>NC_137469.1:151574446-151935113 GCF_964235325.1 Thermobia domestica
CATATTCAAACATGAAAACAACAGAAACCTAGTCGTTTCCAACCAGGTACACTCTCTTAAGGCTTCGGGTTGCATAGAGTATTTGACTACGAGGCGAGAAGTACATTTTTAAATTCGAGATGAGCAACATTACAATTCTTGTACCGTTTGCCGAGAAATTTGTTGAATCTCGTGAACAATACTATTTTTCTAGTTCACATAACTCTTAGACCTCAAACACTGTTTTAATATTGCGTGACTCACAATATAAAACTATAAATTGATCAAGTGATTGTACGGACACAATGAAGAGTATTCATCAGCCTTTAAAGATATTCAAGTTATTACACAATGTACTGCAATATTAAATACGGTTCAAATGTTTTATCATACATTTCGTAGAGCCCTCGTGACACAGAAGGATTCTGAGAACTTCTAGATTAAAGTAAGAAAAAACAACCAGGTCACAAATTTTGTTCATGAATTTATAAAACGAGACGAGATGAGAAATTATTCGAGTTGTTACGAGAAAAGTTTTCCAAGGATCGAGACGAGACTAGACTTTCACAAAATTTACGAGAATAAGACAAGAAAACATTTTTAGATATCTTGTGTCGTGGACAATACTAGTTGTATATGTAGTAAGGGCTTGATAATTATTCTAAATAAATAATTTTATAATAATTGAGTAAAAATGGTGTATTGTCATGAGATTTACCTACATTTACAAGATTTCAAGAGCAGTAGTTATTATGGAAGTGTTTAAAATTGAGGTTCCAAGATTTACTCTAACAAAGGGGAAAATAAGCTAACAAAAGCAATGTAGTAATGAAAAGACAGAAGTTGTAGAAGTGATCGGTCTTCAAAATGAATCTAATCATTTCCATTGATCTTTGTAATATTTATATATAAACAAATGAAGAGATGTAGTGGGGTATATACGGAAGTGTCCAGCGTATACTTGCCTTAAATTTACGAAAAGAATGACATATACGGGAGTGGGTATACGCTACAGTCGAGCGCATACGTACCAAAAATTCTAGCACTATATCGCTGAACACATGTACAGTACAGGAAAAGCGACGATGTGTCAGTGGCAGACTTTGAATTTTAAATTTGCATGCAAAAAATTCCGATTTCCATTTTACTATTCTTTCTCATTATTATAACCCTATACGAAATAATTGTCATTTTACGTTTCGTTTAATCAAAGGAATTTTAACACTATGAGTAATTACTAAAAGCCGAAAACAAACAACTACATTTTACACCTTTTTAACATCTTTATTATATTAAATTATATTCACGCTAAGCTCCAAAATCAGATGTTTTATTATGGGGCTAGCAGTGTGCATTGGCATCGTAAAGCAGGGTGCGAATTAGGCGATTTTTCCAGAGAGGGGGAAATAAACTAAAAAATAAAACACCCAGTTTAAACGAACTTGATACAATCGTGCCAACCCTGCAGACAACGATTTAATTTATTATACTTGGTTTAGGTTTGGGGGAAAGTAAACCAGTATTATACCATTTTTTATCCTAAGCTACAACAGCAGCAATCTCACTAACATGTCTTAAAAAAAAAAAAAAATGAGGCTCCCAACACACACCCAACTTAACCTTCTGCTGGTATATACACAATATGGCAGGTAAAATAAAAGGAAAGGTCCTGTACAGAATATTCATATATATTCAAACTTCCATTTGCCATATAACGTAAGATACATGTTAACGTACGAAAAATAACTTCTTTGTAACGAAGTATGACACATCACACAGACATACAAAAAAAAAAAAAAAAAATCGGAAAATCATTGGAAGCACCTCGTTACAAGTCCACAGCGTCGCGCTGATTTCCAGTCACTTGTTAACTACCTACTAGTAGGTAGTATTGCTGGATCCTTCAATCTCATATACACTACCTCACACACTATTAGAATTAAGTGTGTGGCTATGAGTTAAAATTACTTTTTACAATGAATTTTCTATTAACAATTTTCAAACGAATTTACGTTTGGCACATTGAACTGAAGAATTTGAATGATGTAACAAATATAACTGAGGGCAGGAGGGAAAAATAGCATCTCCCCCTACGAATTTTTTCTGCCTTCCAGCCAAGGATAAAAGCTTTTCAGAAGGGGATTTTCCCCCCCATCCCTGGCCGTAATTCGCACCCTATCATAAAGAATACTAAACAATGCAAAAACCTATATATATATGGTTTCCAGGAATGGACAAATGAGCATAAAATACATGCATAATGAGCTTAAAGGGTTAATCACGAAAAAGTAAAACTATGTTCTGTCATGGGAAACAAAGTATTTTTTAATTGCTTCCTTACTTCTGAAGCACTGTAATCATCTATAGAAACAACTAAAGAGAACCCATTTGATTATTTTTTTCCTCTATTGTAGTAGCCGTACGACATATATAACCTAGTTAAAATGTCCCTTCTTCGACGGAGAGAATAGATTTATGAAATATATTTACCTCAATGAAAGTGTATAAAACTTCATAAGATATTAGTGTCGCGGTGGCTCAGTAGTAGAGCGTTTACCTTTGGTGCATGGGGTCATTGGTTCCATCCCAGCTCGCGCCAAGTGAGCTTTGTGGTGGACAACACCGTGTGCGTGTATATCCTTGGAGTTCTCACGTTTCCTCCCACTTTATTCATTCCAAGATTTCATTCATTTCTCATCATGACCGTCTTTTTTAGCCTAGCCGGCATAATCGTGGGACGTAAAACTTAAATATTTTATTTTTTCCATAAGATACTCTATTTTTGGCATAAATTTTGAACTCTCCTATCCCCTTAGGATAGCTCGTTAATCTGTGATATGATAAGAACCTCGAGCAGGAACTGTGTTCAAATATTCATTTCAAACCGTGGTACAATCACAAACAAATTTTTTTTTTTTTTTTTTCATATTGCATGTAAGTATTGCACCTCCTTGTCATAAAACCGGAATTTTAGAAAATGTTGGGTGGCATGCCCACTTATTTATGATGAAGAGTTCACATACATAGTTTAATCTTCTTAACTTGAGGGGATCGTGAGATACTCTATTTTCTGCCTTAATTTTGAATCTAATTCTCAAAGTGATGATTGAAATGAAGTTTGGAAAACATACTTAGTATCTATCTCCAAGCCCATATCTATGGGGGGCTAGGGAGCCGGCCCCCCTAAATTTTCACTGCCCACTAAAATTTACGGTAGGCTTGCAAATGAACTATAATATGGTGATGAATTATAACACGGTTGGGTCGCCCCCCCCCCATACATTTTTGGGGTGGCTGCAGGGGTGTGTACCTCGAACTAGGTTTCAGAGTTTTCAGTCATTTTCCCATGATGGAATTACAATGGACAACATCGCTTTCAATGCAGAGAAATAGAAATACTAAAAAACGTCTCTTTCCTGTTAAAACATGAATTTTAAAAACGCTGACGTGTGTCCGCTTATTTCTAATGTCGAGTTTATATGTCAAGTTTCATCTCCCTAATTTCAAGAATTTATGATACTCTATTCTATGGATAAAACATTTGAATCCCCTTTACCACCCTTAGCATACCTCAAATATTTCATGGGCCCACGGTGCCCCAGTGGTAGAGCGTTCACCTCTGGTACATGGGATCCCTGGTTCGATCCCAGCTCGCGTCAAGTGAACTTTGTGGTGGGCAAACACCGTGTGCGGTTTTTCTCGGGATTCTCCCGCTTTCTTCATTTCATCATTTCATTCATTTCTTATCGTTACCGCTTTCTTTGGCATAACCGTGGGACGTAAAATTGAAAGGTTTCAAAAATTTCATTTCTTATTCATTGCTCCTGTAACAAAAGACGTTTTCTCTACTTATCTCACCTTTCTAGATGTATAATAATGGGCTGAATTTTCAGTGAATCATTTTCAGTCTTCTATATAATCGTACAAATTGCTCCTTTACCTCTTCCAGGAGGAGAGGCATTTTCGAAATCACTGAAATACGTTATTTCCTTATTTCTAATTAAAAGTTTGTATAACGATTTTCAGACTTCCAACTCAAGTAAATTCCTACATCAAGTATTTTCTGAATAAATAATGAGAAAGAAATTGTCCCCCTTACGCTCTTTAGAAGCGAAATTTTCGCAGACTGAAGTATATTTAACTATTTTTATTCACTAATTTTCACATCTTGACCAACTTGCGCAAATCTTCACAATGGGCACTTTCTCAATAAGGAAAAAGAAGAAAGAAATTTGGATATTATAGTAATAACCATCCTTTCCCCTCTAAGGAGCAGAATTTTAAGAACTGCTGAATTATGTATTCTCTTGTTTTTAGTTAAAATTTTATAAACCTATTTTCACACCTCTAACTTAAGCGAATGTTTAGGGATGCGCACGAGACAAGATTTGTGGCTGTCTCGCCTCGAAAATGTGCTGTAAAAGTGATGTCTCGACTCGAAAACTGTATATTTTTCTATATTTTTCTATTGGAAGAGCCGTGTCTCGACTCGAATTTTGTCAGGAAAATCCTGTCTCGACTCGTCTCATGCGCATCATTACGAATGTTCACACAGGATACTTTCCCGATAAAGAAAGGAAAACTTGGATATTATAGAATTGACTTCAGTTTTCCTTCTTAAGAACGGAATTTCTGAAAAGTCTGAAAAAATGTTTCACTTATTTTTATAAGTTTATTTAACGTATTTCACATCTTCAGCTGAACCGAATTCTCACATTGAACACTTTCTCAATAAAGAAAGGGATATTTGGAAACTATAATCATGACCACCCTTTCCCCTTTTAAGGAGCAGAATTTTCAGAAATTGATCACTTTCTCCACTTAGGAGTGTTGTTCTCGAAAATATTTAAACGTCTTTTTTTTTTTTTTTTTTTTAATGAAGAGTTCATATGCCGAGCTTCATTTTTGTAATGCCAGGGATCCATGAGAAAACTATACTTAGGGGAAATTTTGAACCCCCTTTACTCTCTTTAGAACGGCATTTCCAAAAACCTTCCTTATCCCTTACCTTCGTGACAAAAGGAATATTTCTTTCTAAATTTTACGTTTTTGTCTTTAGTAGTATTCCCTGGGAAGAAAACTAACATGGAAGTTCGCCGGGATCGTAACACTCCAAATTATAGGTACATAAAAATATCAAATAACACTTTCTACAACATGGATACTTTGAAACTACTAGGATCAATATTAACAGACCAAAACCTTATTCACGAAGAAATTAAATGATTTCTAAAAGCAGGAAATTCATGTTATTATTCAGTTCTAATTCTTTTGTCATCGCGAATTCTCTCCAGGAATTTGAAGCTTAAAATATAGCTATAGAACGATAATCACACGTGTTGTGCTGTGTGGTTACGAAACATGATCGCTTACTCTGATGGAAGTACGTAGACTGAGAGTATTTGAGAATAGAACCCTGAGGTGAATATTCGGGCCCAAGAGGAACAGGAATCGAGAATGGCGAAAACTATATAATGAGGAATTCCATAATTTATATCGTTTATCAAACATTGTTAGGGTTATCAAGGCTAGGAGATTCCGGTGGGTAGGTTATGTACCTAGAAATGCTTTCAAAATTTTAACTGGAAATCCAATCGGGAAACAACCATTAAGAAGATGTAGGAGGAGATGAGAAGATAAGATATTATAAGATGTATCTAGCAGAAATAGGAATTCAAAGTAGAAACTGGATCCAGTTAGCTGACAGAAGTCAATGGAGAGATTTTGTGAACGCCGCATTGAACCTCCGGGTTCCATAGACCATAGAATTAGTTAGTTAGTATGGGCGATGATGAGTCACTTACTTCTACTCTTTTATTTGATAGTATAAATAGGTATACTATACTAAATATACTGAATGTGTGTCACTTTTTTTTTTTTTTTAAACTTTTGAGTAAACTGGAAAAGAAGATTGACCATCTCATGCAATTAAATGCAATGATACGTATGAAACAAGCTGCCCCTGCCATCTGCAGGTATTTTCGAAATTGAACTACCTACCTACCTTCTATGGTTTGATCACAACGCATCTCATCTAATAACTCAATTTCAACGGAAGTGGCGCTTATCATTATGTTCGCCCAAGCCGCTTACATCTCTCTCTCTCTCTCTCTCTCTCTCTCTATATATATATATATATATATATATATATATATATATATATATATATATATATATATATATATACAGGGTGGTAGGAAACTCCACCGACAAAATTCGGAAGGTGATTCCCGACACCGAAACAAGAAAATAAAATTTCTTTTGCACTTTTCTCTAGGACACACAGTTTCGGAGCTACATGATGCCGAAAACGGGGCAAAATACACTTTAGAGCGCTATATCTCCTCTATTTCGAAAGATAGAGGCAAAGCGGCATGGTCACCTCAAAGGAACGAAACCTGCTCTATTCAAAAATGGGTATGTCGCAATCGTGAAATCAGTGCACAGGGGATTCCCCAGAGGAGCACAGGGACTCCCGGATAAACTTGTCAGGTAAAGATACGTTAAAATAGGCGTGAATGAATAGATTTCCCACCTGGTAACCATAATTAGTTGTACCAGGCCGAGATCTCAAACAGAGACAAACTGGTGGACACGTCATATTCGCTATGTGTGGTTGCATAAGGGTCTTCACCACAGTGAAAATTAAACTACCACTAATTTTATAGTTTTTCTTTAATATGCTCAAAATAAATACAAATATTGGGAAAGCAAAAACATAGTGCGCTAGATATTATGATTGTGCAATGTGCATGTGATACCGTCATCACAATTCACTTATCTGCTTTCCATTTGCAACTCCCGAAACATTTAGCATTTTTTGCGGATTGTATAAATAGCGGCACACCCAAAGAAGGTAGATGAGTTGTGATAACGGTATCACATGCAGAATATTATCTAGTCCACTATGTTTTTGTTTTTCCAATAATGTTATTTGTTTTCAAGATATTATAAAATAAACTTTAAAATTAGCGGTAGTTTCATTTCGCTGTGGGGAAGATCCATAACCACCAGGTACTGATGGTAACCAACAATGCAGTGGTATTAATTATTCCTGCCAATGATACTATGTTATTTTCATGATATAAGTTGGGGATAAGCTTTTACGTGAGGGCGATTTCCCCTGCACCCCGTCGTTTATTCGAACACTGCTGACAGCAAAACATTGACTATTTTCAGGAACATTGCACGGTCACAAACAGAGGTCCATAGCTACCATACGGCCAAACCACACTACATACGTACTTCGTTGATTTGCCTCGAGAGGACCCCCAAGTTGCCAGTCCAGGTCATTCCGATGCACAAGGAGTTAGCACTGAACAAACACTGAGTACACAACCAACAAACAATACATCACCATTGAGCAGACCTACCTTGTCTGTCAAAGTCATCCGCGAAGTTGAAGTGGGCAACTACTACGTTGTGTGTTGAGAATCACGTTCATAGTGTAGTGTGTTGTGACAATGGCCCATTACACCAATCGGAAACAGGCCGAGATGATTTTTGTGTATGGAGAAGCACATGGAAATGGTAGGCAGGCAGCCCGATTAGTCAACGATCGATATCCCAATAGACGCCAACCGCATCATACAACATTTGCAACGCTGTTTCGTCATTTGTGTGAGACCGGAACATTTCACCCTGCCATGTATGACACAGGAAGACCACGTGAGGAACGCACTGTGTATGCCGAAGAAAGTATTTTACGACATGTGCTCGATGACCTGAGTGTAAGTTCCAGGAAGCTTACCCGTCAGCATAATGCCAGTCATGAGAGGGTGTTGTCGATCCTTCATGACAACAATTTTTACCCCAATCATTTGCAAGGGTACAGGGTCTATTGCCAGGGTATTTTCCTCCCAGGCTGGACTTTTGTAATCAGGTTCTCCATTTGGTGGCAACAACTGTCAGTTTTCTCTCCTCCATTTTGTTCACAGATGAAGCCCAATTCGGAAGGGATGGTATCCAGAATTTTCATAATAGTCATCTGTGGTCTGTGGGTAATCCACATGGAATGGTACAGGTCCGTCACCAGTTTCATATCAACGTTTGCGCAGGGATTCTGAGTGACCATCTCATTGGACCAGTTGTTCTTCCACAACGACTCACTGGGTCTATCTAGCTATTTGAACTTCTTGCGCGAGATACTTCCTACACTTCTGGAGGATGTGCCGTTGGTCTTACGACAACGTATGTGGTATATGCACGATGGTGCCCCGGCGCATTTCTGTCGCGCCGGGCGTGACCCTTTGAACACTGTTTTCTTGGACAAATGGATCGACCGTGGCGGTCCTATGTCATGGCCTGCCCGGTCGCCGGATTTAAACCCTCTGGGTTTCTATTTATGGGGGCATCTCAAAACTGTTGTTTATGCTACTCCGGTACCTGATATCTAAACGTTGAAACAACGCGTCCGGGCCGCTTGTGACGCTTTGCGGGAAGAACCAGACACGTTTCCACGTGTGCGCCGGTCTGTGCGATGACGTCTGAATGCCTGTGTTCAGAGTGGGGGACGTCATTTTGAGCATCTTCTTTAGTGTTGCCACAGGTAAGACTGTTGCAAGACTTCTGAAACCTTTAGTGTCATTCTTTGTGATACTTATTCATCACGGACACCAGTACGAGCTGTAGTGTATCATCCTTGAAAATACAATTTATGTTTGCCTGTTCGCATGCTTACTTTTGTCCATGTCTTCCATGCCTCAGTTGCCTACTCGGTACGGCCTGCAGCGATTCTCGGCCCTGCAATGTCTGCGTACTATGCTTGTTGCGAAACCGCTGCACCAACACCCATGTCCGGCGGTGTTCCCTTGAATAAGTCCCCTACGCTGCAATGGGGAATCCCCACTTTTCCAGCTCTCACCCCACAGTTCGTACGTAAACCATACGTAACACGTCATAGTACATACCTCTATTTCACTTTTCACTGCCCCTACCATGTCTGCTTTGCGGAATCCCCTTCTTCCTGTATGGACTCCCATTGCGCAGTTCCATCTGCTCCATTCGGTTTGCACCATCAGTTCCCTTGAGTATGATTTTCTTTCTCAGTCTGTGTACCGACGTCACTATCTCAATTCGTTCGGGATATATTCTACTTTACCCACGGTGTGTGGGCGATCTTTTGCTTGGTTCCTGCTGGAACACGCCGCCTTTTTCGACTTCTGTTCACGACTTGTTTCCAGTTGTGTAGTCACCTCCCGAGGTGTATTCACCCACACTTCATATCCACAACTTTATTGTTGGTCACCATCAGCACCTGGTGGTTATGCAACCACACACACCTACTATGACGCGTCCATCAATTCATCTCTGTTTGAGATCTACATGGTTACAACTAATTATGGTTACCAGGTGGAAAACCTATCCATTCACGCCTATTTTGACGTATCTTTACCTGACAGTTTATCCGGGAGTCCCTACACTCCTTTGGGGAATTTCACGATTGCGACATATCCATCTTTGAATAGAGCAGGTTTCGTTCCTTTGAGGTGACCATGCCGTCTTGCCTCTATCATTCGAAATAGAGAAGATATAGCGCACTAAACTGTATTTTGCCACGTTTTCGGCATCATGTAGCTCCGAAATTATGTGTCCTAGAGAAAAGTGCAAAAGAAATTTTATTTTCTTGTTTCGGTGTCGGGAATCACCTTCCGAATTTTATCGGTGGAGTTTCCTACCACTCCCTATATATATATATATATATATATATATATATGTATGTATATAGTGACGAAAGACATTTGAGTTTAGTATATCGTGGAGACCTTCTTGCACCCGAAAGCAAAACCTGAATTAGTTCCAGAACTCATACTGGTAATAATAATAGCAGAAATGCTGATGGCAATAACTACTAATGGCAGAAAGTTATCATGTACGATTAATGCTAAGATATTTTTCCTTTGCAGGACATGTGAAGATTTGGTAAAGAGACCGTCTGTGTCCTTCTAAACATCGACCATCGAAGACACTTTGGTTTCCGTTATTATGGATTCTTACATGGAAGGAAGGGCGAACATTAAGTTTTCTGTAAGTTAGGAAACTCAGCAACAGAGACCTACGAAATGATCAGAATTGTTTATTGCGTGGAAACGCCAACGTGTTTGAATGGTACGCCCGATTTCGAGATCGACATGAAGATGTTTCTGAGTCCCCCAGAACTGAATGTCCGTAGTAGCGTTGTGTTACTTGGTCTCAAGTTGGTGCCCCTGGGTCTCTGGCTCAGGACCCATGGTCCCTGGTCCGGAGTCAAAGACAGTGCTACATAGGATCATTCTTCTTGATTTTGCTAGGAGTAGCTTGGCCAGCTCTATATTTTGGAAAACGTACATAGAACCACTCCTCTTAAATTATGAAAATTGTCAAATTTAAAGATTTGGTGGGTAGTATAAGACAGTAGTAAGTATTTCTATTGGTTTGGGTTGTCCATTTCGTTTCCTTTTATGGTTAAAAAATCCAAAAATTCCAAATTTCAGAGGGTCTTTTTTTTACCGTTTTTTATCCTCTTTGATGAAGCTTTATAACGTTATATGATTATGTGAATGAGTACAAGGATCCACTACCAAGGATCCACACTTCCGTGTACCAAAAGGTGGGTACACGATGCAGTCCCCTTAAAATTTTGGGAAGGATACATTGACCCACTCTCAAATTTTGAATTATCAAAAAAAAAAAAAAAAAAATATGGTAGATGTTTTCTAGGGCTCGAATATATATTTTTGTAAATTTGATTGATCCTATTTGTTCCCTTTTATTTGTTAATAATGTCAAAAATATAAATTTAGAAGTTTTCTGATCTAACGTATCCTCTTTAATGAAGGTTTGTCGAGGAAATCGTTATATAGTTGAATACGGGGTCTATTTTCTTTCATAGGACATGGGTACATAAAACTGCAATTTCAGGAGGAGCACATTGACTCACCCTTTAAGTTTGGGAACTTTCAACAAACAAAATTTGGTAAATATTCTCTAGGATACAAATAATATTTTTTGTAAATTTAATTCGTCATGCTTGTTTCTTTTTATATGTGAAAAAATGTCAAAAATGAAAATGAAATGAAATGAAATCTTTAAGTTTTACGTCCCACGGTTATGCCGGTTAGGCTAAAGGAGACGGTGATGATGAGAGATGAGTGAAATGGTGGAATGAAGAAAGTGGGAGGAAACGGGAGAACCCCGAGAAAACCCACGAGCACTGTGTTTGTCCACCACAAAGTTCACTTGGCGGGGGCTGGGATCGAACCCGGGACCTCAAGCACCAGAGGTGAACGCTCTACCACTGAGCCACCGCGCCCCCCAAAATGTCAAAAATATACTGCCAAAAGTAACCCTGTATTTGGCAGGAATTTACGAGGTGTACACAATGTTCACTAAGATGATGCTGTATGCAACATATGATCATATGGATGAATATAGTATTCCAGTTTCTTTATTGGACATACGTACTTCAGATACTCTTCTTAAATTTCAGAAGGCCCACTCTTAAATTTTGAAAATCTCGAAAATAAAAACTGGTAATTATTCTCTAGAATTTGGGCATATACTTTTGTAAATCTGGATAGTTCAACCTAAGTGCTTTCATGCGTAACAAAAAAAAAAATAAATAAATAAATAAATAAAAATAAAAATAAAAATAAATCTGGAAGATTTTGACGTAATTTATCATCTGAACATTCTCAATCTTCGGGACAACTTATAGTATAAGGTCATTGCTTGATTCATGCTTGTGGTTAACAGTGTTGCATTTTGAAACTTTGAGATTTTAGTCTAAGGTCATTGAGGAACGTTATCTTGTGAGCAATTTGATTAGTTGATAACTGCCTCTAACTAACTTCAAATTTTCAATTTGAAATCGAAATTTAGGCTTGGCATCTTATAAACAACTTTTAAAACGGTTTGATATGCAATAACATTTTACACCCTGAACCTTAAGATTTGTAGTCACGATCCATGTATAGTCTAAGGTTATTTGTGAAAAATTATTTTTAAAGAAATCTGATTGGTTGATGTCTGCGTCTAACTCCAAATTTAGGACTTGAAACTTGACAGGTGATTATCGTAACCTATTGATATAATCTACAATTTCATACTCAACATTAGGATTGTAGTTACGACTCACCGTCTAAAGTGATGGGTGGAGAAATTGATAACTTGAAATCTGATATGTTATTATTAAAACCAATTAATATAGAATAATAACGATTTCAGAGTTTCAGCTTTAGTCACAACTCATAGTCAAGATCATTAAGGGAAAACTTCTTGATTCAATCTGATTGTGTGTTAACTTTCAAGTTTTAGTTTAAATGTTTTCTCAAATTTTTTAAATGTTTAAAAATTTTTGGTCACTTTTCTGAATTTTTAGTTTGAAAATTTTTGAATCTTAGGATTGTAGTTACGACTCGATTTTTTTTGGGGGGGGGGGTTTGAATTTTTAGTTTTTTTTTTTTATTTTTGGAATATACTGGATTTCTTTTGCTTGAAACCTGGTAGTTAATTATTAAGACTGATTGATATGCAATAACATCTATTTGAGACTCTTAATTTAGAGACAAATCTTAGAATAAGTCGTTATTGGAAAGATATTCTTGGTAAAATTTCAATGGCTGATCACTGAAAAATTTCTGAAAATTTTTGTTTCAACTTTATTGCTGTTTTAAAATTCTTGGACCATCTTTGTTTAAATTTTTCACGTTTGGAAAATTGTACACTCATTTAAAAATTTTTGAAAATTTTGATTATCTCAAATTTTAGTTTAATTTTTGTAAAATCGTTGTTGAAAATTTTAACATTTTTAGATGACTTCTTAAAATTTTGTTTCAACATCTTTGTTGCAACTAAATTTTTCATCAAGTCCTAGATAACATTTACATTTTTTTTGAAAATTTCCAAATTTAGCAGATGGGTCAATGTACCCTTCCAATTTTTAAAATGGAGCATTAATGTACGTGTCCTGTCCTGTGAAAGACAATTTACCCTTTTAAAGATGATTGATTAGGTTAGAAACCTTCCAAATTTATATTTTTAGCATTTTTTACCCATAAAAGGGGAACAAGCAGGACCAACCAAATTTACAAACTATATATATTTGAGCTCAAGAGGACATTTATCTAATTTTGTTTTTGGACGATTCCCGAATTTAAGGAATGGACCAATATATGCCTCCCAAAATTTAAGAGGGTTATGTCAATGTATCCATGACTAATGAAAAATAATGGACTCCTGTACTCATTCATATAACCATATAGTACGATAAAGCCTTATCAAAGAGTATAAAAATGGTTGAAAAAGCGCAATTTTGATTTTGGATTTTTTAACTCATAAAAGGGAACCAAAAGTATCACTCAAAATTACAGAGGTATACTCCTATGCAACCATACCAAATTTCCAAAATTTAAGAGGAGTGATTCTATGATCCCTCCCAAAATTTAGATCGTGAACCAAGCTACTCCTGCCAAAAGCAAGAAGGGTGGTCTTATGTATCCCTAGATCTTTGGCCCTAAGCCAGGGATCACGGGTTCTGACCCAGAGGCACAAAAGTGAGACCAAGTCACGCTAACACTGCTTCTGTCAACCAATCGTATATAGAATAAAATGGAGCGTGTTCGCGACCTGCTGCAGTCAGATCATAGCATGACCTTGCGCATGATGTAGATGAGCAGCACATTAACTGCGAGACGAGCCAATGATTTTGAAAGATCTTGGGAAAAAAGTTTGTGCCTCATTCTTTTACTGAAGAGCAAAAAGGTCAGAGAAGTTGATAAGTCCGTGCAGTCGGACTCTCACTACTGGATCATATCTTGACAGGGTACGAAACCTGGTGCTATCAATAAAGGATTGACGACACTGGGAACCAGTGTGTCTTCGATGACTGATGGTTAAATGGGCACAGATACTCTCTTTACCGAATGATCACATGCCTTGCAAAATAAGAATATCATAACACTGATTTCAGATGATTCTGCGTCATTACCAGCCATAGAATAAGATCTTTTTAGCATTAATCCTCCTTCATTCAGCAGCATATTTTGGCTGTAAGTTTTCTTCCTTGCGTAAAATTACAATCTCAAAGCTTAGTTTACATCACAAATTTTCTTTCATGTTTTGTTAATAATTTGTTCGACTTAAAAAAAAATAAGTAAAATGATTTAAGATTCATTCTTCTGTTTGATTTTCTTAAATTCAGTTGTACACAATCTATTCGATATTCTATCAAAAATGGTTCAGTTTTCTATGGAACCGGTTTCCGTGATAAACCGAAGCGGTTTTGGAGGAAAACCGAAACATCGTTTTTTCTAGAACTTGGTTTTGTTCTTGTGAAAAACAATCTAGTCCATCTCTAAATTTAACTGGCGTTATTGCAAATAATCATAAATATCGAATATTGTTCACTTCTACTTTTTCAACACCTCGAAGTGTCACGGAAACTCGAAACTATAGCGAAGGACTTGTTTCAGGTTACGCTTACGAGAGCTGTAATAACCAGTTTTAATATAATGAAAGAAAGGAATCCTTGCTTTCAACTCGGCAATTACAACATTAAATATTGTACTATTTCAACTGATTCTTGAGAGCAAAATTATTAATTCTTGAGAGCAAACTAATTCTGCGCGAATACCATATTTTAAATATTATCTGTTTATATAGTTCTTCCAAATACCTTTCCAGCACCATTCGAATTCGGAACAAGAGGCAATGTATTTTGGAGTAGCGTAGTGAAAGGAGCGAGAGTCTTTGGTACCAGACAAGGGCGCCGATCCTAGGGGGCCGAGGCCCCCCCCAAAGTTCATGTGGCCCCCCTATTGTATTTATGAATATACAATATTTGACATAATTTGAGTGCAATTTGTCTTTAAATCTTCATAAACATTCTGCATCTGAATGGGCCGCCCCAAATTTACAGAGAAATCGGCGCCCTTGGTGCCAGACCCCCTTCCAAAGCGTAATGTTAGGAATTTCAAGTAACATTGCTTGAAAGAAAGATATACATGAAAATCAAATTTTAAATATTGCACGTCTACATAGTTCTTACGGTCTACCGTGTCCTGAATTTAAGCGAAACGGGGAACTTCGCGTTTCTAGAGCTCACCAAACTCAGCGTTACTTATTTTAAGCAGTGATGTAAGACTATAATTTTTGGTGGGTATACGCTAGACCGTCATCAAAAATATCACATATATATCCGCTAAAAAAATAATTACATCACATAATTTGTTCCTTCCTCTTTCATGATCACGCGATTAACGCTTGTCCTTTCTATATGCACGGTTCTGGGTTCGATTTCCGGTGGTATACTTGTTTAGGATAGAAATCTGAGCAGTGGTTTGGATTGCACTTTAAACATAGGCTGTTTGCTGTAATGTGACCTCAAGCTAACCCAATAATAACCATTAAGCGGTTAGCGTACTCGCCTTTGGGGTGGGTGACCCGGATTCGATTCCCAGCAGGAGCTCATGTGGTTTGGATAATACACATTCCTAAATGTAATAACTAAATACTACAATTTCAAAACTTAAAATTAATGCAAAAATTCTCACTAGACTCCTGTCATTCAGGTCAAATAAAATAGTGACCAGTGATTATGTGGACACTTAAGTCCACATGTGTCCTATGGTCCAGGTATCTCTTGGTCAATGACTCCCAAGATAATAATGCCGTAATTCACTGCTGAAGCTGTTGAGATATGGCTCCGTGAACATCGAGATGAACTACAATACCTCCCCTGCTTTGTCCTACCCCGAGACCCCTCTTGAAAACCCCTCGTCAGTTCTAGAGCACAGACTCCAAAGCAGATATTCTTTTCCATCCTGATGGAACTGAAAGCTGCACTGCGCAAGGAATGATAATGGAAACAATTCATGATGTCGATGTTTCCATCCCACGACAGGTCAGCGCTGTTCTGCAGGCTAACGGTGCTTTCACGCCGTGTTAATCAGGTAAGATGCATTTTCGTCAAGTGTTTCCATTATTTTGGTAAGCACCTGTATCATTTTTAAGTTTAACGTTTCACGAACCCCCAAGGCTAAGGGAGGCAGTGATGATTTTTATGATTTTTATGATTTTTATGTAACAACCCCTAAAACATGTATATAAATATGTAATAAAAATGTCTGAAATTTTATGTAAAAAATGTAAATTCATAATGAAATAATTATGTACTATATATATTTCAAACATTTTTACATATATATTTGATATATATACATACATATATACATTTTTACATACATATATATTCATAATATATATTTGACATTAATTCTTATTTTCTTTCCTCACAAAGGACATTCTTCCGTCCATTTCTCTTTCCTCCTCTTTCTTCAGTACAGAATAAACTCTCGGAGAAAGAACATCCTTTGGTTGTATGACTAATCATTTATGTATAAAATATTGAAATACGAATGATGCGTAAGAATTCGCTGCTTTTGTTAGTGTAATTATTAAAAATGTCTTAAACCTTACAAGAAATCTACCATTTTAACTTCTCTCTCCTCTTTTTTTTTTTTTTTTTTTTTTTTTAATTATTGAATCTGTCCTTGATGTGTTTATATTTATAAAGTAATGCACTATTGAACGTCTTATTATACATTTTTACCATCAGTATTTTCTGTTTCATTTTTTCTTCCTATTCTTGAAGTAACTCTAGCTAAAGTTTGATAGCACGATTCCTTCGCAGTGTTCTTCTACTTTTGAGCCCCTAATACGTTTCCGATACTCTGAATTATGAAAAAGTTAAAAAAATCCTTAACAACCTCAGAAGAAGGACAGAATGGCAAGCACCTGCCCCATACACATATTGTATTGTTATGTAGGTCAGATAATATATAAAACTACTTCAGATATGCAAAAATTTGCTTCCTCAAAATATTTCTGCTTATGCAAACTGTTGAGAATGTTTCAGTGAATTTCTGTATCAATTTCCTCCGGAAGTAATATACGTATCACTGAATGTTTTACAGGTTAAGGAATAGTCATTGTGACTCAAGGACGCAGTCTATACTCTCACAATGATTAACAGGCGTGTAGACAGAACATTACGATGGAAGGAGAAGAGGAGCGAGACCACTTTCAGGGAGCTGAATTGATTTCACTTCATTTTCATACATACATACGCACAAACAACTGAAAGGTTTGGGGGGCTGAGCCTACGTGGCCACCCGTAGCTGCGAACTTGAGTGATGACTACATGGGTCTTAGAATTTATCTTAAGACGTCTACCAAATGCTGTTCATGGTAATGTAAAACACGATAACACGAAGGGCGCCAAGTGAATATCCTCACATAGACTAGATCTTATCCATATGAACTGAAGTTGCGTGTACCATTTCTCGACACAGTTCCCCGTCACAACAACATATTTTGCCATTTGGCTATTAACTTCTTTATTCCATTTCCCTGTCGCAGAATTCCATTTCCCTGACCTTTTACAATTAAAACACTATCTGAATCACTTGATTATTCATGATACGACTCGTAAATTTAATTTCCTAGAGATCATTACGTACTATTCATTCAATTTTTAATTTTCTTAGAATTAACCTACAATAGTAATTATCGGCTTTTTGAACACAAAGATCTTCTTTTCGCTAGCATCATATGATTCCTTCTTACAACTAATAACAATAATGAAACATATTAGAAACCACCTTAACGGCGACCCACCGATAATCTGTCGACGATTCTTGGAGGGACGCGGCCTGCCAGTTGAGAATAACTGACTTAAGAAATGCACTTTGTCATTTCCGAACTAAAGATAAAATACTACGAATTTTAAACTTTGAGCGCCAGGATTTTTTGTACAGTGGTTTATTACACAGTATTTACTTGACCGATACATCTATCAAAATCATAGAAAGCGAAGTACATGGCAGCTCAGTGGTAGTGTGCTTATTTCTGGTAAGAAGGGTCTCTCGTTCGACCTCAGACCATGAAAATTTGTAGTGGACAACATTGGGACCGTGAAGTTTCCCGGCTATTTCTCACTTTCTTCTACTCTAATTCTATGGCCTCCAATTTTTATTCGTATCTATTAACTTAAACGACATAACCGTGAGACGTTAAAGACTTTGTTTCAATTTACTTCTTCTTATAAGAATTTATCATGTACTGAGACAAAGTAGAGAAATCAGACATGTGTATTTCTAATTCTTTCGAGTTGAGTTGAGTTAATTTTGAATTTAACGTCCCTTTCAACAGCGAGGTTATATGAGATGACTTACTGATTAACGTGATATCCGAACCACATGAGCTCCTGCCGGGAATCGAACCCGGAGCTCACCGTCAAAGGCGGTACGCTAACCGCTTAGCCACGAAGGAGCTCTCTTTCGAATTCTAACAGTGTTCTTCTAACTTGAACAATATACAATTACTTTTATTCGTTGAGATATTCTACATGATTATTTATTTACCTCTTTTACCTTTCGATAAAATATCCCAGGAATTTTTCAGTTCTCTGGGGGGTCACCAATTGTGCGCCAAGTCCTTGTGCATTAATGAGTGTACGACTGAAACTAGTAGATTTCGGTTCCTTTTACCCGACTTCGATTCAACATTTTATTTTCGAGTTTTTACATTTTCTCGACAACTTTTCGACTGGGCATAGCTTGCGTCGAAAGGAAGCTTTTCTACACTCAGTTTGGTCTTTCCTTTTTCTTTTATCCTGGTGTGAGGAATCAGCTCCCAAACGTTGTCGGTGTTGTTCCCTGTATACATCAAATTTCCTGTATACATCAAATACCCTGTATACATCAAATTCTACAGGTGAGTTAAAAATGCTTCGATCAGGACTTGTTGTCACCGACTACAAAAATGAGAACGCCCATAACAACAAAGTAAGGATGAAAGGTAAGTACTGCTCAATTTTGTACGTTCAATCTTCCATTCTTGGTTCTTTCCGTTCGTTGTGTGTTGATTGTAGGCACGTAGCCAAGTTGGGGGGGTCCGGACCCCCTTCGAGACCAGAAATGAAAAAAATTAAGCAAGGATAAAACAAAATGAAATGAGAAAAAGAAGGATCAGCGTTAAAAATTAAAAAATAAAAAAAAAAACTACAGGAAGCTTTTGGTTACTCTTTCTTACGAGAAGATTTGTAATACTTGCAATACATGGTGACGAGGTGGGCGAGATAGCCTGGAAGAGTCAGGGACTTTGAAATTCCTAGAAAAGTTACAGAATTCTTAGAATTTCTGCTACTAGTCAGGGAGATTTCACGCTTCGGAAAGCATAGTGCAGTTGTGTAAGAGCTGGACATTTTTTATCATAATTTTTTCGTTATCGCATAATTGCAGTATCAAACATGTTATTTCAAAAAAACAATTTTCTACTGCTCCTTTAACCTGTTATTTGGAACACACAAGAGTTGACGGAATAATAAAAACAAAAATTTATGTGGAAAAAAAGTTCTGTTAACATTTGATTCAACAGAGAAAGGAACATAGATATTGTAAAATATTTTACAAGACATTATTGAGTGTGTACTTTTTATAATAGTGAATATGTACTTTTTATAATAGTTGAGGTCATAATGAAAGGAAAATTGTTATATTTGAATAAACAGAGGAAGGACGTAAATATTGTAAAATCTTTTTCAATACGTTTTATTATTATTATTATTATTATTATTATTATTATTATTATTATTATTATTATTATTATTATTATTATTATTTTACTCGAGATTTCTTCATAGTTTGGTATTAAAATACTTGCCAAGATATCCTCATTTTATTATCCTAACAAACCAGTCTTGGGAAGTAACGTAACGCAAGTAACGCGTTACTTGTAACGCGTTACTTTTTAAGTAACGTTTCCTAGTAACGCGTTACATTTTTTCCAAAGTAACTGTAACGGTAACGCGTTACAAAATTTTAAGTAACGTACCTAGTTTGCGTTACTTTTTTCGCGTTACATTTCCGATGAGTAACTACAATATATGTATATTTTTTTTTTCGGAAACAAATGTTTCTTTCCTGTAAGTGACTTTCTCAGAATGGAACAATGGAGCATGAACGATGTCAGTGACCGACAATTCCTGCACTGTTCGCCTTTTCCCGTTTCGCCTTATGACCTTTAGCAATGAAATTTGCAGTTAAAACCTTTTTCATCTTAATGCAAGGCGGAACGGGAAATCTCGATGTGCATTTTCCCGTTTCCTCTTACGAACTTTACGTTGGTAGGCTTTCATAGATACAATCTCATTTGTTTATTTACATAAAATATAGTGCCACTTGCTGTTTTTGGAAGATGAGGACAGCCTCAGGGAAATCACGTGTACTGATTGCAAGCACCTGGAAGATTTTGTCTTAGATTTTGGCGGCTCCAAATCAATACATTCAGTGAGTGAACTACGAGTGCAATGGTACTGGTAGTCTATTTTGCTTTGAAAGGTGTTGTTTTTATAAAGATGGAGAACGAAAATATTTTATCGTTCGAACATTTGAAAGAATACTTTCTCTTAAAAGCTGAAGATGATGGTGAACAGAAGTGGCGTATTTAGGGGTGGGGCTTCCGCGCTTAAGCCCCCTCCGAAATCTTACTTACAATA
The DNA here is from genome assembly GCF_964235325.1 of Thermobia domestica. Classification (NCBI taxonomy): domain Eukaryota; kingdom Metazoa; phylum Arthropoda; class Insecta; order Zygentoma; family Lepismatidae; genus Thermobia; species Thermobia domestica. Next base: position 151,594,962 of record NC_137469.1, read on the forward strand.
GTAAAGTATATAAAATATCTTGCAGAATTTTCACATTTTCAGGCAAAGCCCCCCTTCCCAAAAGTTAGGAATATTGATGGTATGTAATATTAAGGTTCTTTTAGACCAGTTTGCATATCCTAAAGTCCCGTTGATTATTGAGTTTGGAACAACTAGCTTTAAAAAGCATGTATCAATTTTAGAGTTACTGGCAAGTTTTGATTCACCCCCAGTTCATTTGTTCTCATTTTGTCAGTTGTAGTGTAATGTTTCTCTATACTCTGTATTTTAAATTTTACATAGCAACATTGTTATTATTATATAATTAGTTTAGCAGAATAATAATAAGCAACCATTTTTCCCTAACGCATAGGGATGGGCCCGAGTCAAGCTAAAACTCGACTAGAATCCAATTCGAGTTTCGAGTCGAGTCAAGAGTAATATTCTCGAGTCGAGTTTGATAAATGGCTCACTCGTTTTAACTCGTTTTGAAATCATGGCCTGATTACACTGGGAAGCGAAAGTCATAAGAAATGTAAGCTAAGCAGTAATATGGAATACTTTTAGCGTTGCTCACGAGAGGGGACACTGCTCGCATCTCGTCTCGTATCGATAGCGAGACTACAAGAGATTTTTTATAACAAGCTTAGCTCGGCTCGGCTTAACTAAGCCAATGGCTCGAGCCGGCTCGCTTGGGGTGAACCATCGGTCGAGCTTGCTTGGTTGGGATAAGCCATCTGCTCGGTTCGACTCAACTGAGCGAAGGGCTCTAGCCGACTCGGTTGGGTGAGTTGTTGGCTCAGCTCACTTCTCGGTTTGAGTCGATAGTGAATGAGCTGTGAGCCGATCTGCTCGAGTCGTTTAAAATTCTAAACCCTGGGCGAGCAGTTTTGAAGATATTTGGCCAGTGCCCTATAACTTTTAACAACGTTTGGCTCGAGCCCGAATACTCAACATAGACCCTCAACCAAAATTCAGAATCTCGTGAACAATGACCTTGACTCCTAAATTTCACGACTACTGAGGTTGGCAATCAACTACTTTTTTAGTACTCATATGTAAACCGCCTATCTTTCATGTTTATACACAGTATTGTTATAATAATAATAATAATAATAATAATAATAATAATAATAATAATAATAATAATAATAATAATAATAATAATAACAATAATAAGTTGTAGTAGTAGTAGTACCATTTATAATAATTATATTGTCTGTGTAGGATACTTGAAGAGAGTACTCGAAACTATACACCAGATTTGGCTCGACTCGACTCGAAACTCGACCTGAATTCGAGTCGAGTTGGAGGAAATTTTTCAAGCCGAGTTCTCGGGTCGAGCTCAAATATGTCTGTTTCTAGTCGAATCGAGTTTCAAAGAAAACTTGCTCGAATTCACTCGTGCCCATCCCTACGAGTAGCGCAGTATGGCATTTTAGTCAATGATACATGACATTAAAATGTTCATATAGTTGTCAAGTAAAAATTTGTCCTTGTATTTACATAAATCGATTCAGAACGTGTAATAATAATAATAATAATAATAATAATAATAATAATAATAATAATAATAATAATAATAATAATAATAATAATAATAATTATTATTATTATTATTATTATTATTATTATTATTATTATAGCGGTAGTAATAGAAGTACGGAAAAGTGAAGTAATAAGATTTTTTCACATATTCAAAGTTTCTGACCTAAAAGTAACGCGTTAGTAACGCGTTACTTTCGAAGTAAAGTAACAGTTACTTTTTTGAGGCAAGTAACGCGTTACTAACGCGTTACATTTTAAGACAAAGTAAAGTAACTTGCAACGCGTTACATTTTTACAAGTAACTTACCCAACACTGTAACAAACCAATATATGTCGATAGTACAGTAGTTTAGATTGATCGAGCTCCTGAACCTTTAGAATTTCATGTCACGCCCCCCTTCCCCATTAGGAAATCCTGGCTAAACGAACCAATATATGTTCCAGTAAAATAGTTTAGAATGGTCGAGCCCCTGGTATGATGACCACAATATTTCATGTCACGGACCCCCCCCCCTTCAAGAAATCCTGGCTACGTGCCTGGTTGATTGGGAGTTGGAAACAAAAACACTGTCAACTTCTGGTGGGTTTTGATGCGGTAAATCAAAGAACTTCTATGTACACCTTGTCTCAAAAAGGTTGAGCGCATTCTTTATTGGTGTTTTGAGGCAAAAATTTTCTAAGTCCAGCTTCGGGTATCTTCGGGAAAAAGTAAGCCAGGTTCGAACCTCCAAGCCAGCCTTTGCAATCGGGAAAAAGTTTGCAGATGTGTTTTTCTTCTTTTAAATATAATAAGACTTGTTACCAAGTGTTTAAGAAAGCAACATTGATTGAAATACTTAATGATACAATATTTCGAAACCTTTTTTTTTAAATGCCAGCACATGCTTGTTTGTCATTTAGCTCTCCATACGTAATGGAACATTTAAATACGTTAAAGAATCTTTCCATATGTAAAAGAATGCTCAAAGTTAAGAAATAGAATATAATTATCGCCTGAGTACTAAAATAAAAGTCAAAGTAGAACAGAAACAGCGTTTGTAATGGATATGAATGTCATAATTATCTTGAGATCCGTTATACATCGCTAGAAGCATAGTTCTAGAAGTCCTTGTGCTAGCACATTGGTAAGCTGTCGGATTTCAAATCATAAGGTGGAGAGTTCGAATCCCGTCTAGGTTAATCCTTTTTTTTAAATTATATTTTCCGCAATGCATGAAAAATTATATAAAATAATTACATTAGAATACATAAGTTGTGTATATATAACATAATCATTGCAGAACATAGTAATTATTAGGTTTAAAATATAACATCTGAGATAATTTTCACAGTAGGTCTGTATTATATATGAGGATGTAAATACAAGTTAGGAAAATCATTTAATAGCAATAAATAAGTTATGTAGTGTATTTATTTGCATCTATTTGTCATACAGATGTAACTTCTCAATATTCTCATTACAGCATGTCATTTACATTCGTGAAATGCAATATATTCCTACGGATATAGAAAGTGTATAAACAGAGTATCCAAAGTCGTATCCTGCTTCAAGACACATAACTTTTCCCGATCCCCTTAACGTCACGGGAAGAAACACAAATTCTCTTTAGAACGGAATGTCGTTACTTAGAGTCTCATTCGAATACGTTGAATATGCTTTTGTATATTCATCTCTCTCTCTCTCTCTCTTTCGCTTTGTTTATGTGTGTGTGTTGCGGAATATCCCAAGTTGAATACAACATTTGCCAAGTATATGAGCATCATTGTCATCGAATACCAGAAATTGAAAGTCGTGTTTCTTCAGGTTGGGTTTGCGTGTTCATGTTAGCTCACTGGTAGAGTACGGACTTGCCAATAAAGAGGTCTTGAGTTCAAAGCCTACAGCTAATTATCATTCTTTTGTTAGTAGGATTGCACAGAAATCGGATACAAGGAGTGGTTTACTTCTAGAAATATTTTCAGAAGCGTTTAGGTAGCCCTGAAAAGGGCTGTTTTCGGGAGTTAAGGCGGGGACATTAATATTGTGTCCAAGACCCTTCTGAATTTATTACACGCTCCATTCTTCTGGGCATGGAATCTATTACATGGGTGACAAATCTATCTCCTTCCCCTACCTCCAGCCATGCTTCGGAAACAAGATGCCACAGGTCATCCTGAGTTCGTGGTGGATTTGCCTCAGGCCAACTTTCCCTTAGAGTACGCTTCACTTCTGCCCACATATTTTCCATGAGATTGAGGTCTGCTCCACGAGCGGCCAGTCGATTAAATCAATCTCAGGGTGCCCTGCGAACCATTCCTGAATCACACGGGAAGTATGTATTGGCGACTGGTATTGCTGGAACTGAATTACACCATCAGGCTGAAATACTCGTACAGATAGCACCATGATATTACTGATAATGTCTAAGTACTGAGCATTGTCCAGATGTCCTTCAATTCTATGAAGCTCTCCTGCACCGCGACTGGAAATCCAACCCCAACATAAAATAGATACATGGCCACTGCGATTGCAAGCAGCCACATATCCATGGTCATATCGGGTGCCTCTCGGAAGATACACAAAACGGCGTCCATCCTTTGATGTTGTGAATATGGATTCATCTGAGAAAACTACGTTTTCCCAATTGAGACCCACATTCGCCTGTGCAAACGCGAGACGGTAAATTTTGTGGTCGTCTGAGAGTTTTTCCTTCACGGCAGCAACACGGCCACGTAACCCAGCATGACGAAGCCTTCGCAGAGCTGTATGCTTACTACCAGGAAAGAGAGAAACTTCCCTTAGCTGTCTAGACGTCCTTAGTGGGTCTAACCGGGCTTCGTTTACTAATCTCGCATCTTGGGCTTCGGTTGACACATGCGGACGACCAGGAGATCGTAAATTATCAGTCTGACCTGTAGGACCATATTTCCGAATCCATCGCCTTCCTGTAGAGGCCGGGACACCTACTCGCCTGCTAGGTGCAGTTGCAGAATAACCTTCCAACTCCCATAAAGTAATTACTGCTGTACGTCTATCCATAGTTACCAATGTTCTGAGCTGTGAGAAGGAAGCAATAGGTAAAAGCTAGTACCTGACTTGTGATTGGTTACTTGCACGACACGCCTATTGTGGGGAACAGCGTTGCCAGATCTAGCATAATGATGCTAGATCTAGCATAATTTGCATGTCTCTAGCATCTAGCATCTTGCTTTTAGCATCCTGCCCAAATCTAGCACAATTTCAGCAAGTTTATCAAAAAGCCGTAAAACCTGGAGATGAGAAAGAAGTTGGTCGTGGGAAGAAAAAGAACGGCAGAAATATATCCTCTTCCATTGATTCATACAGTCGGTAAACCATACAGGCAGTCTTATTTTCCGAAGTAAGTTCGAAACGTATTTGGGCTTTTTTGTGGCTCCACCCAGGGTTTTCTAATCCTTTAACTCCGAGGCATGGGCGGAGCTATGGGGGCCATTCTCCCCCCAACTTTTTGACAACTTCACCATCTTTATTTCTGACTTCATGATCATATTTATTCCTGAAATGACAGCTCCGAGACCGACCAAAAATCTGCTCCCCCCCCCCCAGCAGACGATTCCCAACTCCGCTTATGCTGCGAAGTAATTTTCTTTCAAAATATGTAAACAAAAACTTTGCATTCATTTATACGATATATACGCCATTGAGTCTGGGAACGACTGCATTAATTTAGTTGAGTTAAAATTTTGGTACGTGAAGTATTGAGTTCTATCCATGCATTCTTGCTCTCTGTGTATTTTAAGTTACGTTATCATATCTCAACTTCGTTTTTTTAAACTCCTGAATTAGTAATTATGAGGATCTAGCATAATTTGACCGAATCTAGCATAAGTTCGATCAGGTTTTGGAATAATTCCGAGCTGTGAGTCTGGCAACGCTGGTGGGGAACGACTTGGTCAACGACTCGCGAAAGAAATCTGAAAATGGTGCGCCGTAATAATAATATCAAAAACAGTTTTTATAAAGGAATATTAATACATACGAAAAGCTGTTTAAAGAATGAATTGTTATACTGACTTTACACGTATAAAAACATATACCATATACCAAACAGATTGAGCGATATGATGATAGCTGTTTTGAGACAAACTCTTTCGAAGTCCAACTTCGGGTATCTTCGGAAAACAGTAAACTAAAGCTGCTGGTTCGAACCTCCAAAGCCAACCTTAGTAATCGGGAAACGATGTACAGATATGTTTTTCCTTCTGTTAAATATAATAAGACATGTTGAAATGGTATTAAGTGTAGAAAAAAGTAACTTTGAAATACTTAATGATACAATATTTCGAGACTATGAATTCACACTCTCGTTTCGTCATTGTGATTTTCATACGGAAAAGAGCATTTACGTATGAGCTCAGTTATATTTCAGAAGCAGCTTCTGAAAAGCGGTCATGTTAGCTCAGTGGTACACCACCGAGCGTTTAAATCGTGAGTTCGATACCCGTTCAGGTGAAATTCTTTTATGATATTCTACTTTCCTCAATGCATGAAAATTATGTAAAATAGTTACATTACAATTCATCAGTTGTATATATCAGTTGAATATATATATTCATATCATCAGTTGTATATATCAGTTGAATATATATATGTTCATATCATTTCACGACATAAGTAATTCTTATCTTTAAAATATAACATCTGAGGTATTGACAGAACGTCGGTGTGTTATGTGTGAATATTGAATACAAATTTAAAAAATCGTGTAATAGCAATAAATAAGTTATGTAATGTATTTATTTGCAGCTACTTTCATCGCAGATAACTTCTCAATATTCGCATTACAGCATTTAGGTAGAGCATATCGAAAATCGGATCGTGGTCCAAGACAAAAAACTAGCTAGCCTCAAACTGTCACGTAAGAAATTTGCGAATCGCAAAAGTGAAGTGAAGAGATTGAGAGCGGTAATTCCTTAATCGCTCTCTCTCAACTCTCTCTTATCTGCATTTATACACATAAAAGTGTATGTATGTATGTTCCAACATAACTCATGTATGCCTAGAGCAGGGTTTCTCAACCTGGAAGTCGCGGCCCCTAGGGGATCGCGAAGATAGGCGGAAGAGATAAATATAGTTAGAATCTAATACCAGAAATTATTTTTAAATATTATTTTTAATTTTGTTCTGATAGGCATACTTTTATTTTTTATACACACTGTAAAGAACAATAAAAAATAAGTCTACTGAACATTTTTAAAGGGTGTAGAATGCGTGTTACTATTCGGTTCAAAGTCTCTTGTCGTCGCGAATTCTGTCGAGAAATTTGAAGCTTAAAATATACAAAACGATAATCATGCCTGTTGTTCTGTATGGTTGCGAAACATGGTCGCTTACTCTAAGGGAAGAACATAGACTGAAAGTATTTGAGAACAAGATCCTTAGACGAATATTCGGACCCAAGAGGAACGGGAATGGGGAATGGCGGAAACTTCATAACGAGGAACTACATAATTTATACGGTTTACCCAACATTGTTAGGGTCGTCAAGTCTAGAAGGCTTAGGTGGGCAGGTCATGTAGCTAGAATGGAAGAAAGTAGAAATGCTTTCAAAATCTTGACTGGAAGACCAATCGGAAAACGACCATTAGGAAGACCTAGGCGCAGATGGGAGGACAATATTAAGATGGATCTCGCTGAGATAAGAATACAAAGTAGAAACTGGATCCAATTGGCTAAGGATAGAAGTCAGTGTAGAGCTTTTGTGAACGCGGTATTGAACCTCCGGGTTCCATAGGCCATAGAGTTAGTTAGTTAGTAGAGTTGTTTAAAAATGAATTTAAATCAAAGAGGTATGATATAAAACTAATAAGAACTGTATATAGAAATACGAGAAAAATACACATGCAACAAAACCTGCACATTGAAATACAATTAAAATTAAAACCTAATGAGACACCTAAGCATGGTGTAATTTCACTAGTGCAGCAATGTCCGGTTCAATCTTCATGACGAACATTATCAAGCCATTTTCAACTGATAAGCGATTTCTTATCTTTGTTTTAATGTTTACCATTAAAAAAAAAAAAACACTTTCGCACAAGTACGATATAGCAAATGGAATTATTACTTTTAAAGCAGCAATCCCCAGACCAGGATATTCTTCTCTCCTCATCAGGCAGAACTTGTCCAAGTCTTCGTTACAAAAAACCAGTTGCAAAGACTTGTCGCATGATCATTCTATTATTTGGTCAAGAAATTGTGGGCTTAGATCGGATACGTTAATGGCCTCTTCAATGAAGGAGTTTAACATCCATCTTGAACCAACACCTTCGTCGTTGGGAATATAGATATTACAGTTACTGTATCCACTGTCAGTGCCGGGCGCCGAAAAAAGGGGTCACACATTTCGGAGGAAGTGTGTTACTCATGTTAGGAAAGTGCATGTGCACATGTGTAAAATAGAAGGAAAAACGTAATAAAATGTGCTCAAAATTAAGGAAAGGTAGGGTTTATTTGGAAAATGTTATTGAGTTTCGTGCCAACCATGGTGGCGCTTCGTAGCTAGTCTGTCGACGTCACTCATATATACGGTGACATCGTACTATACTCTCGCCCCGGGCGCTGATTTTCCATGGCACTGTTCACTATGAACAAAAAAATGGATTCTACTATTATAGAAATAGGTATGTTAAAAATCCCACACAAGCTTATTATAAAACAAATTATAAAAGGCTCGCTGGCAAGAGCGTGTGATAAAAGGGGATCGTGATAGGAATTAGATTGAGAACCACTGGCCTAGAGTAATTTTAACCACATTTCTTATAGTTTCATAAAGAGTGCTGTCGGGTTACCTATGGTGAATGGGAGGGGGATACATATAAAAGATTGCTAGAAAATGATCGATATTAGATTCATAGTTTTCGGGGTCGCTTAGATAAATAGTGAGACTTCAATTTCGCTTAACTCCGATTAAGTTCTCATTAGTAGGGATGGGCACGAACGACTTTTCTTTGAAACTCGACTCGACTCGAAACAGACATCTTTGAGGTCTACTCTTGGACTCGGCGCGAAAAATATCTTCCAACTCGACTCGGATTAGTCAAGTCGAACCAAAACGAGCCAAATCCTGTGTGTAGTCCTACCTAGACAATACATAGACAATAATTATTCTATCATCAATTATACTACTATTACTACAAATAATAATAATAATAATAATAATAATAATAATAATAATAATAATAATAATAATAATAATAATAATTATTATTATTATTATTATTATTATTATTATTATTATTATTATTATTATTATTATTATTATTATTATTATTATTATTATTATTATTATTATGACAACACCGTGTACAAACATGAACAATAGATGGTTAGTAAAGGAATACTAAAAGCTAGTTGACTGCCGACGTCGGTAGTCATGAACTCTACAAGGCAAAGACATCGTTCATTACTCTAAGCTCTTAGCGTCGGTGGACTACAGATGGTCAACTATTGACCTCTCGCCAGAAATTGGTGGCCCCGCAGCAACGATCCGTGGTGGCCCAAGTTCCATTTTGAAAACTTTACTACCAGCAGCAGAGACGCGATGAAACGCCAACGAACCACAAAATTACTCTCCCAAAATATGTCAAAATGTCTATATGTGTGATTTGTTTATATTTAGGTGAATCAAAAAAACACAAAACAAATACCCGGGGTGGACGCAAACTATCAATATTACGATTACTAGGCACGTGTTCTTCTGACTTCCCCACGGAAACGATCATAAAAAGCTTGGTTGTTGAAGGATAAATCATTGACGTCTTAATTTAGCCAATCAGACAAACCCCTACATCTCGAGTTCTAGGTGATACCGTGAACCATTTCAGATTTATTACTTCCTGGTGGAGTACTATCCATGAGCAAAATTTGAGCATAATAGCCGACATGCATCTTCGGTGCCTCTTATCTTTAGTACAATTTTAACCAGAGATGGTGTGGGTCAATGAAAATTTGATCCATGACCCACTATCACCCACCACCCAAATGCCCCATTGTCCCACTCTGACCCATCAACCATCGTGATCCACTCTCACCCACCACCAACTATGAACCACTCTGAACCATTGTGACCAACTCCGACCCACCAAAACCCATCGACATCAACTCTGACCGATGGTCCACGTCCTCCTCTCCATTGACTAAAGAGGTTACACTTGTAATAAAACAAGACTGTGAAATTATCATTTATCGGAGTTTGAATTTCTACCGTTAATGGCCCAAGCACCTCTCTGTTACAATACTGGTGGGTCTGACCTTTACGATATATAATGGCAAAGTGTTTCTCATCTTCCAAATTAAAATGAATTTAAATTTATCATATATAATTATTTCTTTGTTGCCTTACAGACACATTTCAGTAGAAAATAGGGTGAAATTTGAAAGTTTCAAATCAAGGAAAAGTAGACCAACGTAAAAAAAAAAAAGAGAGAGAGAGAGAGAAACTAATTTTCTATATAATTAAGCATGCCGTACTAATTGAAAATGCCCATGTAATTAAGTTTAGACCACAAATTTTATGGCCATTTTTCTCTAACTTTATGGCTTGATTGCCTTATGCTCGGAACGCTCCATATATTAAACACCAGCTTCAACAATTATAAATAGAAAGCAGTGGGTATAAAATTCAAAAAGAACTTTAGTTTGCATTACTCAATTTGTTTCTCAACTAATATCAATCGTTTTCGATTATTTTTACAAATCAACCCACTACCAATTTCCAATATATAGAAAATGCACCCCCGTCCCCCCGCTCATAAAAGATAATTTTAAAAAATGCCAGGACATATTCTCTTTATTTTTAATAAAGAGTTATATGCTGAATTTCAGCTCTCAGTTGAACGGCTTGTGAGATACTAAATTTTTCGCAATTCGGACTTCTACTCCCCCTAAGGATATGTATTATAATGAAAGTGACACGCGTATGATAACTTCCCAGTTGGGATTGGAGCCTGATTATATACCAAACGTCAATTCATTTGACTTTGCAATTTGACCGTGATGATTACGCAGACATAGTTACTTTCAATTTTTTATGATACATATCCTTATTTCATATGTTACAGATGATTCAAAAATATTTTTTCAAGCAGTTAGCTCCTCTAGAATCTCACAGGCTGCATCCCAAAATCCAACTCCTACTATCCTATGACAATCCAAAAGTGACTGAACTTTTTTTATTAGGAACAAATGACAAAAGAAAAAGGGAGATCTTGAAAGTAAAATGTTGAAAAGCTCGGTGCCCCCAATAACTACATATTTCTCCGCCCCTTCATCCCGAACTTAAAAATAAAACTTAATTCGAATATGGTTAATTAGTGAATTTATTACAGTTAAATTCCACTCACTACATGCTACAGCTACAACTATGTAACAAAAAATAACAACTGTGAAACATGTTCTGAATTACTATTAGATTTCTTACGCTATTATTAAACATATTAGAATAGTAAAAGAGGATTGTTCGTGAAATAGTATATTTGCTCTTGATTTATAACTTTTTCATACGGAAAAAAATAAAATATTATTCAAGTTTTAAACTTTGCACTCTGCAAATATGTTGCCCTCTAGGCAATGGGACTAATGTGAAATGTGGACTATTGTGGACTAATGGGAAATGCTGCACTGTTAGCGGCGCTGAAAACTTACGATTCGATTCTAATATCGAATGATTTCGATATCTTTATGTCGCTACGTAACCACCCTGGGTACTAATGGGAGCTTAATTGGACTTGAATTGAAAGTAGAACTATTCACCTAAGCGACCACGAAACTATGGATTCGATACTAATATCGACCCGTTTCTAGCATTTTTGATATGTATCCCGACAATACTCTTTTTCCAGACTGTAAGAAATATAGTTAAAATTGCTCTAGATATATCAGAATTATGTTGAAATACACACATAAATCCACTTTTATATTCTGTATAAATAGAGAGTGAGCGAGCGAGAGAGGGCGACTCAAGGCATCACCATTTCCACATTGCAAAAGCATATATCAGGAATTGAATTGAAAATCTATGTAAAGACTTTCTGCTGTGGCATGCTTCATAAGGACAATTCCAGTCTGCTCACGTGACCTTTGGGGTTCATGAATTTTTTTTTGCGAGCGTTCCGACTTTGGATTCTCAGTTTATACCTTCTGTTTATGCATCGAATACCTTTTCAAGAACATAAATGACATTCTGTATTATGAATGTTGAGAATTACCCTCTATATGACAAATAGCTGCAAATAAACACACTACATGATTTATTTATTGCTATTGAACGAGTTTCTTAACTTGTATTTACATCCTCATATATAATACCGACCTACTGTGAAAATTATCTCAGATGTTATATTTTAAACATAATAATTACTATGTTCTGCAATGATTATGTTTTATATACACAACTTATGTATTCTAATGTAATTATTTTATATAATTTTTCATGCATTGCGGAAAATATAATTTTAAATAAAGGATTAACCTAGACGGGATTCGAACTCACAACCTTATGATTTGAAATCCGACGGCTTACCAATGAGCTAGCACAAGGACTTCTAGAACTATGCTTTTAGCGATGTATAACGGATCTCAAGATAATTATGACATTCATATCCATTACAAACGCTGTTTCTGTTCTACTTTGACTTTTATTTTAGTACTCAGGCGATAATTATATTCTATTTCTTAACTTTGAGCATTCTTTTACATATGGAAAGATTCTTTAACGTATTTAAATGTTCCATTACGTATGGAGAGCTAAATGACAAACAAGCATGTGCTGGCATTTAAAAAAAAGGTTTCGAAATATTGTATCATTAAGTATTTCAATCAATGTTGCTATTTTAAACATTTGGTAACAAGTCTTATTATATTTAAAAGAAGAAAAACACATCTGCAAACTTTTTCCCGATTGCAAAGGCTGGCTTGGAGGTTCGAACCTGGCTTACTTTTTCCCGAAGATACCCGAAGCTGGACTTAGAAAATTATTGCCTCAAAACACCAGTAAAGAATGCGCTCAACCTTTTTGAGACAAGGTGTACTTACAATGAAGGCAAACCGCACTTTTAAGTTGGTGTTAGTGGAGCTAAAAATCGGGAGAGAGAAGGGAGAAGAGACGATTTAAATTTCACTTTTTACATATCACACTAACATATAAGCCAAAATCCAATGGATTTTTCTCTTAAGAACGGTTTAATGTAAAGAATATTTCATATATTAAGAATACCTAACACTGAGTAAAATACTTGAAAATATGTCATATAAAACTTGACCATGACATCCCTACTGACGTAATTCGTCAACATTTTTTATATAATTCCACGAACGCACAAATAAAGGCAAAGCATAATTAGATATAAATCCGGGCTCTAACTATAATGAATGAAATGGTGGTTGAAGAAACAGCAGAATTCCAAGAGGACCTATGCACATGGTGTTTGTCTACCAGAAATCTCGCTTGGTGCTTCACTTCACAGGAAAGCCAACCTAAATATTGCGAACAATAAACTCCAGGTGAAAATGGAGAAGGACGAGTCATTCATTCCCTCTAACTTTACATACTACCATAACATTGTTAAGAATATCAACAATGGCCAACGAATCATCACACTTATCGAAGACATATGCCTATCATAAATCAATCAGTGTTTATAATCTACGGGGTGTTCTACTCACTAACAAATTAGGGATTTTGTTAATAAATGTTAATTCTAGTGAAGATATTCGAACAAAATTTCAACAGGAGGATTTTTGTTGTAGGAGAAATGACATTTGTGTAATGTATCTTCTAATTGTTTTGACATGTAGTAGTGGTCTGCCAGACAACGCACCTCCTGCCTGCCTCACTTCTGCTGATCTTATTTTATTTTTGTCTTTTGGTTAAGGATATATTCACAATACGGTCGTTGGTGTAGTGAATGTAAGCTCGGACACAGGATGACTGAAAAATGTACCGGTATACTCTAAAGCAGTAGTTCTCAAAGTGGGGTCCGCGGATCCCTTGGGGTACGCTGGACCTAGCCAGGGGGTCCGGGACTCCTAAATATTGAAATGTGTTGTGATAAAATGGAACTCACAGCTATTATACAAGAAATATTTTTTTTTCAGTTACTAAAAAGAAAGCAATTAGAAATTAAACCTACGTTTGTAGAGGGCGTGTTTAAAATCTGGGGGTGGGGGAAGGGCATCAATTTCATTTCATTTTCCTTTGTGGAAATCGGACACAAATCATCACATTTTCCCCAAAAACACACGTTTCAAATGGATTGTTAGGGGGAACAGTTCTCCCAGTTTCAAGATTCGAAAGGACATGCCCCCTCAACTCCCGGGATTTTCTCCAATGCTCAGAAATACACCCAGCCAACAATGTGAGCAAATCTGCTACTTTGAACAGAAACACATACACAAAATATTGCTATTGTATTGATTTATTTCTGAAGAACGAAGAAAAATTAAGTATTTATATTGGTCACTCAGCGCGAGAATTTTACTGGATTTTCATGTTTTTTCGAAAAATTTCCCTTTTTTCCCTTTTGTTAAATTTACCAGCAAAATTTTCCTAGATTAGGGAAATTCCCTGAAACTACGAACACTACACTGGAGGCCAAAGTTGAACAAAATAACTTAATAAGCACAATGCACTATAAAACAAAAGTGTACACCACAAAAGACAAAGATAGCATAGCATTTAAATGAATTATAAGCAAAAAATATGCACATAAAGCATTCCATTCATTAAAGAGTGTACAAATTTAAAAAAAAAAATTAACTGCCTTACAAGTAGAATTCAAGATTGCTGCTCTTCACGACACCATCCTTATTACAGGCACCATCCGTCTTGTTTTTAAGCAGAAGTGAAAAAATATGACTCAGAACATTAACAGATGCGCGATTTATTGTGACTCAAACCAAAATACACGCGGCTTACACCTTCTCAAAATTCATCTAAGCTTTTTCTCTGATCAACAACTATCTACCCACCCAAAATTTTGGTGTATTTAAATTTTACAAAAATATACTCAAATGCAAAATATAATTTTAAAAGGTTTTTCTCCCAATTACCCCTGCACTCAATTCCCCCTTCTACACTACTGCAAAGTCTTACTTTTGAAATAGTATGTCAGGTATTATTTCTGCACAACAAATTCCTCCTTCTTTCTCCTGTGCAGGGCTCTCATAATCAACAGAGAGCTAAGAGGATCCACATTATTTCCTCCTCTCCTGCTTTCCACAAGGAGGTAAAGATCAGAAGTTTGTAGTCACGTAAAGGATCATTACATTGTACGTAAGGACAGGAGTTTAAAGGGCTATTCTATGATGCAGGCGAAACCTAAAAACAACCAAACCAGAACACGTGAACAGAGGTAACATCTAGCATTGTAGCTATGTTGCGAAATTCCTAATGGACATGAATCAGAATTGCATACTTAATATTAGAATAACTATTTTTATTGGACGCTCCTCATTCGTATACAGAAATATGTGTTCATATTTTTTTTTCTTAAGTATTTCTGTTCGTATTAATTGGGAAGGCATGTGACATTGTGATTTATTATGGAGCCGCTCCTGGTTCAGTTCGACGTTTGACACTCTTGACGATTACGCAACAGCGAAGTTTCCACTGGAAAATACTTCTTTGGAGGTGTATTTGGATTTCTTTAAACACTTTTACTTAGTTCTTTCCAGAGGCCGGACACTTTGAGCATCTTACGGAAAGAAAGACGGTATTTCTGTAAATCGAAAGTCACAGTAGTCTATTAAGCTATCTTCACAGAAGTGTCGGTAAGATTTGATTTGATTTTGAATTGATTTTCAGTTTAGTATCTCCTAAGGCAGCGAAGCTATATAAAACGTAGACCTATAGCTTAGCGTGGAATCCGAACCACATGAGCTCCCATTGGGAATTGAACTGGGACTGTCAATAAGAGCAATAACACATATCCCAGTTCTACGTTCCATCTGTCCCAGGGATGATTTATTTGTGTGACTGAACGTTTTGTCCTTATGCTGAGAAACCTGATAAATCATTTGGTACCACCTCCATCAACTTGAGAAATACTACAAGTTGGGTCGATGGGTCCACAGGATTTGACTCCGGGCCAGAAGGCAACGCGAGCAGACCTGTGTTTCTTTGCTGTCTCGTCTGAGGAAGAAGCCATTTCTGCACAGAGTGTTGACATGTGATGTCAAGTGAGTCTTGTACGAGGCTTCACGGCGCCGTCATCATTGGTTAGCATCCCATGAACTGGTTTCAAAACAGCCGAAACCAGCACTGTACCAGAAGAAGGTCCTCCTGTTTGTTTGTTGGACTGCTCGTGGAATTGTGTATCTCTCGCGGCATTGTGTATCGGGAACTGATACCAGTCGGTCAGAGCATCAATACAACTGTGTATTGTAAGCAGTTGAGCCGTGTTCAAGAAAACTCAAAACTTTTGAGCCAGCACTTCTGAATTCTGTAACAGGACAATGCTAAGCCCCAAGTGGCTAGGATGACCCGGGACATCGTTCTACGCCTTGGATGGGAAACACTATTGCATCCTCCATACTCCCCGGCGGTTGCACCGTCGGATTATCACCTGTTCCATTCCTTGGAGAATTAACTTAGAGGACGCCAGTTTAAATCCCTAGCAAAGGTACAAAATGCACTTGATACCTCCTTCGCTTCACGGCCCACCAAGCTCTACCGTGATGGAATCCATGGCGTTCCAGGACATTGGCAGAAGATCGTCGATGCTGTGAGACTATGGACTATTTTTGATCATCTAGGTACGTCTTAGATGACATATCGATGTTCGAAGGTTGTGGGTGAAAAAGCAACAGAACGTTTTTGGTTACCTTTATATATTGATATACAGTACAACGAAAATAGATAAAATCGTTTCTGAAAAAGCAGCAAATTTTGATTTTTAGTCTTCAGTAGACTACGGCTATGTCCGTTTGTCTGTGGGCGGGTATCAGAACAAAAATAACAAATATGTAGGAGCGGTGTTTTGAAATTAATTCAGCATCCCAAGAATAAATCCCATCTCATACGTCAATCCTCTGTTTAAATCAGAAGTCGTAGAAGTTAACCATTTTCGGTTTCAACGTTGATCGTCATAAAACCAAACCGGTACCAGGTTGCGACAATTGTTATTTTTTTCCCTAACGATTCAGTGTCTCGAGCAAAGATACCATCTCTGGCACGAATTTATTACTACTTCTGGTTTCAATATTGATCTTTATTGAGTAAGAAGGGTGAGGTTTTCGGTTTCAACACTGATCACTTTAGTGAAAACAGTAATAGATAACAAGAAGAAGTTTCTAAAACGAATTTATTACTGCAAGAATAGATTCTATTTCCGGCTTTATTCTCATATTGCACTCAAAAGTGGTAGAAATCGACTACCATTTCTGGTTTTAATATTGCTTCTCATCAGTGTTGCCACAATCCTCGCTCTGGAGTGGGCTGAAAAATAGTACCAAATTGAATCAAAAAGGGCTGAATTCATTATTTTATATCAATGTAATACATAGCTCTATAACACGAAACTAAAAGAGGTAAAGTTCTAGAACACTCCCGCCCTCTTCCAAGAGTCCAAATCAAGAAGAGTATTTTTAAAAAAAATCCAAATAGGACGACTCAGTGGCGTAACAATGGCCTTTGGTGACCCTAAGCAAAATACTTAGTGGTGCCCCCTCACCCATTTAATAGACCAATGTATAAGCATCTGTAACTTACGCGTATGCGAAATATCCCACATTTGATTAACTTTGGGCAATGTTGCCAACATGAGATTTCTCTTTCAGCTAAAACAGGGCTAACAATTCGCTAACTAAAAAAAAAAAAAAAAAAGTTATCACATCTACAAAAATACTGTAAGTAATATTGCAATCGGTATTTAAGAAGATCGGCTAATTATTACTCTCCAATAATGTTGGGATTAGAGCCTAAATAGGTTAGTATCGTCCTCATCCATTTAACACTACATCATCTCAGTCAACATCAGGAGTGGACGGAGGCAAAATTTTCACCCTGCCAATGAGATCCCTCCCCCGCACCTAGTCCTAGCCTATATTTTACACTTTATTACAGTGATGTTAGGAAATTTATTTTGGGGTGCTCGTTTGGGCGTTCCTGACGTTGCCGTCCCGGGCAGTTGCCCGGTTTGTCCAACCTTTGGTGCTTGGAGAATTTGTCGTTATTGTTGAAAGCCTGTTGCGCAGGGAATTTTATTTGTAGTTTAGTAAGCTCAGTATGATCTGTCAGGAAAGTAAATGTACACCTATTTTTCGAGTCTGGCATTTCTGCGCTCCATCCGTGGAGAGTATGAGAATTAAATCAATCAAATGTTTACTGAGGGGCAAAAAGAAAAACTTAATCTGAATAAGACATTGCAGAGGGGCACAAGCTGTGAATACGAATAGTGCATTGTGTAAATAAAGGACGACACCGAAAGAGAAAGCCAGAAACAGCTTTTAAACTTACAAAAAAAGAGTAAAAATTGTCGAAGTGGGAACATAAAACACAAATACAACAAATACGCCAACAACTAAACGATCACCATGCCATGATCTTGGTGTAGTGGTTAAGGTGCTGGCTTACAAATGCAAATGACGCAAGTTCGAATCCTCGGCGAGGACATTTTAAAAATTTTTGTTAATAATACATGCAACTCATGAGAGATGGTAAAAGAGGTTGTATTTAGTTTTTCGTAGCAATTATTATTGGTAATGTTTAGTACTGATAATACTTTTTGTCTTTGCGTATTGCTTTTATTCTTTTCTTCATTTCCAAAGAAAAGAATATCCGAACAAATGCCACCAAAATTCCTCATATTTTGAATGTAAACGCCATTTGCAATTAGTAAAGAATAAAAATTGAACGTTCCGATGTAGCTGCAAAAAGTAAAAAGAAAAACATGGAAGTGGACCATACTCATGGTTATTAAAAATACAATTTCTACATGCCTTACACCTCCCGACCACGTTTCTACGTTAGCAAGTAAGAGGTTTGTGTTTAGGTTAGGTTGGTCAATACGTTATGCAAATTGGCCCGGTTTAGCTCTGACGCACCATAGGTGCGAGAAGGGAGAAAAACACTTTTTCTCTCTCCCTCTGTGTGTCTACTTATCTATCTATTTGTATATATATAACGCTATTTGTGAATGCCATAACCACCCTAATTTTCAGCGGATTGAGACGAAACTTGGCACAAACATTAATTGTTGAAATATCTTGATGAGTTCGTTAACCAGAATAATCAGATGAAAATGTTTAAAATGGTGGCCCTTCAAACTCTTAAAAAGTTCCAAAGGAACTAAATTTCGCCCATAAATAGGTATTCAGAAAGTTTGAATAAATTTTCCTCTTTTACTGAAATATTTGTGTGCAGAAACTTATTGAAATATTGGACCCGATTAATCGCCTAAAGAAGGTTCACGCCCTTTCGCTACGGTCAGGTTTTTTTTTTTTTTTTTTTTTTGCAGGAGGGGTTATTTTCCTATCGGAACAAGATGATTGTTAGTGATGATATGAAATTACACATTGAAAGTGAAGTAACTTGTGTAACGTGTTATTTGAAAGAATAATATAATAAATGTGCATTCCTCTAACACAGAGAACTGTAATTCATGTATTTCGAGTTCGGGAGCCTGAATGGCGAGGAGTGTTATTTGATTTGCTTTTTAGTAACACATTGCATTGCAAATAAAGGTAGGCAACATTAGTGGTAAGTAAAATAATAATAATAATAATAATAATAATAATAATAATAATAATAATAATAATAATAATAATAATAATAATAATAGGTGTTGTTTGTGGCAAGGTAATATCTTAATCAATTCTTCTTCAAACGTAATGATTGTAACGCCATATCTCCCTTACAAACAAAATATTAGCAATTTATATCGAGAGAACGAGAAACTGTAGAGCGATTGGAGCAACGTTGGACAGTATGCACTCATAGTACTTAGAAAAGTAAGCGATTTCAATGCAAAAGGAACGAAGAGTCATTGTCATGCGTAGTCATGGGGCCACGGCAGAGCACTCTTTAGGCAAAGTGTCAATAACTTATATCGAGAGGTGATACTGGGATGGGACCAACTTTGGACACCGTGGACCCATAAAGCGCATCGAAAAAAATAGGGGGGGGCGCCAGCCAGCCTTACTTATTTCCACATAATAATATAAAATTATGTTGTCGAAATACACACACGAGTTAGCTACTAATATTTCATATTATTATTATTATTATTATCGACAGCGTCTTTTCATTACATGTGCGTGTTTGACATGAAGCCAAAGAGAAGATCCATCATTCGTAGAAAGAATAATAGTCAGTTACTTTAACTGTGAACGACAGCGAAAAATACGAAAAGAGTGGATTACCTGTAGCGTAAAGAAGCAATATTTTCTCTCAAATGGATAAAAAATCAAACCGAGATTAATTCGAACTCGCATGGACGGCGCGAAAAACCAGTGCTTTGTCCACTTTTTTTTTTAACTGACTCACTGAACGTGTTTCAGTAACTTACTTATTGCTAATTTTACTTGCTTCACTCGTTTAACTTGCTTTTTCAAATAACTTATAACGACAGAGACACGAACACAGAAACATCGAGAACAGTTAAAAATCATAGATGCTCTCCCGCCGGGAATCGAACCCGGAACTCCATACACCAAAGGCGCACGTGCTAGCGACTAGACCAGCGGGAAGGGCACCACTCTCTCCCTGTGTCGTTTGGGATTACGACCACTGTCTTGCCAGCTATCACTTCTGTGGGTTGTATACTATGATCACATGTTTCTTCTCTGCTGCAAGAGTAAAACCTACATTATATGTAATACATGAGGTATTTAGACCTACATGCTCTTCATATAATGTAATAAAAGGGTCATGCTGGGAATAAGAAAAAGAACATTCCTTGGACAAAACGGAAACTATTGGCATCAGAAATATTTATCTACGAGACATGCGCAGTAGTATATTTCAGAATAGTTACTGTTTTGTTCAGTAAACGAAAAAGGGGTATAAAAAAGCAAATATGTCGCGTCAACGAGATCGACCAGATTTGACAGGGGCGGAAGCAGATGTATAGTAATACAACAACTTCGCTCAGTTGATACGAGCCGGTTGATATCACTACCCGAGTTGGTCTTCTGCTTGGGCTCAAGAATTCGACCGTGCAGGTCTCAGCCTTAATTTTAAGAACTACAGTATAATTTTAAGTACTACAAGAAAAATACCATTGACTCGACTCGGATTGAACTCGAGTCGAGTCGAATTTTGGCTCGACTCCTGCTCATCCCTATTCGTATTTGTATTTTGTTTCCACTTCAACAATTTCTACTTTTTTGATTCGTTTACCTATTGTTTCTGGATTTCTCTGTCGGTGTCGTCCTTTATTAACACCATGCACTATTCTTATTCCCAGCTTGTGACCCGCTTCAATGTCTTATTCAGTTTAGATTTTTCTCCTTACATTGACTTGACATGTGATTGATTTAATTCTCACTTTCCGCGCACGACCGATGATAGTGTTTTATTATTATTATTATTATTATTATTATTATTATTATTATTATTATTATTATTATTATTATTATTATTATTATTATTATTATACTATTGAACTTGCACGGCGAAATTACTGTATAATACGATATCATTTCAGTAATTTTATTCCATTGTATGTTATTTAATTTATTAATGGGCACTAAATTGTCTCCAGATCAACGAATAAATTAACTACGGCATGCACTTTGGTGGAAATATCATTACATGAACATGTTTGGAACGAACCAATAACCTTATTGCAATGATATTTCCACCAAAGTGCATGCCGTAGTTAATTTATTCGTTGATCTGGAGACAATTTAGTGCCCATTAATAAACTAAATAACATACAATGGAGTAAAATTACAGAAATGATATCGTATTATACAGTAATTTCGCCGTGCAAATTCAATAGTATAATAATAATAATAATAATAATAATAATAATAATAATAATAATAATAATAATAATAATAATAATAATAATAATAATAATAATAATAATAATAAAACATTTTCATCGGTCGTGCGCGGAAAATGAGAATTAAATCAATCACATGTCAAGTCAATGTAAGAAGAAAAGCCTAAACTGAATAAGACATTGAAGCGGGTCACAAGCTGGGAATAAGAATAGTGCACGGTGTAAATAAAGGACGACACCGAAAGAGAAATCCAGAAACAGCAGGTAAAAGGAGAAAAAAGAGTAGACATTGTTGAAGTGGAAACATAAAATACAAACACGAATAGGGATGAGCACAAGTCGAGCCAAAATTCAATTCAACTCGAGTACAATTTGAGTCGAGTCAAAGGTAATTTTCTTGAATTGAGTTCCGAGCCAAGTCGCTGTTTTCGAGGTCTAGTTTCGAGTTGAGTTGAGTTTGATAATGGCTCGCTCACTCGTTCAGCTCGTTTTAACTCGTTTTGAAATATTGGCCTGATCAGACTGGAAAGCAAAAGCCATGAGAAATGTAAGCAGTAATGTGGAATACTTTTAGTGTTGCTCACGACAGAGTTGCGTCTCATCTCGTAATTTTAGTGCATCTCGTGGGGCAATTTTAGTGTATCTCGTCTCGTCTAGATAACGAGAAGACAAGAGTTTATTATTATTATTATTATTATTATTATTATTATTACGAGACAGCCTCAAATGTCGTAATCACCAATATAAGTATATACTGTAGTTCTTAAAATCAAGGCTGAGATCTGCACGGTCGAATTCTTGAGCCCAAGCAGAAGACCAACTCGGGTAGTGATATCAACCGGCTCAGCTCGTATCAACTGAGCGAACAGCTCGAGTCGGCTCGGTTGGGATGAGCCGATGACCCGAGCCGGCTTAGTTGGAACAAGCCATCGACTCAGCTCAATTGAGCCGATGGCTCGAGCTTTCTCGGTTGGGATGGGTCACCTACTCGGCTCATGTGAACCGGTTCGAGCCAGCTAAGTTGAAACTAGTTCATCAGCACGTTTCGACTCAGCTCAACTAAGCCGATGGCTCAAATCGGCTCGGTGTGGTGAGCTGTTGGCTCGGCTCACTTCTCGATTCGGTTCGATATTGAATGAGCTGTAAGCCGAGCCGCTCGAGCCGTTGAGAAGCCCAAACCCGGTCCCAGCTGTTTTGAATATGTTTGGATGAAGCTTATAACTTTTAACAATTTTTTGCTCGAGCCCGAATACTTGCCGCTTCGGAACTCAAACCCAGAACGTGACCGATGTCCTTGCCTCCTGAAGACTTCCAGACGACCGAGATCGACAGTCAATTAGCTTTTACTATTCAGATACAAACCGTATATCTTTTAAAGATTATACATGGAGTTGATATAATAATAATAATAATAATAATAATAATAATAATAATAATAATAATAATAATAATAATAATAATAATAATAATAATAATAATAATAATAGTTTTAAACTTGCCCTGAAATTTGGCAAAACTTACTTAAAAGTAGAGATTTCGGGGAAAGGGTTCCGTACCTTCAAGACACACCTCTGCAACTACCAACATTTTAAACTAGAACCTTTTATTGAAGTTTCATGTATTTCTAGAAAGTATGTTTTGAGGAAAATAACTGTAATAAATATAACTGAATATCACGCGACAGTAAGGCATATAATAAACTAATTTTTAGAATATGCAGAGGTAAATATAAAAGCTTTGCTACAAAAATACCTACACAGAGCATAATTCAATGAGTTCTGAAATACAATGTAACGAAATAGCCTATGAGATTCAGTCTACAGAGCGTGTGGACTTTGTGGTGGACAAACACCGTGCTCGTGGGTTTTCTCGGGGTTCTCCCGTTTCCTCCCACTTTCTTCATTCCACCATTTCACTCATCTCTCACCATCACCGTCTCCTTTAGTCTAACCGGCATAACCGTGGGACGTAAAGCTTAAAGATTTCATTTCATTTTCAGTCTACAGAGCAATTGTTACTTAAAGAATGGACATACACTATTTCGAGAATCGAGACAAGACGGGAAATGTTTACGATACTTTTCGTCTCGTCTCGATTCTCATCTCCAAAGAGAGACGAAAATTTTGATTTAGCCCTGACCCGTCTCGAATGTAAAATGTTAATTCTCATGTTATTTTATTTGTTTTAGAAACGAGATGAGAAACTCCTCTTCTCGTGAGCAATATTAAACCAAACCGAAATATTCTTTCCAAATGTCACGTTTCTCCTTGTAATGGTATGACCTGAGCGATAATTTAGCTTCTAGCTTTTAATCTTCTACGAGATAATAATAATTATTATTATTACTATTATTATTCCTGAAGATTTGATAGTTCAAGCATTGAAACATCCGAGTATTCAAATATCTGAATATAATAAAACGTATGTTATCGCTGATCAATCGCCATCAAAAATTCTAAAGTAAGAAAAAAAAATTGCAACGTGCATTCGCAGAAGCACCTTGACCACTGAACCGCGATCGCTACGCGATAAACGATCCGTCTTTAGTCTGGTTACGTTAGGTTTCTTTGTCTCCGCTTGCAAACTTGTATGTTATATTTTTCGATTCAAAATGTCTTTCGTATTTCTTTTATGAAGTCGGCAAAGTTTATATTAATAACTTGAGTTTTTCTTAAACCACTGGTTCACAAGTTCGTTCTTTCTCCACACGAAACTACAAATATGACAGATTGAATTCTCATACTCCCCATTTCTTTCAAAGCAGTCGCCATTACCTGGTCAAAGACTTATTTCCGCCACGATTCATATTAACCAAAATAAATTCATTTTTCGGAAGCGGAACTTTCACTTTCCGGATTTCGCAAAATTATGGAATTCAGTTATACTCCGGAATTCAGAAGAATTTCGGAACTCGGAAAGAATCCGGAATTTAGAAAATTCCGGAATTGAGAAAAACTCCGACTTTCGAAAAAATCCGGATTTTCCGAATTCCGGAATGTTAACGAAATCAGAAATTTCTAAATTCCGGATTTTTCCGAATTCCGAAATTATTACAAAATTGGAATTTTCCGAATTCCGGAATTTATCCGGCTTTACTTTCGGGAGTCCGAAAACTAATAATTCCGGAACGGGCTATCCCTAGTTTATACACAACCTTTCAGAACACTAAGCTAGTAGCTGTCTACAAACAAACAAGTAATGCAAAGCATGTTGTATACTGCAATACGTCATGTATTAAAATCCGACACCATGACCCTTTTATTACATTATATGAAGAGCATGTAGGTCTAAATACCTCATGTATTACATATAATGTAGGTTTTACTCTTCCAGCAAAGAAGAAACGTGTGATCATAGTATACAACCCACAGAAGTGATAGCTGGCAATACAGTGGTCGTAATCCCTTACCACACAGGAAGTGAGCGTTGCCATCGCCGCTGGTCTAGAGGCTAGCACGTGAGCCTTGGGTGTATGGAGTCTCGGGTTCGATTCTCGGCGGGAGAGCATCTATCATTTTTAACTGTTCTCGATGTTTCTGTGTTCGTGTCCCTGTCGTTATAAATTATTAGAAAAGGCAAGTTAAACGAGTGAAGCAAGTAAAATTAGCAATAAGTAAGTTACTGAAACGCATTCGGTGAGTCAGTTAAAAAAATAGTGGACAAAGCACTGGCTTTTCGCGCCGTCCATGCGAGTTCGAATCAATCTCGCCTTGATATTTTATCCATTTGAGAGAAAGTATTGTTTCTTTTCGCTACAGGATGGATTTTCTCTTTGGTTTCATGTCAAACATGCTCACGTAATGAAAAGACGCTGTAGATGATAATAATAATAATAATAATAATAATATGAAATATTAGTAGCTAACTCGTGTGTGTATTTCGACAATATAATTTTATATTATTATGTGGAAATAAGTAAGGCTGGCTGGCGCCCGCCTCCCTAATTTTTTCGATGCGCCTTATGGGTCCACGGTGTCCAACGTTGGTCCCATCCCAGTATCACCTCCTGTTTTCTCGATATAAGCTATCGACATTTTGCCTAAAGAGTGCTCTGCCGTGGCCCCATGAGTACCCATGACAATGACTCTTCGTTCATTTTGCATTGAAATCGCTTACTTTTCTGAGTACTATGAGTGCATACTATCCAACGTTGGTCCCATCGCTCTACAGTTTCCCGTTCTCTCGATATAAATTGCTAATATTTTGTTTGTAAGGGAGATATGGCGTTACAATCATTACGTTTGAAGAAGAATTGATTAAGATATTACCTTGCCACAAACAACACCTATTATTATTATTATTATTATTATTATTATTATTATTATTATTATTATTATTATTATTATTATTATTATTATTATTATTATTTTACTTACCACTAATGTTGCCTACCTTTATTTGCAATGCAATGTGTTACTAAAAAGCAAATCAAATAACACTCCTCGCCATTCAGGCTCCCGAACTCGAAATACATGAATTACAGTTCTCTGTGTTAGAGGAATGCACATTTATTATATTATTCTTTCAAATAACACGTTACACAAGTTACTTCACTTCCAATGTGTAATTTCATATCATCAGTAACAATCATCTTGTTCCAATAGGAAGATAACCCCCTCCTGCAAAAAAAAAAAAAAAAAAAAAAACTGACCGTAGCGAAAGGGCATGAACCTTCTTTAGGCGATTAATCGGGTCCAATATTTCAATAAGTTTCTGCACACAAATATTTCAGTAAAAGAGGAAAATTTATTCAAACTTTCTGAATACCTATTTATGGGCGAAATTTGGTTCCCTTGGAACTTTTTAAGAGTTTGAAGGGCCACCATTTTGAACATTTTCATCTGATTATTCTGGTTAACGAACTCATCAAGATATTTCAACAATTAATGTTTGTGCCAAGTTTCGTCTCAATCCGCTGAAAATTAGGGTGGTTATGGCATTCACAAATAGCGTTATATATATACAAATAGATAGATAAATAGACACACAGAGGGAGAGAGAAAAAGTGTTTTTCTCCCTTCTCGCACCTATGGTGCGTCAGAGCTAAACCGGGCCCCTTTGCAAAACGTATTGACGAGCCTAACCTAAACACAAGCCTCTTACTTGCTAACGTAGAAACGTGGTCGGGAGGTGTAAGGCATGTAGAAATTGTATTTTTAGTAACCATGAGTATGGTCGACTTCCATGTTTTTCCTTTTACTTTTTGCAGCTACTTCGGAACGTTCAATTTTTATTCTTTACTAATTGCAAATGGCGTTTACATTCAAAATATGAGGAATTTTGGTGGCATTTGTTCGGATTATCTTCTCTTTCGAAATGAAGACAAGAACAAAAGCAATACGCAAAGACAAAAAGTATTATCAGTACTAAACATTACCAATAATAATTGCTACGAAAAACTAAATACGACCTCTTTTACCATCTCTCATGAGTTGCATGTATTATTAACAAAAATTTTTAAAAATGTCCTCGCCCAGGATTCGAACTTGCGTCCTTTGCATTTGTAAGCCAGCACCTTAACACTACACCAAGATCATGGCATGGTGATCGTTTAGTTGTCGGCGTATTTGCTGTATTTGTGTTTTATGTTCCCACTTCGACAATTTTTACTCTTTTTTTGTAAGTTTAAAAGCTGTTTCTGGCTTTCTCTTTCGGTGTCGTCCTTTATTTACACAATGCACTATTCGTATTCACAGCTTGTGCCCCTCTGCAATGTCTTATTCAGATTAAGTTTTTCTTTTTGCCCCTCAGTAAACATTTGATTGATTTAATTCTCATACTCTCCACGGATGGAGCGCAGGAATGCCAGACTCGAAAAATAGGTGTACATTTACTTTCCTGACAGATCATACATGTAATATATGACTGGTATCGT
Organism: Thermobia domestica; assembly: GCF_964235325.1. Classification (NCBI taxonomy): domain Eukaryota; kingdom Metazoa; phylum Arthropoda; class Insecta; order Zygentoma; family Lepismatidae; genus Thermobia; species Thermobia domestica. Next base: position 151,622,332 of record NC_137469.1, read on the forward strand.
ATTAATACGGTAATAATTACCTGGAGGATTAATTTCTTAGTCATACAGTGCTGCAGGCACGTAGCCAGGATTTTGTGAAGGGGGGGGTCCATGACATGAAATACTGTAGTCATCACACCAGGGTCTCGATCATTCTAAACTATTTTACTGGAACATATACTGGTTCGTTTAGCCAGGATTTCGTAACGGAGGGGGGGGGGGCGTGACATGAAACACTGAAGGCCTAATCAATCTAAACTGCTTTACAAACAACATATATTGGTTTGTTAGGACAATAAAATGAGGATATATTGGTAAGTATTTTAATAAACTACGAAGAAATCTCGAGTAAAATAATAATAATAATAATAAAAAGTATTGAAAATGATTTTACTATATTTACGTTCTTCCTCTGTTCATTCAAATAAAACGGTTTTCCTTTCATTACGACCTCAACTATTATAAAATGTACATATTCACTATTATAAAAAGTACACTCATGTCCAAAATGATTGTCGCATATCTATGACTGTCTTCTTGTAAGAATATAATTTGATGATTTTGCAGGGTACTTTTAATATTGATACCATGTGTATAATCGGGAAATGTATAGACTATTTGTGGTAAATTTCATAGCAAAAGAATTATAAATACGAAAATTAGAGTGAGTACAACGAAATGTAGCTAAATGGACAAGAAAGTTTTATTTTTGTTTTATTGTTATTATTTACTGCTCTTTTGACAAAATTTGCTACTTACATATCTTTGCCGATTATACATATATAAACATTATAAGAAATACTGGGAGAATTCGTTATCAAATTATACTCTTACAACAACATATTTATAGACATGCGACAATAATTTTGGACATGAGTGTACAAACTCAATAATGTCTTGTAAAATATTTTACAATATCTGCGTTCCTTTCTCTGTTGAATCAAATGTTAACAGAACTTTCTTTTCACATTTTTTTTTTTTTTATTCCTTCAACTACTGTCTGTTCCAAACGACAGGTTAAAGGAATAGTAGAAAATTGTTTTTGAAATAACATGTTTGATACTGCAAGGATGCGATGACGAAAAATTATGATCAAAAATGTCCACGCCGTTACACAACCGGCATTATGCTTTCAGAAGCTTGAAATTCCCTGACTAGTAGCAGAAATTCTAAAAATTGCGTAACTTCCGGAAATTTCAAATTCCCTGACTCTTCCAGGATATCCCACTCACCTCGCCACCATATATTGCAAGTAATACAAATCTCCTAATAAGAAAGAGTAACCAAAAGCTTTCTGTAGTTTTTTTTTTTTTTTTAATTTTAACGCCGATTCTTCTCTTTCTCATTTCATTTCGTTTTATCCTTTAATTTTTTTCATTTCTGGTCTCGGAGGGGGTGTCCGGACCTCCCGGACCCCCCCTTGGTTACGTGCCTGAGTGCTGTAACCTCGACGAGTTTACAGTAATGCCAATCATTTGATACGCAAATGTAATAAACTGCGAGAGAGGGGCGAAGAAATTCTTATTCTTGCCATGTTTGGAAATGAAGATCACGAAAACTTAGGGCTCCATTTATATAATTTGTTTCTTTTTTTATTAAAAAACTGGGGCTCCCCCTAATATACCGAAACGTCCTGCGCCCGTAGGCAATGCCTACGCTGCTTACCCTATTGCTACGCCGCTGGGAGAATCCTAAACAACCGTGGAAGTAGATGAAACTTTTCTCGCACGTAGGAAGTATAACAGAGACCGCAAATTAAGAGAAAACAGTTATTATCTTCGGTATGCATTGCAAGGAAACCAAACGCGCCTCTATTTTAAAGTGACCACAAATCAAAACGGTATTATGGCCATATATGAAAAAAATACATACGTATATAACGAGAAACAAATCAATTATCTTCGAGTTCACTCCTCATGACATCACACAGTATGAGTAACGTGAGATGTGGGAAAAGTCTTACTGACACTTTTGAAAATGTGAACAAGTATTTGTTAAATGGTGCTGAATTGGGTAGAATTGTACCAACTTTTTCACAAAAGGGGTTGAAAATGCCAGCGTATTACCAAAAGGGATGAATGACAAAAAGGGCTGAATTTGGTACAATTGTACCAAGTGTGGCAACAGTGCTTCTCATAATACGAGAAGAGTAATAGTACAGGGAAAGCTGTTTCTGATTCCGAATCCGAATTATATACTTCACCTCAGCTTTACTCAGTGTTGGGCAAATTTCAATTGAATTAACAATTAACAATTAATCTGTAAATTTAATTGTTAATTGTAATTAACAATTGAAGTAACTAATGGTCAATTGTTAATTGCAGTTGATCATTAATAAATGAAAATCAATTGCAATTAATCAATCGATTGAAAGTAATTGCAGTGGAAATTAATTGTAATTGCATTCAGTCATTCAACCGCAATTGAAATCAATAGTTAATTAATTCAATTGCAATTGATTTCCACAGCAATTACTTTCAATTGATCAATTGCAATTGACTTTCACTGATTAATTGTCAATATTGTAGTTCAGATATGGCGCAGGTCAATGAAAATTTTACCCATGACCAACTGGCCCACTACGACCCACTGACCCATGCCACATGATCCATCGTGACCCACGACCAACTGACCCATGCCACATGATCCACCGTGACCCACTCTCACCTACCACCCAACATGGCCCACTCCGACTCACCACCCACCATGAATCATTCTCACCCACTGTGACACACCGACCCTCCAAAACCCATCGTCGTCAACTCTGACCCATGATCCATTCCCTCTTCTCTGCTGACTAAACAGAGTTAACACTTGTAATAAAACAAGGCCATTATCAGTTATCGCAGTTCGGATTTCTATGATCAAATAGCTCAAGTACTGCTCTGTTACAATAACGGTGGGTCTGACCTTCACGAAATAAAATGGTAAAGTGTTCGTCATGGGCCAAATTACGATGAATTCAATTACATAGATAACTATCGTAATTATCATAGATAATTATTTCCTTATTGCATTATACTTACTTTTCAGTGGAAAAAAAGAATGAAATTTGAAAGTCCCAGATCAAGGTAAAGTAGACCAACGTAAAGGAAAAAATGTGTAAAATTTTCCATATAATTAAGGTTATTGTACAAACCTAAAATTTCCATGTAATTAAGCTTACAGTACGAAACTTTTGTGTATTTTTCTCACAACTTTATGGCTTGATTTCGTTTGCTCTGAACGATAAACAGAAGCTTCAGCAATTATTATAATAGAAAACAGTGGATATACAGGGTGTTTGAAAACAACACCAACAACTTTTGGAAGGTGATTCCTGACACCACGATAAGACGAAAAGTATAGACCAACTTGGGTGCACAAATGCTTCCTTTCGGAGTTATAGGCTGCTGGAATAATGAAAAATTAAACTTGTAAAGATCAATAGCTCCAAAACTATGGGACCTACCGTAGTCGGGTCAAGACTTCATTTAGGGACTAGTGTGAAGAGGCTAATATTCATTATTTATTGACTTTTGTTGATCTCCCACAAAATCATTTAGTGTTTGTATAAGAAACATGATATTCTTTAAGACTTATCTTCGGTGTTGTGAGACTTTTCTTTTTTCTTCCTAATTACATAAAACTATTTCTTATGTGTCGAAGTACGCTAGTCATTCGGAAATCTTAGTTAATGAAAATTCATTTATGTCTGAGAATTTAGTCAACGTTTCTCTTCCGTAATTTTGTGCATTCGTAGTTAAATCGTGGAAGTGTTTGTTTATGTTATATAATATATTATGTCAATGTGTATTTTATGTAATAAAGCTGACAGAGCTCCTTTCCCAACTATCTGTCCATCTCTGACGTCATGAGTACCTGTTAAGACAAAAACATCTCATCTACACGTGTCTGGAGTCAGCAGGATTACCAGCAGATCTTTGCCTTTAAATACTCTCTCTAACCCGGAAATAGGGAGTCACACGGAGCCTTTGGAGTCACACGGAGCCTTTGGAGTCGATTATCGAAGTTAGTCTCCAGAACCTGTCGGGAGTCGGTCTTCGGAGTCATCTTAGGACTCAGTCGCAAAGTTGACAAAAGATTGTCGAGAGTCGGTCCGGGGAGTGCACGGCAGTCAATAGGGCACTCCGAGAGCAACTTAGAAAAACGAATCGAACAGTCTATAATTCGGTTTTCGACAAACAGAACACCGGACGAACAACAGGAGGAAGCCCAGCAGAGAAGATGAAGCTACAGGTACTGTGACGTCAGATTTCTTCCTTTCTCTTCCTCACCTCTCACCTACCCACACTCTCTCTCTCCAAAAAAGCTAAAATTCTCATTTTATTTCTCTTAAAATCAGACGGGTGTCGTCCGGTCCCAGGACGTGTTCTACCTTTGAGAAACATCCCAAGAATCTCGCTTTGACGACACAGCTTTCTTTGAAAATACTTTTCAAATTAAGCACCCGTAAAACTAGTATGTGCCCTATCCAAATATCCATGTTTCAGAATCCTTCAGTACTTCCACAACAATTTTTATAGAGATAGTTATGACTTCTTCAAATTATATGCCCATAGCCAAACTCTCTCTATAAAAAACTGTTGCGGAAGTACCGCGGGATTTTGAAATATGGATTTTTTGATAGGGCACGTATTAGTTCCTGAGTGAAATCTTGACCTGACTACGGTAGGTCGCATAGTTTTGTAGCTATGGACCTTTCAAGTTCAATTTTTCATGATTTCGGCAGCCTATAACTCCGAAAAGAAGCATTTGTGCATCCAAGTTGGTCTATACTTTTTGTTTTATCTTTGTGTTAGGAATCAACTCTCAAACGTTGTCGGTGTTGTTTGAAACACTCTGTATAATGCGAATCACTGTATTTTTTTGTTTCTCAACTAATATCTATCGTTTTCGATTATTTTTACAAATCAAAACACTACCAATTTCCCATATATAGAAAGTGACCCCCCATAAAAGAGATTTTTAAAAAATGCTAGGACATGTTCTGTCTATTTTTAGCTCCCTAAATTGAAGTCGAGCCGAGTTTGGAAAATAGCTCTCCCTCGTTCATGGCCTGATTTTACTGGAAAGCGAAAGCCATGAGAAATATAAACAGTCAGGGACGTGTAGTGCGTATTACCGCTGTTACCGGCGGTAACGGTAAAAATATTACAGTTTTTCGTTGTTTCCATATATCTTCAAATTTCATTATCGACATGGGAAGATGTTTACATTTTCCTTTTTCTTTTCTTTCTTTCTTTCTTTCTTTTTTTTAAAAAAAAGTTTGGATGGCCTATGCTTCATTTACATTGTGAACGAATGCAACATGCCAACACCAAATAGGAGCATACTGTTGTTGATACCGCAAGATTTCAGAGGTAACGCGAACCCCGATAGCGGTCATTCACTCCAGAAGTACCTTTCAATGTGGCAGCGAGAAGCACCCTGTGGACTCGTATTTGGACTTTCGGAATGGCCCTTATGTTACCGTTCGGCTGAGTGGAACAGGAAAAAATAGGAACGTTCCCTGTCAAAACAAGGAGAATCTAGAATATCATCAACATGTATATTCTACTCACTGCTCGCTTAGGAGTCTATTCGCTCTCCTCTCACTGTAGAGGATCGAGCGGGCGGTAACTCTACTATACTGTTTCGTTTGCCTCCCCATTCTAAGGATAGAAACTTGGCTGTAATTTCAGTATTATAAGGTTATTTCATTGTCTTATCAGCATACAATTTCGGACAAATATAAGTAGCAGGTTTTTCATACTAATAGCATTTAACACGTGCTACTGTGAGACTGATGTTCCAGTGCATTATTTATATGCTAATCTATCATTTTTACACGACTTTTGTATGTTAATACGTTATCTTTAAATTTGAATAATACAGCAACAGTGAACAAGAAGAAGAATATATTCCATAGGATATTCTAACAAAAATTTAATATAGGTTTACTTTGATTCAAAATAAAGTTTCTCATTGAATGTTAATTTGAGCTTACGGGCATTATTTTTTTAAATTGAGATTTTATTTCTGTTTAAACAGCATATAAATTTAGATAGTTGTCTCATGCCTGAAGGAGCAAAGATATTGTCAGTCCCTGAAGTGTCATTAAATATACAGAAATGCCTATTGATGAAACACATTGTGCTATATGGGAACTGTTTCAAGAGCGAGAGGGAATAGTAATGATAATTAGAGCAAGGCAGAGGTGTTTCCCGCGCTCCTTCCAATTCGAGTAATTATTATTATTTAGGATTTATGCTAATTAAGTTGAAAATATTTTGTTTTTAATTTAGTATAGAAAACTTTCGATGCAATAAATTTCCAACTCTATCCGCTAACCTACTAGTTGAATTTGGACTTCGATGCAGTTTGATGTGTTGAAAAAGAACTGTGTAATCGTCTTCATCGTGCCGCAGTTTGACTGTCTAACTAATTTTCAATACGGAAAACTTGCTCAAACATACGATGAAACTCCAGTTATGGTTGGTGAGGTATGGAACTGCAGCCTCTTGTTAATTATATTTTCATTCTTATGCCCATAGACTTAATTTAGTTTTAGAAAAGTCCGTTGATTATACAAAAGGGCATAGGCGTAGCACCCCCGCAACCCTCGCGGCGGGGGGCATACGAGCTCCAGGGGCGCAAAATATATAGAAACTAGGGCGCATAACTAAAGGTTGCGGGAGTACTGAAGCTTCAAGTTACACTACTGAAAAAGGGTATAAGTTTTTTTTTTTTTTTTTTTTTTTTTTTTTTAATGTGTTGGGACTTGCTTCTTCTTCCTCGAAGTCTTCAAAAAGAACAAATGCTCTAGATTATGTAGTCAACAAAACTATCCCAATAGTCTCAAACACAAGGTATGGAACTATAGGAGTAGGATAAATGATGTGCTGTATAGCTTTAAATATGAACTGTTAGGAGTCTTTAAATCCATGATGGATAAAACCGACGAATAGGGTTCACAAACCAGAGTTTCTGTAGCACAATTCTATCAAACCTTTCAAAGTTTTGACTTCAATTTTTTACTTGAACTGTTTTTTGTTATAACATCAAGATAAGAAATCTTGTTCAATATCTTACAAAAGAAAGTTCATGATGTAGGTTACTGCAGAAAGAAAATAAATGACTTTGAAGAATATCTAAGATCATTGAGAGATAGTTTCAATTATATTTAGTAAAAAATGAAAGAACATGAAGAGTCACATTGTTCAAAAAGGTCAAGAGTAAATGAAGTGGAATTTGACCACTTCACCAATGCCTATAGTTTGAAATGGTTGATACGCTGAAAGGAAAAGTGAGTACTAGATTTTCTTGTATTGAGAAACAAGAGTTACTTGTAGTATCAGCAACCGGTAACAATCGTCAAATTGTCACGCCACGTCACTGTAAACAGTAATGTGTAATACTTTTAGTGTTGTTCACGACAGGGATGCATCTTGTCTCGTGCTTTTAGTGCATCTTTAGGAGTATTTTAGTGCATCTCGTCTCGTCTCGGTAACGAGACGACGATAGATTTTTATAACGAGACAGCCTCAAATGTCGTGAGCACCAATGTAAATATATAATGTAGTTCTTACCATCAAGGCTGAGGACTGCACGGTCCTATTTTTTAGCCAAAGCAAAAGCCCAACCAGGATAGTGATGTCAACCAGTTCGACTCAGTTCAACTGAGCGAACAGCTTAAGCTGGCTCGGTTGGGATGAGCCATCTACTTGGCTCAATTGAGCCGATAGCTTGAGCCGCCTCAATAGGGACGAGTCATCGACTCGGCTCAATTACAGCCGATGACTCGAGCCAACTCCGTTGGAACGAGTCCTTCGTCTCGGTTCGAGTCGGCTCAACTGAGCCAATGGCTCGAACCGGCTCGGATAGGGTGAGCAATCAGCTCATTTCGGTTCGACTCGAGCTGGCCCTGCTGGGTGAACTGTTGGCTCTGCTCACTTCTCAGTTCGGCTCGATAGTAAAGGAGCTGTGAGTTGAGTCGTTGACAACCCAAAACCCGGGTCAAGCAGATTTGAACATGTTTGGCCGGAGCCCTATAACTTTTAACAATTTTTGGCTCGATCCCGAATATTTGCTTCTCCCGATCTCAAACTCAGAACCTCGTAACCGATGTCCTTGCATTTTGAACATTTCTCGACGATCGAGATCGACAGTCAAGTAGGTTTTAGTATTCAGATACAAATCGCCTATATTTCATGTTTATACACGGTGTTATAATAATAATAATAATAATAATAATAATAATAATAATAATAATAATAATAATAATAATAATAATAATAATAATAATAATAATAATAATAATAATAATGTTATAGTATAGTAGTAATAGTAGTAGTATTGATAAATATATTGTCTATGTAGGATACTTGAAGAGAGTAGTACTTGGAACTACAGAAAGCATTTAGCTTGAATTGGCTCGTTTTGGCTCGACTCGACTCGAAACTCGACCCGAATTCGAGTCGAGTTGGGAGAAATATTTCGAGCCGATCGAGTCGAGCTCAAAGTTGTCTGCTTCGAGTCGAGATGAGTTTTAAAGAAAACTCGCTCGTGCCCATCCCTATACGGGAAGTAGTTGACCGGAAGAGATCCCTTCCGGTACCAACCGCTTTCATTTGTCAAGACCAATTGATCGTTTTCTTTCGTCAAGGCAAATTGATTGATATATATGTTGCATGTATGCAATTGTTTGAAATACCTCAACCCCGAACACTGTATTAGGTACTATGTACCGGAAGTAATTGGCCGGAAGTGAGTAATACAGGTACTGACCGCTTCTCTTCGTCAACACGAGTTAATTTATAATAATGTTGCACATGTCAAACGCTAGAAGTACCCCAATCCTGTAAACTGTATTAGGTTCCATTTACCGGAAGTGACTAATTACGGTACCGATCTCTTTCATCAAGACGAGTCGATTGATATATATGTTGTATATGTGCAATTGCTGGAAACCCCCATTCCCGGAAACTATATTAGATACCGTGTACCAGAAATGGTTGACCGGAAGTAACAAATTCAGGTGTCAATCGCTTTCTTTCTTGAAGTCGACTTAATTAATATATGTGTTACAACATGCAATTGCAGGAATTATCCCATTCCAGAAAACTGTATTAGGGACCGTGCATCGGACCTATTCCGATACCGACGACTTTCCTTCGTCAAGACGAGTTGATTAATATAAATGTTCTAAATGCGCAAATGTTAGAGATACTCCATCCCTAGAAACTATTAGGTGCCATGTACCGGAAGTGGCCAACCGGAAGTAACCAATTTCGATACCGATCGCCTTCTTTCGTCAAGGTAAATTGACTAATAATTATGTTGCATGTTTGCACTCGTTAAAAACACCTCACCTCCTGAAAATGTGTTAGGCATTGCGTATCGAAAGTAGTTAACCGGAACCGAGCAATTCACGTACCGACAACTTCTCTTCGTCAACTCGAGTTAATTTATAACAATGTTGCAGGTGCACAAACCCTAGATGTACCCTAATCCTGTAAACTGTATTAGGTGCCATGTACCGGAAGTGGCTGACCGGAAGTAATCAATTTCGATACCGATCGCCTTCTTTCGTCAAGGTAAATTGAATAATAATTATGTTGCATGTTTGCATTCTTTGAAAATAAATCACCTCCTGAAAATGTGTTAGGCACTGCGAACCGGAAGTAGTTGGCCGGAACTGAGCAGTTCACGTACCGACAACTTCTCTTCGTCAACACGAGTTAATTTATAATAATGTTGTATGTGTGCAAACGCCAGAAGTACCCCAATCCTGTAAACTGTATTAGGTACCGGAAGTGACCGACTAGAAGTAACCAATTTCGATATCGATCGCTTTCTTTCGTCAAGGTAAATTGATTAATAATTATGTTGCACGTGTGCATTCGTTGAAAATACATCACCCTCGGAAAATGTGTTAGGTACTGTGTACCAGAAGTAGTTACCTGGAAGTGAGCAGCTCAGGTACCGATAGCTTTTCTTCGTTAGCACGAATTAATTGATATAAACCTATACGTTATAGGTGTGCAAAAGCTAGAAACACCCCACTCCTGGAAAGTGCATTAGGTACCGTGTACCGGAAGTGGTTGACCGCAAGTGACCAATTCTGGTACCAATCGCTTTCTTCCGTCAAGCCAAGTTGATATATATTGAATTATGATATATAAATTAAAGAGTAATTGGGAGTATATATATATATATATATATATATATATATATATGTGTGTGTGTGTGTGTGTGTGTGTGTGTGTGTGTGTTGCATATGTGTAATGATTGGAAATACTCCACCCCCGGATACTGTATTACTTCCAATTACTCTCTAATTTTGAGACTTTTCATAAAGACAGGGTCTGTTTTACTAATCGCTGATTTTGTCGGCAGTCGTTGTTTTTCTCAGCCGTTGTTTTATTAGTCAATGTTTTGTCCGTAAATTGTATGCATGACGGGCATATAGAGTTCTTTCGAGGGGGATAGAACCCTAAACATAATAGGGCTTATACAGTCACTTTGGCGTATGATTTGCATCATACTAAAGAACTGACTACGGCAGGAAACATATCTTAGTCGAACTCTTTAGTATGGCACTAATCACGCTTTAGAACGACTCTGCATAAGGCCCAATATATTTTTAAAATACTGAGTTTCTTGGCTTTCTTCCCAGAGAGGCGAAGGAATGGTAGCTATCCAGCATTTCATATAAGTACCTTATTTGAAATATGTAAAACAGTAGCAAGTGGACAACACAATATACACACATCTTCTTATCTTCACTTTTATATACTGACTTCAATTGCAATTAACAATTACAATTAACAATTACAAGTTTCAGTTGTAAATTGGAGTCAGTGTTGGGTAAGTTACTTGTAAAAATGTAACGTGTTCCAAGTTACTTTACTTTCTCTTAAAATGTAACGCGTTAGTAACGCGTTACTTGCCCCCAAAAAGTAACTGTTACTTTACTTCGAAAGTAACCCGTTATTAACGCGTTATTTTTAGGTCCGAAATTTTAAAAATGTGAAAAAAATTATCACTTCAGTTTTTCGTACTACCATTACTACCGCTATTATTATTATTATTATTATTATTATTATTATTATTATTATTATTATTATTATTATTATTATTATTATTATTATTACTGCACGTTCTGAATCGCTTTATGTAAATCCAAGGACAAATTTTTACTTGATATATGAACATTTTCATATAATGTAACATTGATAAAATGCCATACTGCGTTACTCGTAGGGATGGACACGAGCGAGTTTTCTTTGACACTCGATTCGACTAGAAACAAACATCTTTGAGCTCGACCCGAGAACTCGACTCGAAAAATTTCCTCCAACTCGAGAACTCGACTCGAGCCAAATCCGCTGTGTAGTTTCGAGTACATTCTTCAAGTATATTACATAGACAGTATAATTATTATCAATGACATTACTACTACTACAACTTATTTATTTGTTGTAGACAAATACAACTTATGTTATTATTGTTATTATTATTATTATAACAAAACTGTATATAAAAAGAAATATAGGTGGTTTGTATTTGAATATTAAAAAACTAGTTGATTGCCAATCTCGGTAGTCGTGAAGTCTAGGAGTCAAGGACATTGTTCACGAGCTTCTGAGTTTGGGTTGAGGGTCTAGGTTGAGTATTCGGGCTCGAGCCAAACACTGTTAAAAGTTAAAGGGCACTGGCCAAATATCTTCAAAACTGCTCGGCCTGGGTTTAGAATTGTCAACGACTCGAGCAGCTCGGCTCACAGCTCATTCACTATCGACCCGAACCGAGAAGTGAGCCGAGCCAACAGCTCACCCAACCGACTCGGCAAGAGCTCTCGGCTCAGTTGGGCCGAACTGAGCACATGGCTCATCCTCACCAAGCCAGCTCGAGCCGATGGTTCACCCCAAGTGAGCCGGCTCGAACCATCTTCTCAGTTGAGCCGAGCAGAGCTGAGCTTGTCATAAAAAATCTCTTGTGGTCTCGCTATCGAGACGAGACGAGATGCGAGCCGTGTCCCCTCTCGTGAGCAACACTAAAAGTATTCCATATTACTGTTTAGCTTACATTTCTCATGGCTTTCGTTTTCCAGTGTAATCAGGCCATGATTTCAAGACAACTTAAAACGAACGAGCCATTTATCAAACTCGACTGGACTCGAAACTCAACGCGAAAAGCTGAATCGGCTCGGAACTCGACTCGAGGATATTACGCTTGACTTGACTCGAAACTCGACTTGAATTCGAGTCGAGTCGAGTTTTAGCTTGACTCGTGCTCATCCCTATGCGTTAGAAAATATGGTTGCTTATTATTATTCTGCTAAACTAATTATATAAACTAATTATTCTGTTATTTTACATAATAACAATGTTGTTATGTAAAATTAAAAATAAAGAGTATACTGTAGAGAAACATTACACTACTCTATAATCAACGGGACTCTAGGATAAGCAAACTGATCTGAAAGAACTCGAATATTACATACCATCAGCAAACTATTTTCTAGTAATAAAGTAGGCCTGCTCATCAGAACACAGTTTATTCATATTAACACCTTACTGTAAATCGTTAATTATGCCACCCTAGTTGTTGATAAATATTTTCCGCCGAAGCACTTCAGACACTTTACTTTTAAATTCTGTCCACCATCATCCTTAGCTCCTAAGAAAAAAGTATTCTTTCAAATGTTCGAACGGTAAAATATTTTCGTTCTTCATCTTTATAAAAACTACACCAATCAAAGTAAAATAGACTACCGGTATCATTGCGCTCCTAGTTCACTCACTGAATGTATTGATTTGGAGCTGTCAAAACCTACAACAAAATCTTCCAGGTGCTTGCAATCAGTACACGTGATTTCCCTAAGGCTGTCCTCATCTTCAAAAAACAGCAGGTAGTATTACCAACTTATCTGTTTCTCTGTGTGTCTGTGACTGTCGGTCAATGACGTACGTAGTTCATGCTCGATTGTTTCATTCTGAGAAATTCACTTACAGGAAACAAACATTTGTTTCCGAAAGAAAAATACATATACTGTAGTTACTCATCCGAAATGTAACGCGGAAAAAGTAACGCAAACTAGGTACGTTACTTAAAAATTTGTAACGCGTTACCGTTACAGTTACTTTTGAAAAAATTTAACGCGTTACTAGGAAACGTTACTTAAAAAGTAACGCGTTACTTGCGTTACGTTACTTCCCAACACTGATTGGAATTAACAATTAAATGTTTCAACTGCACCCTTTGAGATTGACAATTAACAATTACAAGTTTCAATTGCCTGATGACCAATTAACAATTAACAATTGACGAAAATTTAATTGCAAATTTTATTATTGAATTCAATTGCAATTGAAATTAATTGCAAAGGACAAATTGAAATCAATTGCAATTAATTTCCCGAGCAATTACTTTCAATTGATTGATCAATTGCAATTGATTTCAATTGATTTTGCCTAACACTGGCTTTACTTTTCTACTGAAGCTGAAAATAGTGAGGATTAATACATTTTCCGTTTTAATAATGATTCGTACATAGTAATGTAATGTAATTCTAAATAATAATAATAATAATAATAATAATAATAATAATAATAATAATAATAATAATAATAATAATAATAATAATAATCTATGTACAGTATATTAAAAAGATTGTTATTAAAAATAAAAGCAACAGGTTAAATTTCTACAAAACAAGTAAATTCACTTTCAATGAAGTGAAATCAGAAAATGAAGCTGACAACTCAAAATATAGGCACAAACAATAAATTCATACAGGTGAAAGGCCAAGCCAGAAAAATATATAAACTGACCAGAAAATAAACAAAGGGTCAGAAACTTCAATAGTGACAGATTGGTCAAAAGTCTGTATCTCTCAGCATAGTCAAGTTGGTTGTCTGACAAAATTACTAAATCATCATAATGGCTTACATTATTTCAAAACCATCATTTGTCCTGTAAATAAAAACCTTTTGATTCAGCTATGTAAAGAAACGATGTACAGGAAGTTCATAATGCATGGATGTCTTTCTCTTTGACAGGCTTAATCTATTCAATTCATAATTCTGTATTTTATGTTGTATCAATGGCTTAATTAAATTCAATGTAATTTTATGTGTATAATATCAATAGATAAATGAATCCAACTTAATCCTTTTATTACCGAGAATACAACAATCTATTTTTCTCTCTCTCAAAGAGTAGGTGTTTCCATATTTTGAATATTAACATCATAATATAAGCAAGAATTAATTCATTCTTCACTTTTATTTTCTATTATTATAAAATAACTAAAGAATTCTCTATTTTAAATTACGAAACAGTAATGATTGTAAGACATAGTGACAAACTAATTTAATGTGGGTTCAGAACCCGATGAAGAAGTTCTATCTCTCACATTATATCTACGTTACAGCAGAAAGTTATGGACCTATTACTTCAGATTTCAATATTGAATTGTCGTAAATAGATTTAGATAGCTCCTCTGAAAGTATAATGTGTCCCAAAGCTGTAGCAGCAAATGGACATAAATAATCAAGTTCTGACAGAAAAAAGATTTGAGATATGTGAGCGCAGACAATAGTACAGTGGAGTCCAGGAAATCCGAACACGTTTAATCCGAACATCCGGTTAATTCAAACAGGTCCAGGAGGAAAATTTTATTTTATTTATTTACTTTATTTATTTATTTATTTGTGACGAAATACGCAGTTTTAGGAAATTAATAACTAAAAGTATGAAAATGGGTGCAAGTTTTCGTAGAAAACAAAGTAAACTTTTGTTAAATACAGTTTTTTTTTTAAATACCTGTATTTAGGCCTTAAGCCACATTACGACAATTACACAAACTATGAAATAGAATACAGTACATACTGTACAATATTGAAACATAGGTTTAGTATGAGTGAAATACAGTAATGTAGTAGTAGTACTGCAGTAGTAGTAGTAGCTAGTACTGTACTCTAACATAAAACTGAACGTAAATACTGGTAGTGTACAGTACTAGTATTGTACTAGTATCTACCATAGTACCGTACTAGTATTACTTGTTACAAGACATGAACTCAGTTATTGTCTTTTGTCGCAGTAAAGTCCATTGGAGAGAGTACTGTACGTGGAAAAATATAGGAATCTAGTTTTCCCAACATTTTAAACATTTTTCCACCATAGTACTTATACTGTAGTTAGAAAACGTGTTTTGAAATACTATACGCTATGTATTACAACACAATAGACTCGTTCACCCGTTTCAAACGCGATTTTACTGTTACTCTAGCTAATCCGAACAGGGTTCGGTTGTAATTAGTTCGGATTAGCGGGACTCCACTGTAATATTTGAAGATAATAAATTCAAATAACTTCAAATACAGGGTGAGGCAGAAGTCTGGATACACCCGTATAAAAGTCGAACGGTGTGAGGAATCATAATGTCGTTTTTAATGGAGTGTCTACAGGTGGGGGCGCAACTTATAACACCAATGGAGACAGCGGCGGCCATCGTAAAATCGGCCGTCTTGGATTTGGGTTACGTTTTTCAAATATGAAAGGGGTTATGTCGCATATTATTTTAAACTATTTTTTCCTGAGCAATACACCTGTGCAATCCATTTTGCGATATCTTTATTTGTGTAGGAGCTATGGCCTGTTAAAATTTGGGACACTTGTCAGCATAAGCTCAATATGGCCTCCATTGCGCTGGATACACAAATAAGTCTGTTTTGCTAGTCCTGCTGCACACGTCGCAGGGTCTATGGGTCAACAGAGGCACACGTCTTTTCAATACGCTGGCAGAGATGGGCTACATTGTTGAATTTTACCTCATACACAATTGATTTCAAATGACCCCACAGATAAAAGTCAAGAGGTGTGAGATCAGGGGACCGTGGTGGTCATTCCATTGATCTCTCCTACCTATCGAGTGACCTGGAAATTGTTCATCCAGAAACTGTCTGATTTCAGTAGAATAGTGGTGAGGTGCACCGTCCTGTTGGAAGAAAGTTGGGATTCAACAAGTTGGAAACATAATCACGGAGCATGTTAAGATACTTCTCCCTATTCAAGATTCCATCAATAAACACCGGACCCACGATTCTTATGTCCCAAATCCCAAACTAAACTATTACTTTTCCACCTCCAACACCTTAACAGGGATCCACCTACGAAGGTTTGCGTCTGACCAGTAACGGTGATTCTGTCTGTTTACCTCACCTTGCACATAAAAGCTTCGTCACTGAACAACACCTGTCGTGTGAAGTGTGGATTACTGTCGCATTGATCCAGAGCCCATTCTGCAAACTGTAACCGCCGATCAGAGTCATCCTCTGAGAGATGATATTGTAACTATAACTTGTACGGGCGCCATTAGTGCTTGTGCAACACACACAGGATTGAACCCTGACTGACACCGGATATTGCTGATAACCGGCGCGTACTGCGATGTAGACTTTTCACAAACGATACCACAATTGCTGTTGCAGACTTCTTGCCTGTGGCTCTTCTTGCACATCCAATGTGTGGCTTGTCCGCCACAGAACCTGTTGCACGAAATTTGTCCAATAACTTGGACCCTGTCATATGTAAAATGTAATTTCTCTCACGTGTCAGGATATCGGGCATTGAAGTCAGCAGCAATCACTCTGGTACTTCATCCACCACTCATTAACACAATTTCAATGCTTTCGTCCTGTGTAAATGCCATTATGGATCACCCGCAACGATAAAGAAATTTGATCACCTCTTTGCAATTTTAAATTTTAACAAGTCAAAACTCCTACACAAATAAAGGTATCGCACAACGGATTGCACAGGCGCATTCCTCAGAAAAAGGCAGTGCAAAATGATATGCGACATGATCCCCTTCCCATTCGAAAAACATAACCCAAATCCAAGACAGCGGATTTTAAGATGGCCACCGCTGTCGCCATAGCTCCTATATGTTGCGCCCCCACCTATAGATATCGACATTATGATTCCTCACACTGTTCGACTTTTATAGCGGTGTATCCAGACTTTTGTCTTATAAAGCAATCTATAAGAAAATTTGGCGATTATACATAGCCTATAGTACAAAAGCTGTCCAAAAGGATTATTCGGTATTTAGGTTCATGATACTGTTTGGTATAGACAACAGACTGAAGGTCGATAGATAAACCACAATGCCGAACCCTACCACAAGGCACCTTCTATATGTTTTTCCTTTTATTTATTTATCTAAGCACATGAAAATATATTTCTTCTATTTACTGTGTTCCTATTTTAAATAGCTACACGTAATCGAAACTAAATTGTCAGTTTAATATTTTAGATCAGTGGTTCCCAACCGATGTGTCGCGACACACTGGAAATGCCGCGCTGTTCCCTAAGATGTGTCGCGAAAAAGTGCGGCCAATAAAGCATTAGCCTGAAGCTCCAATTTCATCTTCCCATTAATTTACCCGACCTTGGGTGCAAGCGATAGCTTCCGACGCGTAGAACACGCCTGTGAAGGAAGAAGAGTGGCCACATGCAACTCTCCTGCGATATCGCGTTCCGAAGGTGTGGAATGGCACGAGATGGCTTCAATATCGAGGCGCAGCTGCGAGATCGCCTCTTCACGTCCCGAGGGTATTTGTATAAAGTGTGAAGCTAGCACGTTATAGTGGTCACAGACATAACTCTGTATCGTATTAAACTCGTTGACCGAGCTCTTGTTTCTTGGCGTTCAGATTGATTTCAGCGACTTTGACATTGTCGAACCCATTCTGGTTAAGGCAAAAATGAAGTCCAGATATCGGAATCGAACCGAGCACTACATATTTGTGCTGACGGACAAGGCGAAGGCAAGTAGAGCGGCAATCATTACCTCGGTAGCTAACATTTGATACTTCAACAAGCCCAGTACTTCAATACTTTTGAGTATTTTCATGATGCGCAGGGCCCGCTCTATAGTTCAACAGTTTTGCAGCCACCATGTTCGGTAGTTGAACATTTGGCAAGATGGCTAGCACATTGCTCTGTACTTCAACGGTTTTGAGGTTCGACCGCCCAGTAGTACAACGCACTGTTGACAAACAGACCTGACAGAAGGTGCTACCGCTGAATTGTACTGTAGATGTAAACAACTCCCTCTCTTCTCCTCTCGGCTTCACCGCCGAGCCAGACGACGCGACGCAAGCGAGCCACCTAAAGCATGCACTGTTAATTTTTTTTGTTTCAACTGTACTAAATATGGTTTGGTAGCAAAATGTGATTCCAAATTTGACTTAAATTTTTACCAGTAAATACGTTTCTAAGTACAGTACATACAGTAATGCCGTTTTATTACGTATTTACACTCAATCTAACCGTCCCTACATTTTTTACAAATATATCCAGTAGTTCAACATTTTCCGGTAATACAACACCTTGCTAGCCCCATAGGTGCTGAACTACCGAGCGCACCCTATAATTAGTTAAAATCAAGACAAACTGTACCAGGTCATAGGCGGCGCCAGGATTTCGATAATGTGGGTGCAGGCTAGGATGGGACAACACATCCTAACGTTGTTGCCAGAAAGCTCTGCACTATTGAGCTTTAAGATCTCAAAAATAATTCCTAAGTTTAACTCCCCAAAAAAAGAAAGAAAAATACAAATTTAAAAAAAATAAAACTAGAAAAACAAGTATGATAGCAAGTAACTTATGAAAGACTTAAGAAGTCACTCAAATATATCCAAACATAGGAAACAAGAAATATACAAAAGAGAAAGGATTATTGTAGGAAATCTGAAAATCGAAGTTACTGTGGATGTAGCTGCACTCACTGTAGCGCCGCCTATGTACCAGGCAACACCTCCAGTGGTAGCAATAATGCTCAGTGCTATACAGTCATTATAAAAACTAATTGGTTTCACTATTATGATAGATATTATTATTATTTATAGGAAAAATATCAAACAAATGTGTCGCGATGTCTTAGAAATTCAGTAAAGTGTGTCGTCAGTTATAAGGTTGAGAACCACTGTTCTAGATACGAGTAGCTCATTAAGTAAATAAGACGATGACAAAATAAAATGTTAATTGAACGAATTATGAAACAGAGAACAAATGAAGTACTTGAGAAGAACATTAAATACAGAGTAAAGAACAAGGTTTGAAATAACACTAATGAGCAATATGATATTTGAGCTATTACTATTTAGTTGTAACATACACCCATTGTATTTATTTGACACTATTTACCCGTTAAATTGATTGAAACTATTTAATAACTTGTTTTTCACAGAAAAATATTTTTTACAAGTTTCAGTAATTCTGAATAAGTCCCATTGTGTTACATATTACCATAAATTACGGTTACTTCGTAGTGGTAATTCTTCAAGTATTAAAAAAAACGCACATTTCTTTTTTTAAAAATTATACTTTCTCCCCTCAAAATCAATATTTTTAGTTTCTTTATACTGTAAAAACGTAATTATTTTCATGTATGCAAAAGATTCCATTTCATATGAATAACTTTTCCAATCCACATTGCTTTGATGGTACTGCACGAGAAGTTAACAACGAGTTTGTTTGTCTAAGCCAAGAGTGACATTGCTCTTCAATCGGTTTAAGAATCGTTTTCCGACTCGTTCTCTTGAAATTTATTTGCTGGATTGGTGTTCCGCTTTGTTCCTGCAGTCGTCTGATAGAGAACAGAGACCTAAATCCCTTTGTTCTGTTGCAATTTTTTCTCTGGGCGCAGCGTTTGTTCTCATCGCAATGGATAGGATTTCGAGATCAAAGAATCGATTGTGTAAAGAGCATACTATCAGCTGAAGTTGAGTCAACAGCAATCTGGTCTTCATGATGTTCCTATCCCAAAGAGAGCGTTATTAAAACGATCGGGATTCAATACGCCTTCCTCAATGCAGTTAGTTAAGTTTAACCGACGACGGAGAAGAAGGAACAATTTGCTTAAGAGCTCCCAGAAATGAGATGATTTTTTTTCATGCCATGTCAAAGTAACTTTGACTACAAACAAGCGTTTTTTGTTTCTTGTAAGCGATATTGAAGGGGATTGTAATGGAGGCTTTTCATGACTGTCGCTTGTTTACACTTCAAAGCCAATTTTGTTCAATTTCATGGTTCCGTGGATCACTGGAAGCTCTTTACCCGGCCTGTAGGTGTAGTTCGATGAGATCTGGTGGTAATCCCCAGTAATTAATTTTATGCTCTCCCTTGCTCCTGCCGACGATCATCAAGATTCTATTTGACTACTGTTATACAGCGCTGCCTTCGCTCGATCAATTTCTCACACCTCGCTGGCTTCGAATTACGAATCGCTGGGGAAGAGAAGCCGAAAACCACTCCCTTGTATTCTGAGAGGGAGGTTTCCAACAGCCAATGCTCAGCAGGGAGAGAGAGACAAGGAATTTTTATTCATAGCTTTAGAAGGCAGATAAGCTAATTTTAGTTACTCAGCCAAAGTTTTAATAATACGAAACTTTGTAGATTGTTCTATGAGAAAGCAAAAATAAACATTAAAAGCAAATCATTTTCTATTTTTCTTTTGTTTTCTTATTTGTACAATATACATTTAATATATATTATTTCAGTTTTTTTTTAGAATTTTTAAAAAGAAATTTTTAGGTCCACTTGCCATGTAAATTTATGGTTATTCTAGGGAATGTGATTTCCAGAAGGAATATTTTATATTATCTAATTGAAGTGAGTAATATAAATTACGTAATGCAAAAAATATAACTCCTGTAAATTAGACCAATTATAATGATCTAAATATCCTTTCCAACTCTAAGTACCTATTACGAAGTAACGAAACAATGGCAAATGCAAATAAATAATAATTGAGGAGAACGTAAGCCAGATTCTGTTACTGGATTAAACCAACATGTGTTGCATGACAACTTTTCGTATCCTTCGGTTTTTATTAAAACTTAAAATGTGTTTACTTTGTGACTGAAGAAATAAAACAGTTGTTTAAAGCTGAAAGCCGTCAAAAAGGTGTTCTTCCATCTCACCTAACATTTTATCAGCTACTAGTGTCTCAAAGATAAACATTTCCTCCATTTTAGGAGAGATAGAAATTCCCATTTTCTCTCATTCCATCTCGCCTAAAATGATGACTAGAGAATTTCTGTACTAAAAAGGAAAATTATGCACCAAATTATTAACCATCAGCACAATGAAATTCAAACGAAATCACAATCTTTCATTGCTGGTGTTGAAATATTGCATAGAAACCACAAGGAAATACTCCAAAACGAAGGACGTAATCGTTTAGGACACTAGCCTCTGTGCTAGCATTAAAAAGAGGTAAATATTGTAAGTTACTTAAGTGTAAATATTAAAGTAATGCGACACACAAAGACTTCAGGGCGGTCACCCGTGACTGACGATTTGGTGGAAGCAGTTAGGGAGACTTTGGCCACAGTCCTCGAAAATCTACACGACGTGCATCACAAGAAACTGGCATCCCTCAGATCACTGTTTAGCGTACATTGCGTAGACGTTTGTCCATGAAGCCATACAGACTGTCCTTGGTTCAAGCACTGAGTGAAGCGGATAAACATACCCGTCATGAATTCTGTGTTGCAATGTTGGATCGCATTAGTGGCGATGAGTGATTCTTGAACAATGTGGTATTCAGTGACGAATCAACTTCTCACCTTTCCGGTCGAGTCAATACACACAATTGTCGTACTTGGGGCACTGAAAATCCACATGCGCACGTGGAGCTGGTTCGTGACAGCCCCAAGTGAACCTGTTGGCGCTGTTTCCAAAGCAAAGATGTACGGACCATTCTTCTTTGCCATCATCGGTATCGCCTATCTTGATATGGTCCAGAACTTCTTTGTTCCACAGTTAGATGAACATGACCACGATGGCCGCTTATAGTAGCAACAAGATGGCGCCCCGCCGCACTACCTGAAAGACACAAGGATATTTCTTGGTCAGCGTTTCCCAGAGAAGTGGATAGGTCGTGGTGGACCAATTGCCTGGCCGCCAAGGTCTCCAGATTACACGCCACTTGACTTCTTTCTGTGGCGGGTTGTGAAAGGTGAGATGTGTATCCTTCCCCTACCTGATAATGTTAATGAACTAAAATATGGCATCAAAACAGCCATCGCGGACGTTATCCCCGAAATGCTGGCTACTGTTTGGCAGGAAATCAACTTTCGTTGGGATGTGTTCCGAATGACCGCAGTTGCACACATTGAGCCATAATGGATTTATCAGGAAAAAATACGAAATGTTTTGCAGTATAATGACATATGAGGGTCATTGCAAAAGTCATGGCAACTAATTTTTTTCTCGAAAAAGGTAACGAATAAAATATTCTGAAATATGCAAAAGGAAGGTCAGTTCATATGTAAACATTACATGTAGGGAGATGGATAAACATACACACCACCATAAAGATATAGCACGAGAAAAAAGAGGAAAAAAAATTGCCGTTTTAAGTGCGTTTTACTGTCAATATAAAATATAAACAATTGTTCCGTTTTTTTTTTTTTTTAAGAAATACGAAATATAGTGAAATTGTTAAGTTAAATAACTATCGCTTGCTTCTACTACGCATCGCATCATTAGTGGTAAAACACATAAAAATTCCATATAAAGCACCCAAAAGTAGATACAGAGTTGATCAATCCTAAAAGGTAGAAAAATATCGTCTTGAAGGCTTTGTCCATCATCTCCGTTATAACTTGCTAGATCTGCTAGATTTTAATGAGCATATTACGAATTTCCTACTTGTTCCTTCTGAACAAGAACTGGACAGATCATGGTGGAAAAAAATGAATTCGCTGTTTCGACCGATTTACAATCATGGCCCATATATGTGCTAAAAAAGTTATTTTTGGTGTAGCTTATATGTGCCCATTTGTTAGCCGTGAATTCCCTCGTGGCTAAGGGACGCTAAAATCAAATAAAATCAAATTGTTCGTCAGTTGTCTATTTTTTCGTTCACCCATTGGTATATATAAACATGCCTAGATGATTTTGTTTGAAATGTTTAGTTTGAGAAATTTAGTTTAAACATTTTGATTTGAAACTTTTTAATTTGAAAAATTTTGGTTAGATAATTTTCATTTTCAAAATATTGGTATGAAAATTTTATTTGGAAATTTTTGTTTGAAAATTTTTGTTTAGATTTTGATAGTTTGAAAACTATCTCTTGATAGTTTGAAAAAACTTCTGTTGATTTTTTTTTATCTTGAAAATTCATTCACGCATTAAAGATAAGTTTCTTTGAGTGTCATGAATCTTGCAGTACAACATTCAAAATTCCCATCTCATACAGAAAACATGACTAATAAATTTTATTTTCCATTCCTAGAGACAGGGACGTAGGCAGAGAGTGGTTCCTGAGGGTCCGGACCCCCTCCCCCCCAAATTTAGATTTTTGTGTAAATTCAGCCTAATTTTAGGGGCATTTTTAGGAATTTTAATATAAAATCCCCTCATATTGAGTTTAAACCCCCCGAAATAAATTCCTGCGTACGCTACTGCCTAGAAAACTGCTGTTTTTATCACAATTCTCAATTTTAAGGGGTGGTTCTATGCACTCCTTCCTCCAAAATGCGAGAGATGTGTATCAATATACACTCATGTCCAAAATTATTGTCGCATGTCTATAAATATGTTGTAGGAATATAATTTGATAACAAATTCACTCGGTATTTCTTATAATGTTAGTATGTGTGTAATCGACTAAAACATGTATATGACAAATTTCATGTCAAAAGGACAGTAAATAAGAACAATAAAACGAAAATAAAACTTTCTTGTCCATTTAGTAACATTTTGTATCACTCATTCTAATTTTCGTATTTATAATTATTTTTCTATGAAATTTCCCACAACTATACATTTCCCGATTATACACATAGTATCAGTATTAAAAGTACCCTGCAAAATCATTATCAAATTATATTCTTACAAGAAGACAGTTATAGACATGCGACAATCATTTTGGACATGAGTGTATATATGCCTTATGTAAAAGAATTGACTTTTATACTCAATGATATATTCATACAACATGTTAATTGTGTATTAAAGAAGATAAATCAGGTTAATAACCGACCACGTAGTACGACGTATTGCTTACGTTTATATTTTTGGCAATTTTTTACACATAGAACGGAATAAGCAGGACCAATCAAATTTACAATGGTTCCTAGAGAACATTTACCAAATTTCATTTTTTGACAATTTCAAGATTAAGCCAATATACCCTTCCCAAAAATTTAGAGAAATACATCAATGTACTCACGTCTTATAAAAGAGAGTTGATTGATGAGTTGATTTTTAGTTTAACGTCCCGTTCAGCAGCGAGGCTATGTGAGACGTGGGAGCTCATGTGGTTTGGATTCCACGTTAATTAGTAGGTCTTATAAAAGAGAATGAACTCCCTTATTCACCCACATAATAAGGCCTTGTCAAAGAGGATGTCATAAACCTCCAAGTTTTGAATATTTGGCAATTTTATACCCATTAAACGGGACGAAGTGCATCAACCAAGCTCACGGTAATATATGTTTGGGTCCTACACAACATTTATCATTTTTTTTTTTTTTTTTTGACAATTTCCAGATTTAAGGGGTGGTCTTTTATACCCTTTCTAAAACTTTGGAGATAAACATTAAGGTTTGGAGATAAACATTAAAATTAAGGTATAAACATCATGTCTTATAAAAGAAAATGAACACCTATAGTCACCCCATAAAACCATATAACGTGATAAACACACATCAGAGGGTTAAATTATGAAGAAAATCTCCAAATTTTATATTTTTTAGCAATTCTATACCCATGAAAGGAAGCGATATGGATCGTCCAAATTTACAAAGCTATATATACAGAACATTTGCCAATTATAATTATTATTGTTTTTGATAATTCCGAATTTAAGGGATGATCCTATGTACCCCTCCCAAAATTTAAGAGAGGAATATCGATGTATCCATGTCTTATGGTAGGGAATGGACCTCTGTACACACCTACATATGATTATAGGATAAGAAAGGCTCATCGAAGAAGATAAAAATAGGTTGAAAACCTCAGAAATTTACATTTTTGACAATTTTTAACCAGTGAAAGGGAATAAGATGGACCTTCAGAACTTATAAAGATATATACGTTGATCCTATACTACCATACCCAATTTTTAAATTTGGCAACTTCCAAAAATTAATGGAGGTGGTCCTATGTATCCCTCCAAAAAGTTACGGGGTGGGCCAAGTTCCCTCTCCCAAAATCTTGAGGGGGTGGTCCTATGCACCTCTAGCCATGGTCCCTGAGAAAGGACCATTGCCCCTGAGCCAGGAACTCAGTAGTACAAAATTGGTCAACCGACGAGCGTTTCGTGTTAAATACTTACGCATCCTATGCATATTTAATTTCAGTGACATTTGTCTCATAATTCATTTCAGCTTAAAGTGATTATGTTATTTCATCTTTTTATGGTTATTCAATTGAAATTTTGTTGCACGTTTGGATAACTAAAAATTTATTACTGTTACCTAAACTTTGTGTTGTCATTATGGAAATGATTCAGATCTCCCAACCTGTTGTAGGCCAATTAGAGAATTTTCTTATAATATTGTTTCTTAGTAATTGGGAACCTAATTAAGCTGAACCTCATAGGTACAGTTACTATTATTAATAGTTGGCTTCCAGTTGTATATTTATTTAAGTTCTATTGCTCTCGTAATCAAATTCATTTGTGCAACAATTTACTTTGCCTACCGGTGAGCACAGCTATTTCCCATCAAAGATACAATAGTGTCTTTATTTCAGCTATGTAATATGTGAATATCTCTTGGAATACCAACATGTTTCGTGTGGATACATCTTAATTAACTATATACATCTATTTTCTTAGTTCCTTCGAGTACCGTGTGGGGAAAATAGGGTCTTGCAAATCTATACTGTGATAACAGATTCTGAATTTATAGTTATGTATCAACAGTAGCTTACTAGACTTGGAGACCTGAGGTTCGAAGCTCTTGCGGTGTAACTCTGTTTCTGAAGATCTGACGCATGTAAATACAGATCACAACTCATTAGCCAGGTTTCGACTTGCCAGACCGAGGAGGAAAGATGCAAAATCAACTTACATATTCACAAGTAGTGTTTGGCGAAACTGAACATAATTTTAATGCAATTATTCAGGCGACAATTACAAGCAAACGGTACAACTGAACACTGGAACCGCGATATGCATATTAATTAATTAATGATGCTGCCAGTTACATAATTATTGGACCCTAAATGCTTTATGATATTTAAATCTTAGATTTTTTAAAAAATCCTAAAATGAAATATGAAACATCCTAGGGGACTGCGTGATACACTGATGTGTCGCGACTCACCAGTTGGGAAGCACTGGAACAACGTATTCATAGCAAGTACCGTTTTTTTTTTTTTTTTTTTTTTTTAATTAAGGAAAAGGTCACTGGGTAAAGGTAATGTGAGTAAAGTTTTAAAAAATCAACATACAAGAAGAGAGCAAGACTTTCGAAACTAGAGTTTGTCCCCCTTGATTTTGAAGTGTCTTATCTACATAGTTTTGTTTTGAATAAATGTCGATATGTCTAGTCTCGGTCTCGTCTCAATCTTGATGCAAGAAACTACCATTCTTAATCTAATATGATTTGAAGATAGGGTAATTGCATACATTTATGGAGCGAAAAATATAACGAATAGTTGAAAAAAAAAGTGAGTTCATTATTTTATTTAGGAAAACGTTTGCTTGCAGCAGAAGCACGCCAGCTGTTAAGGAATACCGCAATAAAAGTCGTTTCTGTTATCATTATGATACAGGAAAATGCGCCATGCAGCCGCCACATTGTTAGTGCAAGGAAAGCTCGCGCTCAGCTGCTGGGTGTTAGAACTCAACTGTTGATGCTTCCACAAGCACACATCTCGGATTATTACAATCAGTCCCGGATGGAAGGTTTCTAAATATTGATGGTTTTCGTGGTTTTATGTCGCAATAGTTAAAAAAGAAATGTATTCAGATCCTTGTTGCTTGGCTTCTATGCTTGATTTGTGTCTGTCTGTTTTATGAAAGACACGGGGACCACAGCTGTTGATGTTTCTCCGTTCACACGTTGCCGTCACTTGATCCTCGCCCCTTTCCTTACTTCCCAATCATTAAATAAACGATTGGACCAAATTTATGTTCTTCATGTTGCTTTATGTTTCACAACACAGTTGTTCTCGTTATATGACTATATATATTAATTTTATCTTCTATAAAAATAAATTCTTACTGTCATTTATCTCAGGCTGACCTTCCCAATTGCGCATTCATTTCTGGAAAGCTGAAGAAGGAAAGACGTCATTGTTTGTAGTCAGCGACGTACGCAGGAATTTATTTCGGGAGATAGGTCCAAATTCAATATGAAGATAAATTTTATTAAAATTTATAAAATCACGCCTAAAATTAGAATAAATCTATAGAAAAGTCGGTATTTCGGGGTTCTGGACTCCCAGAACCCATCCCTGTGTACGTCTCTGCTTGTACTCTTTGGTGAATATTTTGCCTTGAATTTGTTGGTTGCCTTTTTCAGTTTTTCTATTTCGTCTCTTTTGCAACACCTAAGCTATGAAGGATGGTGTATATTATTAACATGGACTCCAAACTACCAGAGATGAAGTGGGTCAGTGAGTCAAGTGGATCAGAATCTGTGAGTGTCAGTGGGTCGTGGGTCTACAGGACGTGACCTACTGCGACCCACCGCGCATCGTGACCTACTCTGACCCACCGACCCACGCTGACTCACTGACCCATTCTGCTCAGTGCATTGTAGACAGCATCTTCCGAATACTGGTGAGTTTGTCTTCGTTTTACTTTCAAGGCCTCCATTTTTCTTCTTTTTTCATCCTCTTCTAATGAAAAAAGAACTTAAGGAACTTGTGGATATTGCTATTTGTAATATTGTAATAATAGGTCTAGCAATAGGACTTACTACTTGGCTTTTGAGATTCAGCCTATAAGTTTCTAGAGGAGCTAACTACTAGAAAAAATATTTTTGAATCACCTGGGTATATATGAATTACAGTGTTATAAAAAAATGAATGTAACTATGTGTGTGCGATCACCAGTGTCAAATTTCCCCAATCCCAACTGGAAAGTTATCATATGCATATCGCTTTCATTATAATACATATCGTAAGGAAGGAGTGGGGCTCCGAATTTTTGCAAAAAAAAAAAAAAGTATCTCACAAACCGTTTGACTTACAACCCTCAACTTGTTAGAGAGCTGAAATTCAGTATAATAACTCTTTATTAGAAGTAAACAGAACATGTCCTAGCATTTCTTAAATGCTCTTTTATAAGGAGTGGGGCGAATTTTCTATATCTTAGAAATCGGTAGTGGGTTGATTTGTAAAAATAAATAAAAAACGATCGATATTAGGTGAGAAACTATTATTAATTGAGAAACAAAAACTACAGTGCATTTTCCATCCACTCTTTCTGTTATAATAATTGATTAAGCTTATGTTTATTACATAAGGGCGTTCAGAGTATAAGGCAATCAAGCCATAAAGTTGTGAGAAAAATGTACATAAAATTTGTACTATAAGCTTAATTTAATGGGAATTTTAATTTGTATGGGATGCTTAATTATATGGAAAAGTTTAGTTTTTTCCTTTGCGTTGGTCTACTTTATCTTGATTTGAAACTTTCAAATTTAATCCCATTTTCCACTAAAAAGTATCACTAAGCCAACTAAGAAATAACTATATATGATAATTAAATTGAAATTCATCGTGATTTGGCCCATGACAAACACTTTACCAGATATATCGTAAAGGTCAGACTCACCGGTATTGTAACAGCGGTGCTTTAGCGATTGACCGCAGAAATTCAAATTCCTAGTGATAATTTCACAGTCTTGCTTTATTACAAGTGTAACCTCTTTTGTCAGTGAAGAGGAGGGCCAGAGTTAATGACCATGGGTTTTGGTGGGTCGGAGTTGATCACAATGGGTCAGAGTGGTTCATAGTGGGTGGTGGGTCAGAGTTGGTCACGGTGGGTGGTGGATCATGATGGGTCATGGTGGGTTTTGGGCCAGTAGGTCGTGGGTCAAATTTTCATTGACCCACGCTATCTCTGTAAACTATGACTGTTTAAATACGGTGCAGTTGAAAGTGTGAATATCATCCCACAAGGTCTACTTTTACAGTATAGATCATTGCCTAGCACACTATATTGTTCGCAAGAGTGCTAAAGCTCCGGACCACACAAGTGTGCCCTGCTGGATTTGACGCCGTTCATTTGTCAATAATAGTTGACACAATGATACAGAAGATTGAGTTTACTATGGATGAAAGTGCCTCATATGACAAGATAAAGAAATAGTCCATATTCTTCACTTCCGGAATTATAACTAACCTCCTGGTTATTAGGGGTCTATTGAAAATTGTAACGTAACACTCTATTGATACTTCATAAATCAGACGTTAGTAATGAACGTTTCGAAGCGTTAAGAGACTTCACTTCCCCCTCCTTTTTTTTAAAAAAAATGAAACTTCATCGTCATATTTATTTTCAAGCAACGGTAGGAGAGAAGAAAGTATAGTGATAGTAAAAAAAAGAAAGAAAGAAAGAAAGAAAAGAAAAAGAAATCGAATTCGAGTTTCAATCTGCCTCTACATACCAAAGAAGTTTTTCAATGTCTAGCACTCTGTTTATCCGTTTATGCTGATTTACCTCGCTTAGAAACCATAACGTTCAACGTATCTGGACCAAATTTTAAACAATATTTTTATGAGATTCTCCAGTTTTTTTTTTTTTTTTTTAATCTTTCTATCCCGAAATATAAGGGTACTTACTCAGGGCGAAAAATTAAAAAAAAAAAATTGCATTTTTGGAAAACAGCTCGAACGATTTTGTTGATACTTCATATATCAATATTTCACTGATAACCCCATAATATACGTAGTATAAGGCGTTTCTCTGAAAAAAAAAAAAAAATCGGAAAGGAGTACTTTACTCTTGAGGGTGAAAGTTTCTCGCACAATTTCCTCGAAAACAACTCATTCAACTTTATTCATACTTTCTAAATAAA
The DNA here is from genome assembly GCF_964235325.1 of Thermobia domestica. NCBI lineage: Eukaryota > Metazoa > Arthropoda > Insecta > Zygentoma > Lepismatidae > Thermobia > Thermobia domestica. The sequence continues at coordinate 151,652,364 of NC_137469.1, forward strand.
TATTCCTGTAACAAACTTACAATTTGGTATAAATTACATGCTTTAAAAAATTTACTGCAGGAGTGAATTTCTCTCGCACGATTTCCTCAAAAATGTCACAGGCAATTTTGTTCATATCTCATAAATAAATGTTCCATTAACAAACCAACAATATAATGCAAACGATTTTTCATTTTAAAAATCCAGAAGGAACAGTTTGCTCTTAGGGTGTTTTTTGGACAATTTTCTTAGAACTCAACCAATTATGTTCATATCTCGTAATTAATGACTTTTTATTAACAAACGTGCAATATGGTATAAATTAGTTTCCATTTAAAAAATCACAAAGGTTAGTTCGCTCATGTGGATATTCTTCGACTCAAAGTTTTCCGAAAATGATTATTATAATTTTGATCATAATTCGTAAATTAATTTTTCCGTAATGACCAGAGATGGCGTGGGTGAATGAAAACTTGACCCACGACCAACTGACTCACCATCCACCGTGACTCACTCGTGAGATACTGAATTCTTCGAAACAATTCGGACCCCCACTCCCCCTTAGGATATGCATTATAATGAAAGCGATATGATCCCAAATCCCAGTTGGGATTGCGGTCTAACTATACCAAAAGTCTTTTCATTTGGCTTTGACATTTGGCCGTGATGATCACGCACACATAGTTACATTTATTTTTTATATAACGCCATGTTACGGGTTTTGTATTTTTTATGGCCTTAATTTTCAAGAAACAAAAAACAAGGCATGCGCGTTGCAGAGAATCCTTTTCCGCGTTTAGAAAAAAAATGTGGCAATGATGCGACTCACTTCTATTTTGTATACAAGGTAAAAGAAAACAAAGTGTTACAAAGTGGCGTATTTACCAACACGTGCAGGTAATTACGCCAAGTCTAGAATACTACTAGAAACCTGCAATAAAGCTTGCAACTGCTTATATCATCTGTATTATACGAACTCGAATATTATTACTTTAACATGGCTGAAGCAAAAAATAGAATAACCAAAGTGCAAGATGAAGATAACAGAATAAAATGTAAAAACAATAATCTCCAAAGTTGAAATGAAGTTCCAAACTGAAAGGATTTATTCCATGAGAAAATAAACAAACAGTGTCACTGTGTTGTGACTTAAAAAAAAAAAATACCGATATTACATGGAACATGTGGAACAAATGAAAACATCTTTGTCTTCTGCACTCAATCCTGTACAAGCCCTGGCGTATTTTGCTGCACCATGCTTGTTATTGATTTAATAGCCATGCAATCACAAATACTGAAATCATATTTACAAAACAAAGTATTCCTAGACGGATACGAAATAAGGTGTACATTGCTGCAAACAATCGGCAATGTTCTGAGTTAGCACAGTAATAATGACGGATTCTTACCTCTATTGAAATAATAACGTCCTTCTACGGAACACTGAATGGCGTGGCGGTCTCAGCGCTGTCTCCCGGAGTATTCGTCAAATCGGACTTTCCAAGACCAGTGGCGTCGGCTTGTGCAGTTCGCAAGAGCACGTGAACCACCAAATATCGTGCACTGTTTGTTGCTCCCTAAGATATTTAATAATATTTAGAATATTATTATATTTTGCATTTCGTTTCTACTCTTTGCTTGCTTTACCCCTTGCGTATATGCATTTCATCATCCCATCACATTCACAACAGGGCAGCGATTGTGATAGACTGCTCTGTGTGTAGTACAGAAGGGAAACGCGGGCAGCTAAGGAGCTGAAGTGCAGTCTCCTGACTTGATTTGAACGATCAGCGTTGATAGCTGTTGTTGACTTATTTCCAGTAATGTGGTGCTTTAAACAGAATTCAAAGAATGAACTGCAATTCAAAATAGAAGAACATAGTAGTATATAACTCATTCTTTCGATCAGTTATCAACATTTCTTTTTATATCAATTCTTGTAAACTAAACAATGAAAGTAAACTAATTGAAAAAATAAAATGATGGCTTTCCAAGGTCGTACCAAGGGGAATGGGAGATTTAGAACTCTTCCCCAGAGATCCTTAAGTTGACGAAGAACAAAACTAAATTTTTATATATTTTCAAGACTTTTTAAAATACGTATAATCTGATTTTTCTTTAGGATACGGTTTTCCTGCCTAAAGAAACTAAATGTTCGTAAGAAAAGCGAATAGCTTATCAAAACATACTGTACTTGGCAACATTACTACAATGGTAAAATAATATCTACTGCACTGTGGGAACCCGAAGGAAATTTTGGAACTGATTTTTTCAACATTCATCTTTAACTTATGCAAAATAGAAAAAGACGAGAATTGGTATTTGTACACTCATGTCTAAAATGACTGTCGCATATCTATAACTGTCTTCTTGCAAGAATATAATTCGATAATGATTTTGCAGGGTATTTCCTACTTTTAATACTGATACTATGTGTGTAATCGGGAAATGTATATTTGTGGTAAATTTCATAGAAAAAGAATTATAAATACGAAAATTAGAGTGAGTAAAAAAAAATGTTGCTGAATGGACAAGAAAGTTTTATTTTCGTTTTATTGTTCTTATTTACTGCTCTTTTGACATGAAATTTTCCACATACATGTCTTTGCCGATTATACACATAGTAACATTATAAGAAATACCGAGCGAATTCGTTATCAAATTATATTCCTACAACAACATATTTAGAGACATGTGACAATAGTTTTGGACATGAGTGTACGTTTAGCTGTAACACTTCTAAAAAACGCGGAAAAGTTGTTTCTTTGGAGGGGACGGAATTTACTTCGGAGATCGTACTTTATAGGGTGAAACATTATTCTGTGAGTGTATTTCGAAGTGGCAAAAGTGAAAACGTGTTGTGTGGTGGTATACTGATTGATTTACAAATGTGTTTGCTAGTATTTATTATTTCTTGTCCATAATCTCCATCAGCTATGCACTGCTAGAATTTTTGCTACATATACGCTGGATCGTTTTCATAGCTTATATCCATCCTTAGGGATATACCTCCATTACATATCTCAATTAAAGTAAAAATATGCTGAATTATAAAGAAATTAGGTGCATACATTCCGTATACTCTCGTATACCCTCCTCGATAGATTTGTAGTGTTAGGTTCCCCTAAAATACTTTCTCAATACTAGTGAATCTAAGTTGATACGAAATCATTTTTCGGAAGTTTTCTTGTCAGAAAAATCTTATCACTATCCTATTTTGTAGAGGATTCTGTTGAGTGATTGCAAACTACTTATATCTTTTAGTGCACTGACGAATTGTAAAAGTTTAGAAAGAAGTTAGAACATAATTGACCAAAGTTAACTATTATGTGTAGGTGAAAACACATAAATTCTGACAACACCCTGTCGAAATTTCAAAGTTGATTTAAAACAATAAATGACAGTTAGATTATGAAATGAAAATATGATTGTTTTCTTACCTCGTATCTTATATGAAGGTAATTAGCTGTGGACCTAAATTGTGTAATATATTTGGGACATCTGATTGAAAAAGTAAAGTAGTATGAGAACTGTATAAACACATTAAAATTACGCTAAAGGTCGCACCCACACGGAGAATCTATCGGGGTTCGGATCCCCCCTTCAAAACTTCTTAACTCAACATTCGCTTGTACACTTTCATAATAAAACTTAATTGTTTAATTGAGAAATGACTGATGGCTCAAGCCCACCCACCCCTTCCGAAATAAATTTGTTAGTTTCTCGCATTCCACGTACAACAATAATCCTTCTTACCATTTCTAAGAATGTCATTGACTTTCCATTTTCTTATGCTCTTTGGTCAGAAATAATACTGTATTTGTCAAATTTCATTCCATGTAAGAACTGCGTCCTTTTGTTTTTTCTTTCGTCCTTTCTACTTTTCTGTTTCTTTTTCTTGACGTTACTTTCCTTCATTTCGCCTATCACACTTTATCGACCGTTGTCAGTTGTGATTCAAGTCGGTCGTCATCAGTAACACGTAAACTAAGAGGAGTTGATAAGAGAAACTGGTGTTCCATACCAACTTGCGCGGATATAAACATGGCACGACTTTAGTTATTATAACAAAGGGAAAATTATATCGTTTAGTTATTTTTAAAAGAAGGAAATATTTGAATTAAAGAAAATCAAAACGGGGGAATAATTAGCCCGGGAAATTAGGAAGGCCAAGAGGATGCTTCCTTTCTCTTGTATGGATAAAATAAAGGGTTAGATTTACTCCTAAATTTTTGTATCATATCATATAGGATTTATCGGTCTGCAATTCTTGCAATTATAACTTTAATTTATGCATAAATTAAATTATATTTAATTCTCAAACTCAGATGGTCAATTGCCCACTTCCTTCCTTGTTTTGGGCATAGCCCCTTGAAACAAAATCCTAAATAGGCCTTATTCTAGAGAAGGGAAATGAAACTCATATTACGGTAGATGAATCCGATCAACTGTTGTAGAGTATATTATATATTAGGCAATGTAGATGAAGTAGTAGTACATATCAGTATTACAAATCACTGCCGTGAACACATTCTGAAATCTGAATACATGCATATTTATAATTGGTATGTTTCTAATTAGGCATCCTCAAAGATCCACGTTAAAATTGTTTTATAATAATATAATAATATAAATAATAACTTCCCCAAGACTATGAAGAAAGAATATCAATTATGTATGACGCAACAATACTCTTTGAGCAAAATGATGATAATCTCAATAACATTACAGGAATCGTTACAGAAACCTGGCGCATGTCATATACACTTTAGTTAATAGATGTAACATTAAGATTATGGAGAAAAATATTCCAGCAATTGAATTCTTTTCTTTGCTTACGAAGCATTCTCTCTCAAAAGAAAAATTGGGACACGCGGAAATACGTAGGAATAAACCATGGTTCGAACTAGCAGAGAAGAGAAAACAGGCAAAATTACGTTGGCTAAAAAGTCCGAATGATATAACTACACAAAATTTCCTAGACATCAGGAGGAAAACTTCCAAAACTTTTAGAACAAAGGAACTCGATTTTTTGAAAGCTAAAATTTAGGAACTTGAAGATAATAGTAAAAATAAAAGCATACGGGACATGTATAAAGGGATCAACGAATTTAAGGAAGGCTATCAACCTCGTGTTTATATTAAAGAAAGCTGATGGAACAGTTTTCACTGATACAGATAGCATTTTAAATAAATGGAAAGATTTCTTTGACGATTTGCTTAACACGCAGTCAAAAACTAATGTGCGTGGAGAAAGGGAGATACTCACCGCAGAAACGTATATTCCAGAACCCAACCGAATAGAAGTAGAAATCGCTATAAAGAAATTAAAGAAACACAAATCTTCGGGTGTAAACGAAATTCCGTCTGAGTTAACTTTAGCTGGAGGCGAAAAATTGTGGAACAAGGTGCACAAACTCATTCTCCTTATCTACAACAAGGAAGAATTGCCACAAGATTGGAAATAATCAATCATTTTCCAATCCACAAGAAAGGTGACAAAACTGACTGTAATAATTATCGTGGCATCTCTCTTCTGTCAACATCCTATAAAATCCTTTCAAACATTTTATTAGCAAGATTGACCCCATATGCAGATGAAATTATTGGAGATTATCAGTGTGGATTTAGACGAAATCGATCAACTATCGACCAAATATTTACCATTCGCCAAATACTCGAAAAGAAATGGGAATACAGTAGCCCGGTACATCAACTATTTATTGATTTTAGAAAGGCTTACGACTCGGTTAGGGAGAAACATTGTACAACGTTCGTACAGAATTTGGGATACCGAAAGAGCTAATTAGATCAATTAGGGCATGTTTAAATGAATCCCAAAGTAAAGTCCGGGTAGGAAAATTTTGGCCACGAGCTTTCACGTCGAGAATGGCCTGAAGCAAGGAGATGCGTTGTCGCTATTATTATTCAACTTTGTCCTGGAATACGCTATAAAGAAAATCAAAGATAGCAACCAGGACCTAGAGCTGAACGGTGTTCACCAGGTTAGGCGTACGCTGATGATGTAAATTTAATAGATGATAGGAGAACAATAGAAAGAAATACAGAGATCTTATTAAACGCTTGCAGGGACAATGGTTTAGAAGTGAATGCAGAGAAAACTAAATACATGGAAGTGCGTCGGGACCGTAATACAGCAAATTATAGATGCGTTAAAATGTTAAATAATACTTTTGATAAAATAGATACTTTCAAATATCTAGGATCAATATTAACAGACAAAAATCCTATTCACGAAGAAATTAAATGTCGACTAAAAACAGGGAATTCGTGTTATTATTCAGTTCAAAATTTCTTGTTGTCACGAATTCTGTCGAGGAATTTGAAGCTTAAAATATATAAAACGATAATCACACCTGTTGTTCTGTATGGTTTCGAAACATGGTCGCTTACTCTGAGGGAAGAACATAGACTGAAAGTATTTGAGAACAAGATGCTCAGACGAATATTCGGACTCAAGAGGAACGCGAATGGGGAATGGCGGAAACTTCATAACGAGGAACTACGTAAATTATACTGCTTATCAAACATTGTTATGGTCATCAAGTCTAGAAGGCTTAGGTGGGCAGGTCATATAGCCAGGATGGAAGAAAGTAGGAACCCTTTCAAAATGTTAGTGGTAAGATCAATCGGAAAACGACCATTAGGAAAACCTAGGTGCAGATTGGAAGACAATATTAAGATGGATCTCGCAAAAATAGGAATCAAAGTAGAAACTGGATCCAGTTGGCTGAGGATAGAAGTCAGTGGAGAGTTTTTGTGAACGCGGCATTGAACCTTCGGGTTTTATAGGCTATAGAGTTAGCTTACGAAGCATGAGTAGATGCCTAGGCTGATACTACAAATATATTAAATGCGCATTTACTGAAAAGATGGGTTCTACTGACATTGGATAGTCTATATACTCTTCGTGTGCTAGGTCTTGGGGAGAGGAGGAGATAAGATTTCATATCAGGTTACGTCAAGCACAGTCACACGCCTTAAATTTCCATTTTCATTGAAAATGGAAAAGCCAAGAGAATCAAATTTCATCTCATTTTCCTTTGTGGCAGTCGGACACAAATCATCACACTTATCTGCAAAAAGCACTTTTCAAATCGGATTATTAGGAGAGCCTCCAGTTCCAATGTTGGGGGGGGGGGGACATGTCTCCCCATTTCCCCGGAATTTGTGCCCGTACCTACAGCTGAGACAACTTTTCAGCATGAGGAGAGGGGTATCCTCCTCTGGCATTTATTGCAATTTGTGCCCAACTAGCGGAAGTGGAATTAATACATATTGATGAGACTACTAAACGTACTACAGCACGACGTTCGGTTTCAAATACTACAGAATACGATTCTTTTTTAAAAAATGGAAAAGCCAAGAGAAATCAATTTTATCTTATATTCCTTTGTGGCAGTGTGACACAAATCATCACACTTTACCCAAAACGCACATTTTAAGTCAGATTACTGGGGGGATAGTCCCCCCAGGTCCAAGATTGGGAGGACATGTCCCCTCTTTCTCCCGGGATTTGCGCCAGTGCCTAATATTGCCGAGACAGCTGTTCATGCAACTCGAGTTTATTTTTCTTCTACTACAGTGCTACTAAGGCTGTTGTGAAGTTGGATTTTCCTCATATCTTTACTCAATTATTTTTCTTAAATTTATTCGTATATTCATTAATGCCATTCTTAACCCAGTGATCTGTTTTTTAGCGAAAACACTATTCCTTCTCAGAGAGGTGTACAAAAAGGAAATCCCCGGGCACAGTACCTTTCGCTATAACTATTCATTCTTTAGTTAAATCACTGAACACCGAATTAAACATTTGCTACTTAGACTATGGAGGAACCCGACGTGGTTTATTCATCCTTAATAGTAACAAACGAGAAGGCATTTTTTCTTGGTTTACGTCTTAATTTTTTAAAATGACATGTTGGTTTACTTAGTTCACATGAAAACACATTCGACAAAATTTTTAAAAGATTTAACGATACTGCTCCAGGCATATGTCCTCTAACTATTCAGAATGCCTAGATTGCGCTCACCTGGGAAGCATTTACTAATGTGCTATTGAATAATATATTTAATTTAAAATTGTTCTTGTCTCGACATTCTTAAATTTCAGCTTATTCAGCCTTTCTCCTTTTACGGGCATCTTTGTCAATCTCTTGCTTAACCTACTTTTCTACGATGTTTTCTATCTTGGCATGAGAGTTCCTTGCTGGAAAATATAATCTTATGCTAAATGCTGACCTTCAATCAATTCTAAACTTCTCTTTAAATGAAGACTCTTGGACGCAAGCATGTTTACCTGTTGGCTTGAGTGGTCTTGGTATTCGACTAGCTGTGTGTATAGTGATTGTTACATTCTTAGCGTCTTGCCACGGAGCTTCTCGTTTAGTCAAGGTGGATAATTTCCTCCCACAGGGTTATCGTTTGGACCCAGAGTGGCAGTTCAGGAAAGCTCTAATAAATACGTTTAGCAAATACAGGCCTCCCACAAATTAGCAAAAGATGTTATCAGTCATCTTGGTAGACACCAATTGCAACTCACTTTCATAATCATCTATTACAATCTGTTGTTATTCCGGAAGATAAGCCAGACTCCTTGCTGCCTTAACTCCCGAAGCGGTTGCATGGTTGTTTGCGATACCTTCCCCGCCTTTAGGCCTTCATTTGTCAAATGAAAACTTTCGATTATTGATTAATTGATTAAAGTTTAATGGGGACGTCAGTATCACAGCTATTTGTTCCGTCCCGATTAACTCGACTGCTCAAAATACGAACTGTCGTAAATACACGTTAAAATGAAAGCTTTCGAATTAATGTTGCCTTATGTTTAGGTTTGGCTCTTTGTAAGCATCATCGCTGTCCAGCTTGTGGAGATCAGGTTAACCAACGTTCATGCATGAAGAACGCTACACCCGACACTCTTACGTTAATGATTTAATACTAGGAGCTCTTAACACTACTGAAATTCCTGTAATGCGGGAACCTGTTGTTTGAACGGAAAGCGACCCGATGGCATGATATTGGTTCATTGGATGAGAGGTAATGCTTATTATGGAACTTCACATGCGCTGATACATACGCTCATCCTCTGTTTGTAATGAACGCTGGAGCTCCCCCACGCGCGCTTTCTCGGTCCTACTCCTACTCCCGACTTGCTCGAACTGAATGGCTTCCACCTGGCTCCCAGGTTTTGTCAACCTTGTTGCCAGGTGGAGCATTCTGATTGGTCGAGGGTAGTCGTATGATCGAGCCGAAGGCACGTAAACTTTATTATTTTCACTTTCAACATAAGAGATACAATAATTGTGTAACAGGTATACAAGATGAGCTATAGGCAGTAAATAATACACACGACAAACCTTACGTTGAAAACAATAGACCACAGCCACATTGTCACTATGAATGTGGACTTTGTTAGGAAAATATAACAAGGCTGCAAAGGCAGCAGCAAGAAATTCTGTCACAAAAATGGGTAAAGTACTTATATCAGTCCATTGAAAGATTATATCTCCTGAGGAATCCACGACCGCAAGCGAGTTTGTCCACATGACAAGAAAAAGGAAAGAGGCTGTCGCGCCAGATCGGTTGCGGTCGAGATTTTACATTGAGCAAAACAGCACAGGAAATGCATAACTTTCTTATGAATCACCGCAAAGGCGATGGAGTACGTTAACGTGGTAACAGGAGCACACCAGACATTGTAGCCGGCGAACACTTGACGAGCACGTTTAGAGCGAAACAACAAAGATATGGGACATGATCTAACAATGCTCAAATAGCGCTTGTCTATGTTAAACGTATTAGAATCGAGATCGACCCAAATGCCCAAGTACAAAAGACGTTTCGTGGGATACAAAGCGGAGTTTTCGAAATTGAGGGCCCATGTCGTCTGAGCAATAATAGTGAGCGCTTCCTGTAAGTTCTCTGGCGTACCTATCAATAAGATATCATCATAATACACAAGAAAATGCACTAAATTGGCCACATGATGAGCGAGTTCCATTAACACAAATCTCTGCATAATGAGTGGGCTCAAAGCCCACCCCATAGGGAGTCGCATAGAACAAAAAGTCCTTTCACCACACTTAATGCCGAAGAAACGCCGTGTATAAAGGCAAAGTGAGACGTGGTAAAAACCTTGAGATAAGTCCAGCTTGACGAGGAAAGAGTCCGGGGAAGCAAGGCGAGATATGTCGTGAATAGTGGGGAGAGAAACATGAGAAACATGTTTGTAGTATTGGGTCCACTCCGAACAGTCATATATCACACGCACTGTATTCCCTTTCGGTATACAAAAGATTGGAAATGAGTTTACAATTAAAGAAGATTCTTCAATGATTCCCGTCTATTCCATTTGGTGTAGCACATCCATATATCCTATGCGAGTGTGACGGAGGTGACATGGACCTTGAGCAGGGGAAATGTGTGTCACTTCAGGAGCACAGCAAAAAGTTCCCGGAGTCGGGAACGTAATAGCACTAGGAATAACACGAGACACTGAACATAGCTATGTTAGATTCATTTTCACCTCTATGAGAGGAGGAAACACTTTCACTATCACAGTGTTCTGGTTCATTCGGTTCGTCTTCATCCTCAGATTGGTCTGGAGTGTCTTCACGGGGCTTGCCACTAAATTGCTCAATTAAGTCTCGCCAGAAGTCCCAATCTTCCGGTAAATAAAACCAAGGTTCCTGTATGGCGAGTTGATTGACCGTATCGACATTACGTGCCTGGGCAAGGTACAAAAACAAGACACGGGGATCCTCGGGGGGCCAGCGTACATCCTCCGGTTGTAGGTACAGGTCAACAATCAGTTGGGCTAGTGGATCAGGAAGTTCCCAGGGAAGATCTGGAGCGTCTTCTAAGGGGTTGGCTGAAGCTCCCTCGCCTGGTAGTGGTGTCCAGAAGTCAACGATTTCATTTCTCTGGCTTGACTGGAGCCGATGCCTTCTTCTTCGTCGATGAGGTCGAAGACGTCGAAGTCCGAAAGGGCTGCTGTGGCATGTTGACGGTAAGGCCAGGAATAGAGGCCACAGTAACATTGACGGCTGCCACCCACAAATTATATTGTAATGCGATACAGGGGAGACGAATGCGTTCAATAAGGAAGGCTTTGTCTTCTTCAGCGAGCTGGTCAATGAATTGAAAAGAGATATGAATGTGGCGTAGCTCTGTAGCATCACCGTAGGATCGTTGAGGCGAGCACGGAGATAGACCATCGCAGCGTCAACGTCAAATGTAGCTCCGTAGATACGAGGAGGTTGTTGCGTTGATTTTGAGAAGACTCTTAATGTGACGTGTAAGGGCACGGAGAGATTCTACCAAAGCCGCACTGGGATCAGGGATTTCTGCTCGTCCTTTGTCATTCATCTTTCGCTTAAAAAGGTATTGGGTTAGAGTAGTTTCTTGCAAACGACTGCACTAGATGAACTCTTGACACTAGAAGACGTCAAAGCGATGCTAACACACACAGGAACAGTAGCACTGGCACTAGGCTTCTTCAAGAGTTCATCTAGTGCGCGTCGTGGGGCGTCGCAGAGAAGCTAAAAAACAAAGAAAATACAACCTTCTTGAAGAATTTTGTTTCACTCCAATTGCTATCGAAATTAGTGGCACTTGCGGTGCAGAAAGTATTGATTTTGCTAGAGAGGTAGAAACATGCATTTCTTACGTTTCCAGCGAAATTTATTCTGCATCTTTCCTAATGCAACGCATACCTATTTCTATCTAATGTGGTAACATGTCGTCGGTCCTTTGCACTTTACTACCAGGAAAGGAACTCCAGTTGTTTCTTCTCTAATAAGAATATAAATTTAACATCATGCTTTTTAAAATCTTTTGATAACAGAATGCAGAGTATTTTCCCATTATATAATTATACTTCATTTATAAAATTATAACAATGTAAAAATAAAAACCAGTTGAGAATGCTCCAAGAGACTGGCAGAATGAACTTAAAAAGAACGGAGAGATGGGGCGGGGAGGATAACTGTGATTTTTCCTAAATGTGAAAGTAAATCTTTTTATACACACCTCCTTCTGTTTCTCGCAAAAATCGCAAAATATCATCTCTCTATGTCTTACGTTTTCCGAGGATATACAATTCTTTTGAATTGGATATACAATTCTTATCAATGGAATTGTTTCAACAATGAAGAAAATACTAAATAAAAAAATCGGCACGGATTGTGGACTTCCATTAGTTATGAAGTTCCTTCTCGAAAAATTTGAAGTCTCTAGGTTGAAATTTGCGAAAGAAATTGTAAATTTTCGCGACCGGTAAAACACACATGATAAAGATACGAAGACTGTAATGTCATTTATCGGCAAAACTTGTCTCTTTAAACTAACCTTAATCAGAATTTGCAAATGATGAGAGCTCCTACGTGTTTACATGGTCAGCATCGAGTCTTCAGCACCTGTTCAGTTCTTGGCGGGAGTTCATGCGATTCGAATCCCATGACTCATATAACCTCGCTGCTTAAGGGTCGCTAAACTCAAACTCAATCCAATCGAACATGATGTCTTTCGACTAGGAATGTAAGATTAAATTTAAATTTGGACATTATTTTTTTCCACATAGGAAAAGCGCTTATAAATATGAAGTTACACCTTCAGATTTGCCTCTGTTGTGGTTAGGAAAAGAAGTTAAAAATGACCTTTAATACCATATGAACAATTCCTACCAAATTAAAAATGATCCAATAACCTATAAATGACAACAAGATCTTTAAAAAACATGGAAGAGAAAATTAGGTGAACCAGCACCAATGTTTCTTCCAGAGGCTTGGTTCTCTCCAGTAGAATTCGAATAAACTTGTTCCCAATAGCAAAAGTTAATTACATTTCACTCTTGTGCAGGACACTCTGTTACCAAATAATGTCCGAGTGCCGCTCTCTTATATTTTGTTTTGTCTCACTCTTCCCGGACAAGTTTTCTTGGAACGGAATCACCAGCACTGAGTTTATATCTACCTACTGAGTAAGTTTAAGAATAAAACAATAATCCTGACTGCGAACAAAATACTATTCTGATATCCCTGATAAAACTGAGCAAAAAAATAGAAAGTATTGAAGTTCGCTGACAGTTCTTGCTATTTTGACAATCTACTGCTTGTTATTTTAAGTTCCTTCTCAATTTTTCAAGAATTTATAGCAAAATAAGTTCAGAGTCACTTTCTTTTTTCACACAAGCTTGACATTACTCATGAAGAGAAAATGTGATAAACCACAATGTTTCTTTTTTCATGTATTATTCCAAATCTCAGGTTGTGCCATATTTATATCTAATAATAATCCAATTTCAGCATTAATGCTCACATAATAAATCTAAATAGCACAATCGTTGTACAGCTTGTTTTTGTGTGCTTGCTGTATCAGAACCAGTCATAAAGGTTCTGATACCGGCTACGATGAATATTTTTCAACATTTTATTGAGACATGTTTAAGACTGTAGCAACACTTACCTGAAAACCAGGCGCAGGCCCAACACAGATCACAACTAAGATTAAAATTGAAATTTACACCCATTTAGAGGAAATAGGAATAAACATTCATAATAATTCATACCAACTTGTACTATTGCCATTAATGTGTTTCTCGATTTCAATGGTGGGGCTACTATTAATCCTTCCCGGATAAACGTTAATTTAAAGTATATCACCACAAAATACACTGACTATTTGTCATTTAGATAATTTATTTCATGAACAAGTCAATCGTTTTACTATATCTTTAAGAAGTACTGGCATGTGCATCACTGTCAGGAGAATTGATAATAATTGACGCAACCTGCTACTTAATAGAGTATATTTTGTATACTCAGTATCTAATAGTGCATACATACTCAACATGCAGACAGTAGCGTAGCCAGGATGTGTGTTTGGGGGGGCCCAAGTGCTGTTATAGGCACATATAGAAAAATTACAAAGAAAAAAATATATAAACACAAAAATATATAAAAAATTACAAACATCAAAGTACCAAAGTACATTGTCGGACCTCTTTGGGGGGGGCCCGGCCCCTCCGGGCCCCCCCTTCCCTACGCCACTGCATGCAGACTAAACTCATCCCCAAGACTGCTCTGTGTGGATGTTTCCACATTTAGGACTATTAATTAAACATTTATTTATGAAGTACGATCAAAATTAACTCACTTGTGTTTGAGAATGTCTTCTCGAAACAACTCACACGTATGAGTAAACTACTCCTTTTGTGTTTTTACCAGAGAAATAATTGATATCACATTATAAGATTGGTAATGAATATTAATGTATGAACAAAATCGTTAGAGTCGTTTCCGAGAAAATCGCGTTTTCCTTTTTATTTTCATCTATCAGTAAGCTACCCTTATTTTGGGGGGTAGGAAGAAAATTCGAAAACCTTCCCTTGGAAATGTTATAAAAGTATTAAGTTTAGAAATGTATTTTCGAATTTGGGTCTCCCACGCCAAAGACGAGTACGCTAACCGCTTAGGGTAAGTGCATGCCGAAGATACCTCGCTTTCGAGGTCGCGGTTTAAGTCGCGGTCGCACCCTCGATACTGGCACAAACCCATGTATTCAAATGAGTAAGCGCATGCCGAAGATGTACGCTAGGGGTGTTCCAAGAACCGGTTAACCGGTTTCGGTTCGGTTTGTAGTCTGAACCGAATCAATCGGTTCAGTTTGGGAACGGTTCGGTTCGGTCCGGTTTGGGAACGGTTCGGTTTGGAAACAGTTCGTTTTGGGAATGGTTCGGTTCGGTTTTAAAACGGTTCGGTTTGCAAAGTGTTCGGTTCGGTTTGTAGAATGGTTCGGTTCGATTTAAGAACTGAGCTCCTCCGTGGCTAAGCGGTTAGCGTACGCGCCTTTGGCGTGGGAGGCCCAGGTTCGATTCCCGGCGGGAGCTCATGTGGTTCGGATTCCACGTTAATCAGTAGGTCCACGTCTCATATAGCCTCGCTGCTGAAAGGGACGCTAAACTAAAATCAACTCAACTCAACTCGATTTAAGAACTGTTGGGCCCTTTTTGAGGACTGTTTTGTTCGGTTTCAGTTTAATATTTGAAATCGACAGAAATGCAGTTTGCATTATTAGCAACCGTCCACCCAGACATTATAATAAGGGTGAATGTTACGTTTTTCGGTATAACTTTATTCAGATTAAAATTATTTCAATATTACTGAAACAATTTAGGGGTCGTACTTGTGTGGGCACTTTTACTGATGCTTTGGATTTTGGAATAAAACTCTTAATATCAGTTGGAAGACAACTTTACGGCATGGGCGGATTTAGGAGATGCTGTGGTAGGGGTGGCAGATACTTGAAGGGTGGATGCTATTCCAGAAGAAGCTACGTTTAGAATGAAACATTAAATTCGTCTTGAAATGACATGGGGGGTGGGCATGATTTACACCTGTATGTGGAATATATCGTGGTGTAATATTATTAGGTAACCAAGAAAATTTATGCTGTTTTTGAGAACAGTTACTTTTGTCGCGTTAGTGTAGTCAAATTGATTCTGATGACGCAAATAGTATGGCGCTAAATTCGTTGTACAAAAACAGAGGGGTGATTCCTGAGAAAAAAAAAAGTTCCAGTACACATAGGACGAAAAGCGTGTCACAACGGCAAAGCTTGTCAAACGTGCCATACACGAAGATAAAAGATGGCGGATGAAGTAAAAATATCTGTGTGTGGTTGCATACCTCCTCAAAAAGTACTAGTAAAGTCGTTGTACAAGAACTCACTGGAAACTTTACTTTTCTAGAATCTAAAAATACGTACGGCACAAGCCGATAAGTAACAGAAAATAAAGAATTTCCGATTGCTGATCTGCTCATATTAATGATATCGCAACGCTTTTGAGAACGCATCTACCTTTACAACTATAACTTTACAGTAATTGAACAAAAACTACAGACAAATAAAGAACGCATAATAATAATAATAATAATAATAATACACATAACTGTTTTAGCACATTCATTTCGATCAGTACATCAGACAAATGCAACTACAGTACGTTTTTTTCAATCAATGTTCTAAACTGACGGGTGTGAAACAAAATATTCCTTCCATTCACGATATTTGTACGTACTGTAACAGGGGCCGATATTTCTGGATCCAAATCGTATAACGGGACTGCATACAGAAGGTAGTTGTAGGGAGAAAGGTACAGAGGGGAGTCTTTGTTTACATGGAAAGAGAATGGTTGTCAGAATGGACACTGCAAAAGGTGTTCAAAGTTTCAACCCACCACTTCAGTGCAAAGATTACAGCGGCGTCGAAGGGAAAGATTTGTGAACGCGTTGAAACACTCCTGCCGTTTCCTGAATGCTCCACGCTGCAGCAATAATTTGAGCAACCAAATCCTCCTCTGATTGCACAGGCGTCGCGCAGATTAGTTGTTTCATACGGCCCCAGAAAAAGAAATCTAAGTGGTTAAGATCGGATGAGCGAGGTGGCCAAGATAACGGTCCTTCTCTGAAGTTCATTTGTTCGGAAAGGGTGTGTTGCGACAATTTCGCACCTCCACAGCAAATGTGCTGGAGCACCGTTGTGCATAAACCACATGTTTCGATGAACAGCCAGTGGCACAGTCTCTAGTAGTTCAGGCAGAATCTCTTTCAAAAATATCCAATACTCCCACCCGGTTAGTCATTGTGGTAGTAGGTACGGTCTGATGACAATTATCAACGATTCATGCCCACACATTCACAGAACACCGTTCCTGATGGGCACGAGTTGACATTCCATATGGGTTTGCTTCAGACCACAAATGTTGAGTGTGAGTGTTCATCACTCCATCATGGGAAAACATAGTTTTATCTTTGAAGAGAATACGAGATATGAAGCGGGATATATTAGCATGGTTCGCGTAACCACTGGACAAATTTCCGCCTGTGGATGGCGTGTAATGCATGCACCCTTTGGACATGGAAAGAGTACATCTGATTTTCGTGAAGCCTGTTCCAAACCTGCCGATGATGGATGTTAATTTCAGCAGTTACTACCCGTGTGCTGGCGGACGGTTTTCTCTGATCTCAAGCAAGAATTTCCTCCTCAAAAGCCACAGTCCATACGGTTCTGTTTCGTCCAGCATTGGGCCTGTGTGCTTCCAGCAATCCTGTTTCTTGTAATCTTCGATTTACACCTGAAGAAGGTTGCGTGATATGAAATTCTAAGATTAGGAAACTGTTGTCTGTACACCGTTGTGCCACACGGCCATTACCGTCCGCTTTCCCGTATGCCAGATCAATGTCTGCCAATTTGAATTGAATTGAATTTATCTTTATTTCAGCGGGCGAGGTTCAGCCGGAGGCTGCTTTGCCACCTAACCATTGTCATCATTACAAAGAAAAGAAAGAAAAAACAAAGACACAAATAAGATACAAGATACAAATAATAACATAACATGGTACATTCAATAATACTAAGGACAAACAAAACACTCAGTAAATGTAAATGTAAATGTAAAAAAAAAAAAAAAAAAAAAAAAAACTAATACTGTTAGTTTAATTTCATACCAATTTCAGTTCAATTTCATACTGTAGTAAACCTTTCATGTGTGCCAATGCTTTGTCTCTGATCTCTAAATAACAATGTTTGGAGTGATGATTTACATGAATTGTATGGTTGTCAGTGATTGACTGTGGTAGGGAGTTCCAGATTCTTACTGCCGAAATTGAAAATGACTTCTCTGTTATTTTTCAAGAATGCCGGGGCATATTCAGTTTATTACTTCCTCGGGTATTGTAACGGTGAATTTCTGATCTACATGTTAATTTATGATGCAAGTAAGGTTAATGTTTTATGTGAATTTATTTTGTATAGTAAACAACAGTATCGGAGATATCGTCTTCGAGACATGGTTAGGATATTGTTTTCATTAAGTACCGGCAGAATATGCTAAGACTTTCTGTAATTGAGAGAGAAGCGTAAAGAATAATTCTGTATTTTCTGAATTGCTCTAGTATTTTGAGTGGAGAAAGAGCTGCCATGTATTGAATCGCAGTAATCGAACAGAGGCAAAATGAGAGTGTTAACCAGATATAGTCTTGTTTCTGGCGACAAATAGCCTTTTAATTTATAAAGCTGTCGTAAGATGCGCTTAGCTTTAATACACTGTTCAGAAATGTGTTTATTTCAGCTAAGCCCTTGGTCTATTATTAAGCCTAGATCTTTTAGAATTTCTTACGTGTGTACTCCTTTATTACCTCTCTAATCACACTCGTTGGCCGTATGGTGATGAAATAAAGAGAAATTAAAGTGGGAAATGGTAGATGTTTCCTCGCCATTGTGTTCACTGTCCAGAATCAAAGATAGCGAGATTACAACTTAGTGCAACTCTTCTGTCAGAGAATGATATTTATGTGTATGATTAGCAAATGTACAAAACCTACATCGTGACGGAGAAGATACCACACCCAGAGCCGTAGCTACGGGGGGGGGGGGGGGGCTGGTAGCAAGAGGGCGCTGAACAAACAATAAGAAAAAAGAAGTGTTGAAAATGAGTAAACGATGTGGTGCCCCGTAAAAGTATTGGCGCCCTATTAAATCAATATTGTTGTCGGTTTGCAAAGAAATACAGTAGATTTGTTAAAAAATTTCTTGCTCGCTACGCTCGCAATTCAAACGTTTCAGTAAAACTCACAAGAAGTTTTTACTTATTGTTTACAGAAAGTAATTATATAATGATTTGTTAACGATGTGATATACAAGGTGCCGAGTATTGACTTACATTGTACGTAGGAGCGTTTTCAAAATCAGAAACGTTCAAAGTCTGAAATATGTGTTCGGCGTTTTGATGATGATGAGTCTGGTTAGTTAATCACGCTTTTCTTATAATATTAATCACGACGGTGAGAATGAAAGTATGAAAAATGAGAGAAAGGAAGACACACATGCAAGCTGCTATTTGAGCGGGAATATTAAAAGTGAAGGTAAACAAGGGGAATAATAACATTTTCGAATTTGAAGCATTTGTAGAATGGTGGCTTAACAGGTCAGAAGTTAACCCAACGAATTTCATATTTTTCAAAGACTGGTTACTACCAGTGATTTTTTTTTTTTTATTCCGTTCACATATGAAATGCTTCTAATTTGAAGGAATTTATTGGGATCATTTCTCCATCAAATACTTGTATTGCCAGGATTTTTGTGTGTGTGTGTGTGCATACGTGGTATCTAGTTGTGTGATATTTTTTTATCTATCTACATACATACAAAAGATATACAAATATATATACTCCAATGAGTACTTTCAGGCTCTTTGCTATTTTATTCTTTTATTATACACAAATCTGCTAACTGGTCGTATGTTACGAGTGAGTTAAAGATTAAATTCAGCTCCATGTGGACACAGCTGAATTTGCTTTGACGGAGTTTGCTTAAGTTTTGGTTAGCCAATAGTAAACGAAACCACGTTCCAAACCCTTTGGACAGTTTAGTTTGTCACAGTTCTACGGACAGTTCTGAACGGTACGATTCGGTTTGAGAACTGTTCGATTCAGTTTGGAATCAGTTCGGTTCGGTTCGGTTTGGAAACGGTTCGGTTCGGTTTCGGTTAACCGTTCCAAACCGGTTTAAGTGGCAAACAGAAACCGCGGTTTACGTTTTCAGGAACCATCCACCCCTAATGTACGCTACATCGCGATCTAGAGGTCGACCGCGTGGGTGAATTAGTGGTCGCGATGATGAACAACTAAGTTTGTTTTTACATCGATGTTCAGAGGAAGCATTGTGTGGCTCGTGTTCTCATTGGCTCTCTCTGAAGCGTTACACGGACTAAAGTCTTCATTTGTTTAGAATTTCGTCTACAGAGTATTATGTGTGTCCAAGGTCGGATTTAGGTGGGTGCAAAGATGCACGTGCACCCCCCCCCCTTCGTTGTAAATATACACTACCTAAAGTGAGAAGTTGGTGGTGAGTTTTGCAAAAATCAATAGCTTCAGTCAATTTTCTGAAGGTTGAAGGTAAAGGATTCATCGAGAGTAGACACTTAGCATTTCCAGGACAATTCCTCATCCACACCACAGATGCTTAAAGGCATTTAAAGAACTCAAATTTAATTCAAATATCCTGGCTGTTATTTGGTGCACCCCCCCCCCTCAGAAAATCTTGGATCCGACCCTGTGCGTGTCTATGCTCGAGAGGTTTTGCTGCACTATTATATTTGGTTATGAAAGACATATTCATTTCAGCAATATGGAATAAGAAACATAAACAACATCATAATAGGTACGTTTTAAATAGAGAATGGAAGAAAATAGCAACTGAAATGGGAAAGTCAGACAAGTTATTTATTTGAGAATTATACTGTAGTTTAATATTATATATAAGGCAGTGGCGATCACAGGGAGGGGGCTTTCGGGCTGAAGTCCATAAACTGTAGAATTTTTAAAGAAAAAAGAAGCTACTGTTAATCATATTTATGCTTAAAAACTCCACGCCCCCCCCCCAATTCCGAGATTAATAAGAAGGGTCTCTTCCTAATTCGTTATTGATATAAGGTAAAGAAGTACCTGTAAAGACAGGCACGTATCCATAGGAAGGAAACGTCGAATAATGGAATTTCAGTTCTGAAACTTCATTTGCTGCAATTAATACCCCTTCCACCTCGAAACCTGAAGACATCTCTGATTTATTTATTTATTAAATTTTACTGGGAAACGATTTCTCGGCTGAGTGCTGAAAGAGGGCATTTTCTTCACAGAAAATTGAATAAAAGATAAAAGTCTTTGATTTAGAATATTGATAGAGATTAACAAGAGATGAGACCCAAATATTTTTGCGGGAGCGCGGGGGCTCAGTGGTAGGGGGTCCTTGTTCCATCCCAGCTCGCGCCGTGTGGACTTTGTGGTGGACAAACACCGTGCTCGTGGGTTTTCTCGAGGTTCTCCCGTTTCCTCACACTTTCTTCATTCCATCATTTCATTCATTTCTCATCATCACCGTCTCCTGTAACCTAACCGGCATAACCATGGAACGTAAACTCAAAGATTTCATTTTTTTCATTTTCGAATATTTTTGCGAAACAAGAAACGTGACTTTGGTATTTCTCACATCTCGTCTCGCGTCCATCCCTATTTATACACTGTTTGGTTCTTTCAATTTCAAAATGTGGTTTCGCTGTGATTTTTATGCACTGACGGAATAATTTCTTATGCGTCACAGCAATGTTTTTCCTTAAACTGAGAACTTAACAGCAAGGGTGCGACCTACCTCCTCGCTATATGTCCTTCATCCATCGCGACCTAGACATCGAGGTAGCGACCGCGACTTAAACCTCGACCTCGATCGCGAGGTATCTTCGGCATGTCCCTACCCTTAGTCACGAGAGAGCTCTGGCAGCTCCACGAATCGAGAGATGCATCACACGTGAGGCACAGCAGTTCTGTGATTGGTGTAGAGCCTAGGCTTCACGAGTCGTTACGGTCACTATAGTACTGTATTTGACGATCTCGAATATATGTATGTTTTTCTCTTGCTCTACTGTGTTTTTCCCGGATGGAAAACGAAAGGTAAAAAAGAAAGAAAGAAAGAAAGAAAGTGGATGTGGTTGTGGGTAAAATTCAAATGCTAGTATGCCATATACAAAGATATGCTAAAAATCATAAAATAGCGAGAACTAGTAGAGAATGGTTATTTTTGTCGTACTTTTTCTAGCGTAATTCATTAATGATTATTTGGTTTTATTCACTATTATATTCCGCGGTTTTATGCTTGAAGTATTTTGACATGAGATTGAGAATTATGCTGTGCTACTGTATCAATATGATCAGGACACAGTTACAATCATGTACTCTTTGGAGCAACGTGATTTTATCGTTAAAAAGTTTGTGGAGAATAGGATCTGTTGTTGCTACGCAAAGGGCATTTACGCAACTTTGCCTCACGTTCTGCCCCAGACAGGAACATAATATGGTCGTTAGTGAATAAATTGCAGGAAATAGGATCGCTTCTGAGTAAGACAGGGAAGCATCGGACCCCGCTGGCGGATATTGTGGAAAATGTCAGTTACCGACTCTTTAAGTCACCCAAGAACAAATTTCTCTGTCGTTTGTAGCGAGAAACCGGCTATTCAACATGTGATTTATGTATGTTACCACTAACACTTAATTTGTATTCTTCAATTTCGCTTCAAATATCCAATATCTCGTTCGAACTGTAACGTACAATGGCGAATATTTTCTGTTTTTCTTGCGGCCTGCTCGATATTACCCCGGATGAATTTAAACCAGTAAACATAGTCCCATAAATCTTCCATCCTTCCTTGATGATTTGCAACAAACCGCATGAAAATCGGACTTCATTTAGAAATTCTAGAGCCAAATGAAATCCGTGAGTTTTTGAAAGAATCACTTTGTATATACATATGTAAGATGCCAAAATATATTGATCAAAAACGTCTTAGTGGAAAGGGCAATATAAAGCAAGATGGTTTTATCAGATAATAGTTGTACAAATAGTTGACTTCTCGTCCAATCAGACACTCCAGTTTGTTTGCCTTAAGTTAAGGTAAACAAGTACTGCAACCCTATTGGCTCCTTATTGACTTCTCCAATCAGAGCTAGACATTTTAGTTGCATTTATTTTTACAATTATGAGTAACATATAATAAATAAATAAACTATGCAGATTTTGAAGAATTTAGATTTAAACATTTATTTATAAAATATAAATAAAATCGTTAGAACTGTTTTTTTTTCTTTTTTAAATCTTCAATTTTCAACTTTACTCCTCCAGTAACCTACCTCTATTTTTGGAAGTCGAAAATTCTAGAACAACAAAAAAGCTTGAGTTTCACATTAAATGCTGGTACATTGAATGCAATGGCCTCTATGCTTCGCTACATCATACGGGCGAACATCGAAAAACTAATTTCTCGTCATGTACGAGTCATGAAATATTAAAATCCGTCGAAATCTAGAATTGAAATTATTTCACGATCACAATTTTTTAAAATTTGTTATAGTAGACAGTAAAAGTACGTTCTACACAAAGTTTGAACTTAAAACTAACACTACGCTCATTTAACTAACAGTACGCTCATTTATCCTCAAAGTTGAGTTTTTAATAAATCCTACGGTCTACCACAACGAATCTTTCTTTACACCTAACATTCCCCACACCGAGTTTTCCGTACACCGAATTTTCTGTACACCGAATTTTCCTACACCGAGTTTTCTTACACCGAATTTTCCTACACCGAATTTTCCTGCTCCCCTAGATTCTTGTCGTTCTGTCGAATGACGTCATCTTGGTCGCAGACGTGGCCAACGAGAGGTAGAGAAACTTTTAACAGGCGCTTGCTCGCTGGTATCTCATACGTAAACTTCTCTTGTATTTGTAGTGATCTTCAACGAAGTGAAAATTTTAGAACAAACTAATTATATAAACGTGATGTAATCAATGATTGAGCTAAGTGAATTCAAAGAAAGATATTTACAATAGCAAAAGTAGCAGCAATATCAGTTCATATTAAACAACTTTGAAGCTTGAACAAGCCAATATTGCTCACTACATTTTCTGCTTTTTCTTTCTTTCTTTTCTTTTTTAACATCTGAAGTATTACACTTGAGTATGTATAGGCCTGAATAATCTATAACACAGTGTGTCGTTAATGCATTTCATTATTATATAATTATGTATGTTCAAGTATAATTTCGTGACACATTGATCGGTTTCGATTTACTATTATTATTTTGCTTGAAAGAGTATTCTTTACTGATGACCCCACATAAATTTTGAGAATATCTCAGGGGCGAATTCATGGTTTTCGTAAACACAGATGCACGTAATTGTATTTTCGTTATGCTTGGAAAGTTAAAAAAAAAAAAAAAAAAAAAGATTGCTCCAACCTAAGTTTTATCAGAATCTCAGGGAAGGTTAAAACTTTATTGAGCAGGGACGCATGTATTTAATATTTTAAACATCGTTTTTATTTTTGATTTATAAAAAATCATCTTATTTGAAATCTCTGATGGTTTATTTACAGAATTTTTATTTGAACAAAAGGCTTGGTGAAATTTACAGTTCTCCGAATATTAGTGTCAAAATTTATGCCACAACAAATTGTATTATTTAACATTTGTACGAAATAGAACGTTACATATACTATCATGTTATAAAAATATATAGAAATAAATATGTATATACAAAGCACTTCAAACAAAGAAATTGCAACATGACTATTTCAAGCAAGAAACAAAGTACTAGGCGTAGGTGAAGACAGGCCCGTGCTGGCCCACCGGGACACCGGGACGTGTCCCGGTGCGCCCTCCGAAATATCACAGTATAAATAAAGGCACGAGTTTTTAGTAATAAATTCTTATAGTTTTTATTGGTAAAGAACCCGTGAAAGGTGCAGTGCGCCCTTTACATTAGGCGCCCTTCCGAGATCACATCAAAGATGAACGATTTTATTTACTCTTCTGCATAGCACAGTTCTGTACAATAAATACACACAGTTAGTGTTGGCGAAGAACCCGTAAAAGGTAAGTGCGCCCTTTACACAAGGCGCCCTACGAAACATCACATTACAGATAAGTGGTTTTAGTTATCCTGTATACCAGCTTTGTTTAAGAAATTCAAATACTGACTGGTAGTATAGAACCTGTGAAGAATACAAGGCGCCCTTCACATAAGATGCCCTGCGAAATATCACATTATTTTTTTTTAATTTTATTCTTCTGTATTTCAGTTTTGTATTATAAATTCATACAGTTGCTGTTGGCAGAGAACAGGTAAACAGAATAATCACTTACAAAAATATTATAAAGTTATATAGCTATAAAGCGAAACAATGTGATACATCAAGACTAGTTCAGATAGTCAAACGTACGATACATTTATGTTATACTACACTGACACTAGTCTCTAATTTACGATTTTTACGGCATCGAAGCGTTCACAGTCTTAATATGCATCCATATATCCAAGCATATTAATTGTTCCTGTGTGTTTTAAAGCAGTGTTCGGATAATCAGTACCTGTTGTATTTCTGAAATATAGCTGTATTAATTCCCGTAAAATGTGCTCTTCCTGTCATCACGGCACGGCGAGTCCTCAGGTTGTGGATCGAGTTGAAGGCTTCTGGGATATAGAGGTTAGCTGCGAATATACTGAATAAGCAATCTCGGACAGACAAGGGGTGATAATCCAGCTTGAGAATTGGGTGTGAGGCTAACAACCTCATCCTGTAAAAAAAGGATTGTTCAGATAAGTTCGCAGAATCCTCGGGTCAGAACTGATAACTTGGCACGAACTCAGCAAAGTGAAATCGACATGAGATTTGGAACATGAAATATAAGAAGTCTTTATAGGGCAGGCGCGTTAACATTTGTAAAAAAATGAGTTTAGAAATAGAGGTTGTACCTAGTAGGATATCAGGAAGTTAGATGAGAAGGAAATGAAGGAGTCAAGTCGGCAAATTTTACGTTATTTTACCGGGAACAAATTAAAAATTACCAACTAGAAACAGGGCTTTCCGTTCACAAATGAATACGTAATATCAGCAATTACATAGGTTGAATTTGTTAATGATAGATTTTCTTTTACTTCTCTTAAGGGTCGGTGGTGTAATATTATTGTTTTAAATGCACATGCCCCAATAGAAAATAAGGATGGCGATTAAAAAAATAGTTTTTACGAAAGAATAGAACGGGTATTTGATCATCTCCTGCAATACCATATGAAAATTCTGTTAAGCGGTTTCAATGCGAAGGTAGGACCAGAGGGTATTTTCAAACCGACTATAGGGAATAAATGTTTGCATAAGAAAGGTTGTGACAACGGCGTTAGACTCGTGAACTGTGCAATATCCAGAAATCTTATCGTGAAAATTACAAAATTCCAACATCGCGACATTCATAAATATACTTGGACTTCATCAGATGGAAAAACACATATTCAAGCTGATCATGTTTTAGTAGACAGAAAAGAACAGCCTAGCACAACTGATGTTCGGTAGTTCAGAGGAGTTGATTGTGATAGTAAGAGAGAGACTATCGTTGAATAAAGGAAATATTCAATATCTGGAAACGGAGCGGTTTAATTTTTTTTTTTTTAATAGAGGAGAGTCAGGTGAGAGAGGAGCCAGATTGAAGTGTCGAATAGGTTCTCGGTTTTAGAAGGTTCGGAGTGCACTAGTGTTCAAGATACTTGGTTGAAATTAGAGATAACATTAAAATTTCAGCAAAAGAAATATTGGAGCACGCAGAAATACTTAGGAACAAACCATGGTTCAACCAGAAATGTACTAAAGTAGCAGAGAAGAGAAAACAGAAGAAACTGCGTTGGCTACGAAATCCGAACGAAATAACTACATAAAATTTCATTGTCATCTGGCAGAAAACTTCTAAAGCTTTTAGAACAAAGAAACGAGACTTTGAAAGTTAAAATTAATTAACTTGAAGATAATAGTGAAAACAAAAACATTCGGGGCATGTATAAATGCATCAACGAACTTAAGAAAGGCTATCAACTTCGTGCTTATATATTAAAGAAACCTAAAGGAACAGTTCTCACTGATACAGATAGCATCTTAAATAAATGGAAAGATTTCTTTGACGATTTGCTTAACACATAGTCAAAAACTAATGCGCGTGGAGAAAGTGAAATGTATGCAGCGTAACCGTATATTCCAGAACCTAACCAGACAGAAATATAAATCGCTATTTAAAAAAAAAAAAATAAACAGATATCTCCGGGTGTAGACGAAATTCTGGTTGACTTAATTTTAGCTGGAGGAAAAAATTGTAGAGCAAGATACACAAACTCATTCTCCTTATCTGGAACAAGGAGGAATTACCATAAGAGTGAAGAGAATCAATCATTATTCCAGTTCAGAAGAAAAGCAACAAAACAGATTTAATAATTGTCGAGGCATTTCTCTTGTCAACATCCAATAAATCCTCTTAAACATTGTATTAGCAAGATTGACTCCATACGCAGATGAAATCATTGGAGATTATCAGAACGGATTTAGGTAAAATCTATCAACTATCGACCAGATATTTACCATTCGACTAATACTTGAAAAGAAATGAGAGAATACAACATTCTGACACATCAATTATTGACTTTAGACTCTGGTAGAAAGGAAACATTGTACAACATGCTTACAGAAAAGGTAGATTAATTAAGATATGTTTAAATGAATCCCAAAGTAAGGTTCGAGTGGAGAAATTCTTGTTCACGAGCTTTCACTTTGAGAATGACCTGAAAGAAGGAGATGCGTTGTTGTCATTATTAATTAACTTTGTTCTGGAGAACACGATAAGGAAAATCAAAGACAGCAATCAAGTCCTAGAGCTGAATTGTATTTGCCAGGTTAGGCGTATGCTGATGATGTAATTTAATAGGTAATGATAGAATAATAAAAAATAATGCAAAAATCTTAATTACCGCTTGCAGGGATATAGGCTTAAAAGTAAATGCAAAGGAAACTAAATAAATGGAAGTTTGTCGGGATCGTAATACTGCATTTTATGGATGCGTTAAAATACCAAATAATATTTTCTTTCGACAAAGTAAACACTTTCAAATATCTAGGATCATTATCAAGAGACCAAAACCATAATCACTAAAAATTTGATGTCAACTGAAAGCAGAAATTTCGTGCTATTATTCAGTTAAAAATCTTTCTTGTCGCTAATTCTGTTGAGGAATTTGTAGCTCAAAATATAAAACGATAATCATGCTGTTGTGCTGTATGGTTGCGAAACATGGGAATATCGCAGACTTAAAGTATTTGAAATCAAGATTTTTAAACCAATATTTGAACTCCAAAAGGAACGGGAATGGGTAAAGGCGGAAACTCCATAACGATGAACTGCATAATTTTATACCGTTTACCAAACATTGTTAGGGTCATCAAGTCTAGGAGGCTCAAATGGTCAGGTTATGTAGCCAGAATGGAAGAAATTAGAAACGCTTTCGAAGTTGTAACTGGAAATCCAAATAGGAAATTGACCGTTAGGAAGACCGAGGCACAGATGAGAGGACAATATTAAAATGGTTCTCGCAGAGATTGAAATATAAAGTAGAAACTGGGTTCAGTTTTCTAAGGACAGAAATCAATGGAGAGCTTTTTTAAACGCGGCAATGAGCCTCCTAGGTCCATAGGCGTGCTATATTAAGTTGTTGATAAATTTAGCTTCTTTTTATTTGACAGAAATGTTATTGCAGGAACTAAAAAGTTTTTCTGTAGTAAAGAGGATTTTGATTCGATGTTAGCTATTTACGTTAATACTAAAACAAATTTGGTGGTGATTTTGATATAAAATGGCACCCATTCTTTCTTTCAAGTCTCTCTCTCTCTCTCTCTCTCTCTCTCTCTCTCTATATATATATATATATATATATATATATATATATATATATATATATATATATATATCAAAATATTCCCGTTTGTATGGGCGCCCTTTTAGTAGACTTGTCCACCGCCCTCATTAGTATCCCAGCACGGCCCTGGGTGAAGAGGATGTACGGGTGTTACAGCTAGACTAGAGAACATGTAAACCATAAAACTACATAACTTTCTTCATTTCCTTGATAAGTTTTTTCTCTCCCGTGGACTAAAGAAGACAAACGATAAATGCAAGTGAATGATTATGTGGAATTTTGTGGAATGAGAATGCGGGAGTACCCCGAGAAACTCACGGACACGATGTTGTCCACCATAAACTCACTTGACCAGGAAGTGAACTAGTACCCCTTGCACCAGAGGTGAGCGTTCTGCCACTGAGCCACTGTGTTTCATTGATTGTTCGAGAATCTACCATATTTCTATATTTACTGAGTCATTCTTAATTTTGTAATTCTGGAGGGGCCCCCTAAATATGTATATATATAATTATCCAAACTTATGATTAAAATGAACAACAATTTCAAAATCTGAGTGTAAAAATGTCTCGACTATGTCGCCCTGACATGGTAGGTGAATACTTTATTCTCTTGATGTAATACATTGTTATATATCTTTGTAACCATTAATCGTTATTACGAACCTTCCATTCATTAGTTAATTTGAAGTGCAACCAGGAGCGTCATTTAGGGAGGGCAGGAGGGGGAAATTGCCCCCCCCCCAAGAGTTTGAGTAATACATATACTTTAATCGATTGACTACTAATATACTAGTACAAAACGTGAAAGTCTTCTTATGTTGGTGGTGCTCTTGCCCCCCTCAAGCGAAGTCTGAAACGACGCCCCTGAGTGCAACGTCCCGTTTCAGCACCGAGGCTACAGGGAATGCAGACCTCCAGAATGAAATGTTATCTGAACTACTTTAACGCGTTCAGTGCTCTCCATATGCTTAACTCGAGGGAGTAATGCGCACTAGAACATTGTGCCTCCCTTCTCGAGTTGCATGCCTACCTCTGTGGGGAAAATTTTGCCTCAATATCTTATGTAGAAGGAAATGATGATAGAAATGATTACCCCTCCAGCATGATATCGAATCCGGGTCTTACCACGAAGTTCGCCTTTTTAAATCGCACTATTAGATTTTTGTACGCAGAATCAACACAAGCTACTGTAGCCTTATATACTACTATTACGTATTATTAATACTAAAAAGAAACTACATAATGAAATCGTGTTTATAGAATTTCATTTAACATTACATTTATTTATTATTTTTATGTAAAACCATATTTTAGGTTTATTTTGTCCTGTTACCTGCAAGCTAAAATCCATTTCTGGAGACATTCCCCCTCTTCTTGAGGATATCTAAAGTATTTTATATTAGTTCCTTTAGTTTTCCTGTAGTAATTACTACAGCCCTATACTACACAGTTAGACATTCTCGACATTTAACAGAACAAAGTAACAATGAATTTCCACTTACCACTTCTATCCGCGCCTTTTCCCCTTGTCCCTTGCAACCCAGATGACGTCACCACAGCCACGACAGCGCTCCAGGCGACATGCGCATGCAACCACCTTGTAGTCTTTCCACCATGGAGCTATCATTTCTTATACCTCCAACCTCTACTTAATATTGTTTTTGACTGTACCTGTTACATTGATAAACGCAAGGTGACTCAGTTAATACGGGTACATACCTAGATTACAACACTTAGCAATATTTGCTAATTTAAGCATTTCCCAGTCACCATTAAAAGTCACAACCACTCTGATTGAAGCAAATGTGGTAAAAATGTGACGGCTCTGTATAAAAGAGGTGGGCGTGAGAAATCTTTTTGGTGATAACGTGAGTCTGTTGTCATTTCACAAGTAGAAATATTGGTTTAATCTATTTTTCAAAACTCTTAAATGGAAACAGGGATCATGTGACGCATCATCTTAAGACTAGATTTCAATAAAAATTCAAAGGCGAAGTCAGTTTTTCAGTATTTGTACCCTGCTGCTTTTCAGCATTGAGTTTTTAAATGATATTGAAATTAGGAACAACATGCAATCGGATGCATAAATAGTAATAACGAACACTTACTTCTTCAATGAAGTTCTCATGAACTGCCAACACAAAATGATGTGGGTTCCATTTTCCATTTAAGATTATTTTTAGACAAATTCAACATGTCTGCCTCCAAAATGGCTTACGGAACACATTATAGGTCTACTGCTAGAAATTTCCCGCACCCACCTAAACCCATTTATAATTATACCTCTTTTACTTTAGGATATACAGTAATCAGGGTGGCTCCTATTTTGACTTACCTTGTACCGTATCATATATGAATATACAGTACCTTGTACTTTGAACATAGTGACAATAATTGTCATACCTCTAATGATAATAATTGTTAAGTGCTCAACTCATTCCGACACCGTTGTACCTGTGTAATCAGTTTTAAACAACATACCATAATTGAAAACAGGGATTGCAATCCTACTTTCGTGCAATAGTGTCCAAAAGGATAACTTCGTAAAAAAAAAAAAAAAAAAAAAAAAAAAAAAAAAAATCAATCCTGTATTGCTCCTTATTTTAACCACAATATTTATTTTATTTGAAATGCCTGAATATATTTTATATTAATGGTAGAACTACAGACATTCGTACTGGAAGGACGCAAATTCTGACTTTAAAAAATGGAGAATCTGTCCTTCCTGAAGAATGTGGGCCTTCCATAAGAGGTATCCTGCAAAGAATAAATGTGGGTGTGATCTTATCCACAAAACATTACCTTTGGAAAACATCTCGTCTTTATTGAACAAACAATCGTAACTTTTTTTTTTTTTTTTTTTGCTAAGACTGGTTATCATACAGAACTGAGACTTCCTTTTTCCTTAGTGATGCTTTCTATACTGCCACAAATGTGCAAAGTTTTCTTAATTATGGGCAAGTATTGTAGGGTCTTTTGGACGTTCAGCCCTTCCTGAAGAATGTTTAAGTTACAAGTTTTCTGATGAAAAAATAAATAAATAAATAAATAAAAATACCATTCGTGATATTTTCCATATCAAAGCTTTGCTTTTATCAACCCAAATAGAAGAACATAGTAGTTGAGCATTGCAAATACCTTTTATTAAAAGATAAGCTTTCAGTTTTAAACTCAGCGGCACTGGCGCCAAGTCTCACAGAGACGTGTTACCTGTTTTTGTAACCTGTTACTAGTAGCTAGCCGTTGGTTTTGATTCGGGTTCAAATTGAAAATTTTATTTTTCAATGGACACTTCTGAACATGATTTAATACCTTCTGATAACAAAATAAAATTATCAACAAAAAATTAAGCAAAAATTATTAGGTAAAGATTTAAAATTTAACAAATGGGCCTGTGAGATTAGGCGTCAGTGCTCAAGTCGCATTAACAGGCGCCTGTGCCTCCGGGATGTACTTGCTTTCCTCAATTATTATTTTATTTTACTTTTGCAAAATGCCACATGTTCACATTTAAGGTGTGCGTTGGGAATGAAGGAAAAATACTTCAGTTTGCGCGTGAGGACTCACACCGATTAAAGCACCCCAAATTGAATAAAGCAAATACGGAAGCTACGCGAAAGATTTCAAGGAGGGGGGGAGGTGAGGAGCGCTGATAATGCAAATTTGGTGTGTTGAAAGATTATTGTTCACAATTTTTCACTACTACATTATATAATCTCACTACATAATAAATACACGTAATTATTTTAAAATTAAGTGATAAAAATACTTCTTATACATAAACATAATTCAAGTGAAAGAAAACAAAGTTTATTGCTATTGTTGAATTGCTATTCTTACAATTGTTTTCGTTATAATTTTTAGTGTCCTTATGGCGTTCGCAGTATGCTGCGTTTGATATTTCCTTGTCATGTGTCAAAATAATTGTTTGCAGAGTCCCAGAAATTGCCCAAACCAAGTTGGGTATAATAAATTCTTCACGTAATAAATAGATAGGAGCAGCAGGCAGGCTCTTCGATCTCAGCTATTATTAAGCTGGACTGTTTCTCCATTGCCTGACCACAGGATTTTAGACTCGACAGTAGAGAAAAGAGTGTGTCCTTGAAACAATCCCTGTAATATATCCGAAAGGAATGCGCTTAAATATTTAGTAAAATATAAGGAATAAGGTACATATTTACATAAAAGAAGAAAATCACGAAATAAAAGTGCGATGCAAACTACATAATTATCTTGCTATGCAAACTACATATATATATCTAAATTGTAAAGTTGTTTACATGCTATCGTTATGTAGACGGCACGTTAATTCTCTACAAAAAGGACAAACAAATACAAGTATTCCTTAGAAAGCTTAACAATTTTAATTTTAAAATCGAGTTTACAAAATAATTTGAAACCAATGGTATTACTTTTTCTTCGACCTACTAATATGCAAAACACACACGTTCCAAACAACAGTCTGCAGTAAATCTGCTTCAGGGGAAAGATACAACGTGATAGATTAGTTTGCAAAAGTTTGAGTAGCTGAGGCAGAAACAAGAGAAAAGTTCCTTTTGAGAAAGTAATGAATGTAGACCCTACTCAATTTCAGGGATACAAGCGCTCAAAGTTACAGTGGGATCGTCATAAATGACATCACCTCGACGGGAGCAGGAAAATTCGGTGTAGGAAATTTCGGAATAGGAAAATTGGGTGTAGGAAAATTGGGTGTACAGAAAATTCGGTGTGCGGAAAACTCGGTGTGGGGAATGTTAGGTGTAAAGGCGGATTTTCATGCCCGCGTTAGAACGGAAGCATCACATGTAGCGTATTCACCGTAAATTATTTTCGTTTTCATACATCCGTGCGTGTATTGCGCCAAATTACTACTCCCTAGCTAATGCGCATGCGTAAAATAGAAAGTTTGCGACTTCCGCCATGTTAGTCAGTGAATACAATAGTGTACGCGCGCTACTTCCGTCAGAATTGAACAAATTTCTACTCTGACGCGAGTGTAGCGCGCCATCTCCGATGCGTGATTTCATTGGCTGTTTAGCACAATCGCTCGCAACTCACGGAGGTAAAGGACACATGAAAATCCGCCTTAAAGAAAGATTCGTTGTAGTAGACCGTAGGATTTATTAAAAACTCAACTTTGAGGATAAATGAGCGTATTAGTTTTAAGTTCAAACTTTGTGTAGAACGTACTTTTACTGTCTACTATAACAAATTTTAAAAAATTGTGATCGTGAAATAATTTCAATTCTAGATTTCGACGGATTTTAATATTTCATGACTCGTACATGACGAGAAATTAGTTTTTCGATGTTCGCCCGTATGATTTAGCGAAGCATAGAGGCCACTGAATTCAATGTACCAGCATTTAATGTGAAACTCAAGCTTTTTTGTTGTTCTAGAATTTTCGACTTCCAAAAATAGAGGTAGGTTACTGGAGGAGTAAAGTTGAAAATTGAAGATTTAAAAAAGAAAAAAAAAACAGTTCTAACGATTTTATTTATATTTTATAAGTAAATGTTTAAATCTAAATTCTTCAAAATCTGCATAGTTTATTTATTTATTATATGTTACTCATAATTGTAAAAATAAATGCAACTAAAATGTCTAGCTCTGATTGGAGAAGTCAATAAGGAGCCAATAGGGTTGCAGTACTTGTTTACCTTAACTTAAGGCAAACAAATTGAAGTGTCTGATTGAACGAGAAGTCAGCTATTTGTGCAACTATTATCTGATAAAACCATCTTGCTTTATATTGCCCTTTTCACTAAGACGTTTTTGATCAATATATTTTAGCATCTTACATATGTATATACAGAGTGATTCTTTCAAAACTCACGGATTTCATTTGGCTCTAGAATTTCTAAATGAAGTCCGATTTTCATGCGGTTTGTTGCAAATCATCAAGGAAGGATGGAAGATTTATGGGACTATGTTTACTGGTTTAAATTCATCCGGGGTAATATCGAGCAGGCCGCAAGAAAAACAGAAAATATTCGCCATTGTACGTTACAGTTCGAATGAGGTATTGGATATTTGAAGCGAAATTGAAGAATACAAATTAAGTGTTAGTGAGAATACAAATTAAGTGTTAGTGGTAACATACATAAATCACATGTTGAATAGCCGGTTTCTCGCTACAAACGACAGAGAAATTTTTTCTTGGGTGACTTAAAGATTCGGTAACTGACATCTTCCACAATATCCGCCAGCGGGGTCCGATGCTTCCCTGTCTTACTCAGAAGCGATCCTATTTCCTGCAATTTATTCACTAACGACCATATTATGTTCCTGTCTGGGGTAGAACGTGAGGCAAAGTTGCGTAAATGCCCTTTGCGTAGCAACAACAGATCCCGTTCTCCACAAACTTTTTAACGATAAAATCACGTTGCTCCAAAGAGTACATGTAAGTGTGTCCTGATCATATTGATACAGTAGCACAGAATAATTCTCAATACAACGGCCCAGTTTCCTGTTTCTTATTGACCGTCGCGAGGTTGCCATCTAACGAAGAAACTCAAATCTCCACACCGCACCTCACCTAATTCCAATTCGGTACAGTGGCGAATATTAACTGTTTTTCTAAAGGCGTGGCCATGGCCCGTATGCAGGGGGTCTAAGGGGACAGCCCCCTAAATTTTGGCTGCCCCCCTAAAAGTTTCACTGTAGGCTTGCAAATGAACTATAATATGGTGATGAAGTATAATATGGTTGGATCGGGCCCCTCGTAACTTCAGCCGCCTCCGATTTTGGGCTGGCTACAGGCTTGACGTGGCCGATATTACCCCAAATGAATTTAAACCAGTAAACATAGTTCCATAAATCTCCCAACATTCCTTGATCATTTGCCACAAACCTCATGAAAATCGGACTTCAGTTAGAAATTCTAGACCCAAATGAAATCCGTGAGTTTTAAGAAAATCACGTTGTATATGTTCTATAATGTACTATAGGAAAGGTGTTTTTAGTTGTTCCCAGGGGCGCCCATCAGGGGGGAGCAAGGTGGGGCGTTCGCCCCCCTAAGAGGAAATTGTACTTGGGAATATCGAAAACCCAATAGATTTTTACATTAGTTACAGCAAAATTTGAAACTATATTTGAAACGTCGCTTATACTTGCCCCCCCCCTTTGGAAACCACAATATGGGCGCCCTTGGTTGTTCCTATAACTATTATCTGAACTTATAGTTGTAATTGTTTTATTTCTGACAAAAAGTGTCACCTTCATTGTGTGATGAAGGGTAGTTAATAGTAATACCCCGCAAAAGACATGCAAGAGGTATTGGTCTCAAGGCAAAAAAAAAAAAAAAAAAAAAAAAATTTCTTTTCTTGAAATAGGAAATAACATTTTATTCGTTACATTTTATGGTTTTCGTTTTCACAATATGAAGTGTCGTAAATTATCGTAAGTGCTAATATTCACTATGTATTACACCGAATCTACCTTACACCTATATTTCCCCACACCGAGTTTTCCGTACACCGAATTTTCCTACACCGAGTTTTTTTTACACCGAATTTTCCTACACCGAAGTTTCCTACACCAAATTCTTCTAGACCCAAGAATGTAGCACTGCATTGCATACACCTTGTAGTTTTTCCACCATGGATAGCTCCAACTTATGCTTAATATTGTTTCTGACTCTACATGCACTCATGATATTAGGTTTTGTACCCATGAAATTAGGCGCTTTTGTACCCATGAAATATATTTGTATCATCTGCACCTGCTACTTCTTGGGTACCATGTACCTGTTAAATTCATGGGTACAAAACGGCCATTTTGTACCTCTGGAATAGTGGGTACTGTATTTAGAGTGTAGAACAGTGAACAAGAAGCAATACGAAAATTGACTACTATACTTGACAACGTTTAAAGAACACATATAATAAAGTACCTTAAAGTATAACATCACATATAGAATCATAGCAATATATTAATATAACAGTTGCGTAACAGACAGCAAATACATATGAAACAGAATTCACGATAATGCTTTTACAAATCATTAAAAGCAAAATTTTTGAAATCTTTGACTTCGAAAATCACTATCAAAATCTTAATAATTAGCTCTAGAAATAAAATATGACTCAGTTAAAGTAGCATACCACACAAGAGACGGTAACTTTCGCACTTGATCTGCTATCTTTTGAAAAAAAAAAATCTTCATATATTCTTCGTCCTTATGTAACTCCGGATCTGGAAGATTCTGTCTTCGGTTAAAAATTTTGCCACAACAGGCGTTGGATCATAAAATGCTTTTCCAGAACAATAGCTATGCATTCTTGAATTTAGTGCTTCCCTTGAATAACTCGACTGCTTACTTGTTTTCAATATTGTATGAACTGATACTGCTTTCTCGGACCCAGCGCTATGTAGGGTCAAATAAATATAAGACTGCACCAATTTTGAAAATACAGAGTGCGGTCTGGACACCTTTAAATAGTGATATAATTTTAACGTGGAGTTACTCAAATTCTAAGGAAGATTTTCAGCAACAAATGAACTTAGAATATCGGCTGTTAAAGAAGAAACTGCACTTTTTCCAAATAAATTTTAAACTTGGACGCATTCTGCTTCAACGACATCATTCACGCTTTTTGTTTCGATGAGTGCATTTATTGAATTCAGGATGCCTTGTTGCTCATCATGAAGTCTTTTGGAAATAAATTCTTTGCAACTCAATACCATTTCCCTCCTTATTGCAGACCAGCATTTCTTAGTGGGGACAACGGAGTTGACAGCATGTCTTTGGGGAAGAGCTTCCAAGCCAGAGTGAGATGGGTCATCTTCTTCATCACTTGTGGCATTATAGTTATTGAGTAATTCTTCTTCTAGTCCACCAGGTTAATGTCCTTGTTCCATTTAAGTAAGACGCTGTATGGCAGTTTTTTCACAAGCTCTGTCTATCATGGTTAGGGATGCGCACGAGTCGAGTCGAGTCGAGATTTAAGCCTGTCTCGACTCGACTCGAGAAAATGTCTCGAAATGTCTTCAGAAAATATATTTCTGTCTCGAGTCGACAGTTTCTGTCTCGACTCGACTCGAATTCAAGACGAAACGTCTCAAAACTTGAGTCGAGACAAAATATACGAGTTAAAATATACGCACACAACAGCCAGAACATAATGACTATCTACCTAATTGTCAGTATGTCCACCTTTGGCACGGATAACAACGGCGACGCGTCTTGGCATGGACTTAATGATCCTTGGTAGGTCGCTGGAGAGAGTTGGCACCACATGTGGACTCACAGGTCACCTAATACCCGTAAATTCCGGGAAGGGTGGTGATGCGCTCTGACGTCACTTTCAATCACATCCCAGATGTATTCGATTGGATTCAGATCCGACGAGTTGGAGGGCCAGCACATCACTTGCAACTAGCCTCTGTGTTCCTCGAACCACTCCATCATAGTGCGGGCCTTGTGACATGGTGCATTATCTTGTCTAAAATACCAAATATCATGACTTTAATTATTAGGTTTAATTAACTGAATTGAGCTGAAAATTAAATCTTGATTTCGAAAGATTAACTATTAGGTTTACGCGTTCTAAAGTAATAAATGCTGGATTTGGTTTCAAGGCTGTTTCTGAGTGAATACTTTCTTCAAAACAATATTAAAATTATAGAAAGATTTTCGAGACATTCGAGTCGAGTCGAGATTTTTACGAGCAGTCTCGACTCGACTCGTGTCGCGACGCGAAAATTCGAGTCGAGAAATACATTTGTCTCGACTCGTCCTGAATTTTACAAAGTGTGTCACGACTCGAGTCGAGTTGAGATTCGAGACATGTCTCGACTAGTGCGCATCCCTAATCATGGTTATCATTGATTTTTGAAATTCTTTTTGAAGCGTTTGAAGGTATTTCAATAAGTTCATCATAAGACAAGTGAGATGTTAATCACCATCTTTCTAAAAATGCAGGAATCCTCTGAAGTAGGTTTTTCTACTTTTGTTGCTTCTGCATTTTCAGTGATTGATGTCCAGTGCTCTTGCATATATCGTAAGTTGTTCCAAATAGTATGACTCAATTTTATCAAGTGTTCCACAAAACGCACCTCGAAATAACCAGGAAAACTAACAACTGAAACATTTGTTTCTTTGTCACTTTTCTCAAGCTCTTCGAAACGAAAAGGAGATTCTCGATAATAAGTAGCAACTAATTTGATATTACTCTTCCAAATTTTTATTTCTGAAATTGTTGGTTTCAAATCAGAACCAAATCCGTTCGGTAGGCAATACACCATACAAAAAGAATATTCCTATCGAGATATTCTTTCATCCGAACTCATAATCTACTTGTCTCACCTCTATTAACCTTGTCGCCATCAGTAGTCAAGCCTGTAAGTTTTTCTTTGGTAAGTCCTTCTATATGTGAACCGTTGGGATGCAGTCGTGCAGACGGCAAGAGGCCAGATGGATGACCCTAATACCGTGGAAGAGAGGAAAAGCACTTCTATGGGATTTTACTTGTTCCGACACAGGCCCTATCCAGGGGGGTCTAGGGGGGGCCGGGCCCCCCTAAATTTTGGCTGGCCCCCTAAAAGTTTTACAGTAGGCTTGCAAAAGAACTATAATATGGTGACGAGCTATCATATGGTTGGATCGGGCCCCCCTAAGTTTTTGGGCTGGCTACGGGCCTGTTCCGACACCTTCGCCCCTTCAAATCTAAATTCTTCCTCAGCACAAGCTGGCAACGTGGCTGCTCGCCGGGAAACAGAAAAGGGCAGGAAGTATAGCAATTTACTCGACAAATATCATTTTGTCGCTATAGCTATAGAATCGGGTGGTTCATGGGGTCCCGAAGGCCTTAACTTTATAAAAGAAGTTGGTCACCGCATTTATTTATCGTCAGGAGACGCTAGAGCAACCTCTTTTCTACTGCAACGCATCAGTATGGCAGTACAAAGAGGGAACGTTGCATCAGTTTTGGGAACGCTACCCTCTGGTAAGGAACTGGAGGAGATCTTTTGTCTGTAATCTCGGCGAAAGTGAAAATACTGTTGCAAAGCTTATCACAATAACGTATATTAATAAATAATTATATTTTAATATTCTGTAAAATATAAATTGTACACTGTTCAAAAAAATAATCTTTTGTAGTTCTACCAGCAGACTTAATACAAAATAAGTTCTATGTATACAATTATTCGTGTCTAGTTCCTTAGTTGCTATTCACGCGATATATAGGCTATACATGCAGTTTTGTAGTCCTATGTTCATTGGAATATTTTTTCAATTCATGTAGATTCCTTTGTTGTTATTGCGGTGGTTATTCTATTACCTTATTGTTGAAACGTTGCGTTGAAGTAACAATGGAAAGATTGTTATGTTTGTTTCTTAATGTTGTCAATGTATATTACAGTCTGTAATAACATTTATAAATCAAGTGAAGATACTGGAAGAAGATATTTTAGAACACTGGAATCCATGGCCCTTCTGAATATAATATAGCCTATTAGTCCAGGAAATCTAGAGCAATTTTACCCTCAACCTGGGCAAAATTGCAACACAAGCTTTTTAAACAATTTTCGATTCAGGAATTACTACTGAATAACATGTTCAAAATCCGACAAAATCGGACCACGGGAACACCCCCCAAAACGGTTTTCAAAATGGCGGACCATGGTTTTTCGAAAAAATCGTAGACCTTTACGTTAGCGGCTCTAGTAGCCCCCTTAATTGACACAGACACATGAATGATACCTCGTTGGAACGCTCATAGACCACAAATTCCAACGAAGTCACTTTTGTACCCATCATGCCCAACCCATAGAAGAAGAAGAAGAAAGTAGATTTTCGTTTTTTTAATTGATATTTCTTGGACCCTGGCAACACTGTACGTCCTCATACGCCGGCAGAAAAATTCCCACGCGTAGACAAGACATTGGTA
Source organism: Thermobia domestica (assembly GCF_964235325.1). Classification (NCBI taxonomy): domain Eukaryota; kingdom Metazoa; phylum Arthropoda; class Insecta; order Zygentoma; family Lepismatidae; genus Thermobia; species Thermobia domestica. The sequence continues at coordinate 151,692,595 of NC_137469.1, forward strand.
ACAACAATACAAAAAAATGAAGGACGTAGGTTCAACAGTAAGGGAGATAAAAATTCGGAACCGCGGACCAAGGAGGGTCACTCTGAATAATTTCTCCTGTGGTCTAACTTCTGTTTCTTAGATCTAGCATCCTCCCTAATTGTCACAGAGGCATGAAGCATACCGCGTTGGAAAGCTTATGGAATCCACTTGCCAACGACGTATCGTTTGTGCCCCCTGTACCCAACCTGTAGAAAAAGAAGAAGAAGAAACCTTGAAAAAATTGGGAAATCTACACTTTTACCTTTCTTGGGCTCTGGCAACCCTGATAATCGTTGGGTACAGGGGGCACAAACGATACGTCGTTGGAAATGGGGTTTCATAAGCTTTTCTACATGTTATAGTCTTGCATGAAGCTAAGCACTGAAGAACCATGGCTGATTCCCTTACACGTTTGTGTATCATCTGCAGAAGCCTAGATCCTGACGATAACCTCATCACACTTCAAGAAAAGGGAGCTGAAGGAGTGAACAATGCCAGTAAGGCTCGCGGTAGTAACATTCTCGCCGCTGCAGGTATGGTGGTTCATGTCTCTTGTCGCAAACGTTACATTGATTAAAAAAAAAAAAAAAAAAAAAAACGATATTGCGATTGCCCTAAAAAGAAAAACGTCATCGCCGATTCAAAAACGAGTTACTCGCTCGTCGGATGGGTCCTTCAACAGTAACAGTGACTGCCTGTTTTGCTTAGCGTCTGTCTTATTTGATGAACGTCACGTGTTGAAATCAGAAAATGTGCGAGTGAAAACACAAGCATTTTCACACAGCATTTTAAAGTGTTGCAATGAACGAAATAATACCTGGTCAAAAAACTGTCCGAGGTCGAATTGAGTACTTCTCATCTGATCTTCATGCAGCAGATTGTGTCTATCACAGATCATGTAGTATCAACTTTCGAACAGGTAGAGCAATTCCTCAACAATACTGCACCGATAGTCAGTCAGCGTCAAAAAAATTCCGGGCTGGGCGACCTACAAATGATGAGAGAATCCGAGCATTTCAGTGCATGTGTAGTTATTTCGAAGAGCACGATGATGAGCAACTAACTGTGGGAGAACTTGTTACAAAAATGGGCACATTTCTCGAAGGGACTGATCACATTGCATATGACAGACGGCACATGAAGCGTCAACTAATGGAGTACTTCGGTGAAAAAATTATAATTTCAAGTGACAGTGGAAAAAACGACTTCATTACACTTCGAGAAACTGCCAATCACATTCTACGGGCATATCGTGATTTACCACGGGAGTATGATCAAGAAAAGGAAAAATAGAATAATAGAAACCGTAGCTCGACTGATCAAAAGCGACATAAAATCCAAACTACAAACTGGAAGTAAAACATATCCTTCACCGCAGCGACTTGACCATTCAGGAATCCCTTCAGTACATTCCACCTTTCCTTAAACTATTCTGTTCCACACTTTTTGCCGGAAAGGACAATGAAACCAAAATAGCATCGATTGGCCAGTGTTTGATGCAAATAGCCAGACCAAGAGCTATATTAACTCCTCTGCAGTTAGATGTTGCTTTGCAGCTGCACCACCACTATCGATCGAAACATCTTATTGACACGCTGCATCACCTGGGATTTTGCTCTTCATACGCGGAAGTGCAGCGGCTTGAACGCTGTGCTGCATGTACATTTGGTACTCATGTGATCGAAAGGTCAGCAGACCAGACTCTCCTCTTTGCAGTGGATAATGTAGACCATAATCTCCAAACGCTGAGTGGTTTAGGCACATTCCATGGTATGGGGATGTTGGCGGCCATTACTCCATCCACTATTACCAGTCTAACCATTCTTCGGAAGCCCGTCTCTGATGCTGATGTGAAGTCCATTGCCAGTGTTCCCATTCATGCATACACTGAAGCCAAAGCTATTCTTGAAAAGGTGAACTGTGAACTGGTAACAGCACCATCACCGAACGAAAGCTCCCAGGATATTTTTTGGAAACTTTCCTGGCACTTTCCGTCACGCACACCAAACTGGTCAGGAATGATACAGGCCATTCACGCAGATCAATCTCTTCATCATCTAGGGAAATCCACTGTTCTCTGCTTACCGATTATTGACCTCCATCCATCTGATATGTCATGCATCTATTCCACTTTAGTGTACCTGAATAATCTTGCGAGAAAATATAAAGTCACACCAATCATCACCTTAGACTAACCACTGTTTTGGAAAGTTACACGTATCCTGCATCACAGAGCACATAACACCAGTATTAAGGACACGGTTCTCCTGTTGAGCTTATTTCATACTCTGATGAACCTTCTAGGAGCAATTGATTCCCTGATGGATAGTATAGGCTTACGTGAAATCTTGCATGAGGTTTATGGAGAAAATTCGGTTGTACATATGTTAAGTGGCAAGTCCGTAGCAAGAGCCTTCCGTGCGCGCATGATGGTTGGCCTCGCATTAAGTGCATTGCTTATGGAGAATGTTTTTCTGGAGACCGATAACGGAACACACAGAACTATCAACGATACTTACTCTTTCTACCAGAGCCTGATGTCGGGTGAGATTACTGTAACTGGAGCTAGTTCTTCACCTCTTCTTCAAGAAGCCCGAGAAAAAATAGAAGAACGAAAGTCAAAACTTATTAACACATCAAAAACAAGTCAGTTGTGGCTTGCATATCAGGGCATGTTGACTACAGCAAGGAAACTTGTGGCAGCAGACCGAACAGGAAGCTGGGAGGATCACCTTGATGCTATAGCAGAGTGCATTCCCATATTCGCTGCAGCAGGACACTTCAATTATTTGAACTCGACGTGCTTGTACCTTCAAACAATGTTAACGCTGTCATCGGAAGGTTATTGGGCTGGGTTGTCCTCTGATCTAGTCATAGAGCAGGTTCTGATGAGATTGCTAAAATCTACTAGGGGTCTAACCCATGGGAGTGGAATGTCGGAGATGCAACGATCTTTGTGGGATGCAACGATCTCAATGCTCCGAGTACAATCTGGCGATGCAAACTCTTACTCACACAGCATATGTCACTAGCGAACAACATAAAGAAGCCAAAACGTCAATAATGTCACGTGATATCAGTGACACATGTCGCATTCTTGCACGACTGCAGCCCATCTCACCATTTGACGGAGACAAATCGTTGAGAAACATTGCCACTGGCGTCACAGCGGATTCCTCGGTCAACGTCCATAATTTATTTTCAGTTGGGGCAGAGCTTGCGAAGAAACTATCTGGCAAAGACCTGTTCACTGTGAAGTGGAAACGTGAAGATTAAGTCAAAACTCTAGTATCCCGGAGTAGTGTTAATATCAGCAGCAATATCTCCGTCGATTCGAATATTTTGTTTCAAAGACTGTTAGTTGTCGCTAATGCAGGCAGCACATCTTTAGAGGAGACCTTAGCGCATGAATTATGTGCCTACCCACCAGCTTTATTTGAGTCACCCAGCATGATGCGTAAGGCAGACAAAGCCCCACTGGCCCATGCGATACTAGAGTTCAGCAAGCAGCAGACCGCACAGTTGAGGAAATGGAGCCAGACAATATTCTGTATGTCTTAGACGGAGGATCTCTTACATAGACTACCATGGTGTAAAGGCAGTTCGTACGACAATATCGCTACATCATTTGCTGAGTATACGGTTCGTAAATATGGCACATCAACCATCGTGTTTGATGGGTATGGAATTTGCTCACCATTGTTCATTGCAACTGTGCTACCAGGTGTGCAAGAACGTATTGTACTTGCAGAAAGCATGGCCTTCCATGTGCTATTGCTTGCGGTGTGTGCCAACAAACGGAATGTTTTAACTGTTTAAATTAATATGGTGAGGACAGTGTTAGCGTAGGCGATGACGAAGTATATGTGTAATTTGCCTCCCAAAGTCTTTCGTCTTCCCATTCTTTTGCTTTATATATAGGTGTTATGTTTCTATAAAACGAATTGTCTTGTACACTGTATTATGGTATGACCTTCTATTTCCTATTGCTTGTGGTGTGTGCCAAGAAACTGAATGTTTTAACTGTTTAAATGAATATGGTGAGGACAATGTTAGCGTAGGCAATGACAATGTAGATGTGTAATTTGCCTCCCAAAGTCGTTTTATGTATAGTACTTATATTAAAGCGACCTTTGATTTAAAGCAAGAAACAAGATTTTTTCATGCGTAGAACGATTATCAGGGTTGCCAGAGCCCAAGAAAGGTAAAAGTGTAGATTTTCCCAATTTTATTCAAGGTTTCTTCTTCATCTTTTTCTACAGGTTGGGTACAGGGGACACAAACGATACGTCGTTGGCAAGTGGATTCCATAAGCTTTCCAATGCGGTATGCTTCATGTCTCTGTGACAATTAGGGAGGATGCTAGATCTAAGAAACAGAAGTTAGACCACAGGAGAAATTATTCAGAGTGACCCTCCTTGGTCCGCGGTTCCGAATTTTTATCTCCCTTACTGTTGAACCTACGTCCTTCATTTTTTTGTATTGTTGTTACCAATGTCTTGTCTACGCGTGGGAATTTTTCTGCCGGCGTATGAGGACGTACAGTGTTGCCAGGGTCCAAGAAATATCAATTAAAAAAACAAAAATTGACTTTCTTCTTCTTCTTCTTCTTCTACGGGTTGGGCATGATGGGTACAAAAGTGACTTCGTTGGAATTTGCTGTCTATGAGTGTTCCAACAAGGTATCATTCATGTCTCTGTGTCAATTAAGAGGGCTACTAGAGCCGCTAACGTAAAGGTCTACGATTTTTTCGAAAAACCATGGTCCGCCATTTTGAAAACCGTTTTTGGGGGTGTTCCCGTGGTCCGATTTTGTCGGATTTTGGATATTTTCATCAGGTGGGGTACCTAAACAAAATACAGATGTAAAACTAAAGGTTGCAATTTTGCTTAGGTCAAACCGTATTTTGACTCGACTATATCTTTGGAATTAAATTGATTTTCTTTGGTTATATTCTCAATGTTTAAGTATTGCAAACACAGCTTAACTGAATCTCGAAGTTCTTCTCACCTCGTGTATCGGCTTAACTTTCTCCTAGGAACACTGTGGTTAATTCTAGGTTCTCGGATAAAAATCGAGCCGTGATAAACTTATTATTACTTTTATTAGTAATTGTACATACTCTTTGGCCCAAAAAGGGTAACTGAAATTTTTCTCAAAGATGACGTCGATTTGCTCACACTATGGATGTTCACTAGGCGACACTTTGGTCGCCTAATTATACCTTATTTATGCACTGCATCGGACAATGGATAGTAAAAGCGAACTGTCTGGTTAGAAACAGCACAATTGGCAACACTAACGCTGAACGGAGCGCTAAACTCAAAATCAACCAAATAGGTCTACTGCGTAATTCCATATCTCTATCTTAATTCATTTCCTCATGCTACGGTCTATGGATATTTCCAGTCCTTGAAGGTAGGAAATTGAACTTAGGTAATTTCGTCACCGGAAATTTCGCCACCGGAAATTTCGCCACCGGAATTTTTGTCACGGTAATTTCGTCACCAAAATATTAGCATGTAGGTAATTTCGTCACCGAAAATTTTGACGTAGTAAGTTCGCCACCGGTAATTTTGTCACCGAAAATGACCAGTTTCTTATAGAACATGACACAATGAATAAACTCGAAAAAGTTTTTGAAATTGCATAGATTATTAAATAAATAGTTACATATTATTTTAAATATTATGTCTGAGATAAGAGAAAATTTTCAGTAATTCTATCACAGAAATATTAATTAGCATGGAATTTTTGTCACGGTTAACTTTTCATATTTCTTGAACTAAGTAGAGACAAACTAAGTGATCAAAAAGCTTACCTGATCTTAATCAAACTTGGAAAGCAATTCAGTTGGTATTGTACTCTGCAAAATCGAAGTTTCGGATACTCGACGCAAGAACAAACACCAGTAGAAGATCATAATGCCAACTTCAGTAAATGCTAAAAGCACATGCAAAATGGGCCCTAATGAGTTTGTATATTACTATTTACAAATTTTATGTTTTGCCAATATAACAGAAAATAGTAAAGAAAATGTAACTCGTTATAATACCATAATCGTTTTACATGTTCATTTTCTACTGTGCATCACATTAAATGAAACACCAAGCAAAAAATCTGTAAACTTTTAGTTCCAGCGTTGTACGCTAAACACAAAGACTGGAGCCGTTTCTGCAAAGTCTGAAACGCTCTTTTAGTTGGTTTTTTTTTTTTTTTTTTTTTTTTTTTTTTTTTTTTTGGTGGTTGGCCCACAGCATCTTGATGAAGCATAGTTGAAACCGTTACTTCATTTTGTTAAATTCCACGAATAAATCTCCAAATAGTTGGGTGGGATATTCCTACCAGTTGATGAAACTTCTGGTTGCACGATTCACAAATATTATTTGTCCTAGGATTGTTGTTCAGGGTGGCTTGGTGAACATTCCAGGTGTCTGGAGGATATAGAGGGGGCACATTGCGTAAACGAATATTTCCAGATCGAGCTTTAACACGGCGATATGTGCCGGACACGTGTGTACTATCAAAATAGTCTAGAAGTTCCAGCTCTTCCTCCGAAACCTCCTCCCTTAGTATTTGTATTCCTCGATGCACATCCGCTATAGGAAGAAATGCTAATCTGTTCATTTTCCCGCAAAACAGACGAAACTTTGCATCGTTCTTGTATCGTTCTGTGAGTCCAAATTCTTGAACCTTCCTCCACGTTGCCTGAGTCAAGTAAAAAAAAAAAAAAAATGTATACGAGTTGAATGAAGTGTTTTTTACAGCCTGCATTGCCGCTATCTCGAAATCCATCCGGATATTCACCATACTCACTGCACTGATTCACCACCGCACGAAACAGTTCTTCATACGAACTTTGTGTCTTGCTCTGCATTAGGGCGTACACCGTAGTAATGGAAGTCTCACATATCGGTATACGAATCGGTATACGTAAACTTGAAGGAAATTTTTGGGAGCCATTTAAAAGTTGCCGTCCATCATCCATATTTCACTTCTTGATAGCTCCATAAGGCACTCTCTTGTTCCAAATGCCCTCTCAATGTCCTCTTTGCAATGCCCTCTTTTCACGTAGTCAACATGGAAGAAGGTCCAAGAGCTTAGACTCACAGAACAATACAAGAACGATGAAAATTTTCGTAAAATTCTGATATTGGCAAATCCTAATATTTGTAAATAATGATATACAAACAAATTATAGGCCCATTTTGCCTGTGCTTTTAACATTTGCTGAAGCTGACTTTAGGTTCTTCTACTAACGAAATTACTGTGTAAAAATTTCCTTGACGAAATTACCTACATGCTATTATTTTGGTGACGAAATTACCGGTGATGAAATTACCGTGACGAAACTTCCGGTGACGAAATCTCCGGTCACAAAATTACCGCCGCCGGAAAGTATTAGGGGAAAGTTTACCAAAAAAAAAAAAAGGTAGGCTATTCAATTCTAAACTAAAAAAAAGATAGAGAAAGAGGGGGAGATCTTCTGTTATTCAAGTTAAGAATGACTTTTCACGTAAAAATGTGCTTCCCTAATCCAGCCTTACCGGTATGTATAGGGAGATTAATACTCGTAGAAGAATTTTGTATTTTAACAATTTAACATTCAACAGAAGTGCTTGCTGCTGATAAGGTTCCGATATGCACAATATAATTTTTGCTATAATATCTTAAATGCATAGCTATTAGAAGATAGGATAGGATTAGAGATGCAAGGGCTCGAAAAAAAAAACGGCTTTTTTGAAAAAAAAAACTCGGTTTTTTCTGCTTCGCTTTTTTGCTTGGGAAATTTTGGGCTTTTTTCAAAATTCTGCTTTAAATTGATAAAGCAGACTTTGTTTCGCTTCTCTATAACACAAAAAGTCATTTAATTAGTGGTTGATGACGATAATAATATAAAACCTCGAAAATAAACCATGAATTTCGAAAAGATATTTTAAACAATTTTACTTCAACATTTTTACATTATGAATTCCAAAGGATTAACCAATGTATATAATAAACAAATTTTTAACCTCCTATATACAAAAGTAAGCAGAGTTGGCAAGAACCATGGTTGTTTCTGAAAATGCCAAAAACCCGTTTTTGGGGGGGCAGTTTAAACCAGGCTTTTTTGGGGCTTAAACCAGGTTTTTTTATTTAGATATTTTGCTTTATGTATTTATATTACATATTCACAGAAATAAGTTTGTTTCGCCTTGGTGTTATTATGCAACAACGGGGTTATGCTGGAAGAGGTCCCATAAGCTTAAAGAAGTCCGGCCAGTAAATTTCTTAAATTGAGAAACTCTCGCCCTAGCCATCGAGAAAATCCCGTCATTATTTTAAATGTAAAACAATAACGGGAAAATCCTGTTATTGCTTTCCATGTAAAATTTAAAGGTCAACATATTATAATCAGTACGCTAAAACTGAGGTATTAAATTACAAATTTAGTATGTAGATATCATTGAATGTCCAATCCAAGCTAATATTGGAAGCTACGTAGGCAATCGATAAATTTTACCAATTTCAATCAACCTTGGCTTCTTTATAAAACAACAGGCATGCAGAAATATATAATTTGGTTTCGTTTCGTATGTTTAGGCTTAACATCCTTACGTAATACCGAGGTTTTCAAGGAGAAGACTTTCGCTTAAAGTGACATCCGAACCACTACTTGGTTTATACATGAAAGAAGGGTGGTGGTTCGACCGAGAATTGAACATGGAACACCTTGATTAAAAGGTGAAAAGGAAATAAGACTAATGCAGATGGTTTGACATGTGGGAACGTCACCATGAAGTTCACACGATTCGCATTTTTTTTATTTTTACTTTTTGGTTTAAACCAGTTGGTGTAAAGCTGGTGTAAACGAGCCAACCCTAAAAGTAAAAACTTCTTTTTTAAAAAAAATATACAAATAACTAGCAAAATTGTATGTAGTATTTTTACTTCAAAATATTCCATACCCTCTTTTTGAAACAAAATAAAATTAAAATAAAACATAAGAGAAATACTTAGATTTATATGATACAATTAAAGGCTGCACATCTGGAACTTTTGGTTCTGTATATTCTTAAAATTCTACAATTAAGTTTTTTATATCCATTATCAAGGGCGCCCATCAGGGGGAGGGCAAAGTGGGTGCGCTCGCCCCCCTAGAGGAAAATGTACTTCAGAATTCGAAAATCCAATAGAATTTTTACATTAGTTACAGCAAAATTTGAAACTATTTTTGAAACGTCGTTTATACTTGCCTCCCCCCCCCATGGAAACCACAACATGGGCGCCCTTGACCACCATCACGGTTTACCCAGTCCTAAAGTTTTCTGAATTTTTAACAAGAGGGATTCAACATATCATTACGGAATCCCCCCCCCATAAAAAAGGACTACGGAATATATTTAAATTAAGCTAAATACAGCTGCACAACAAACATGACTAGGTGGTTGGCTTTTGCGCTTCTATCGGAAAGTCCGGGATTCAACCCAGCATTCGACCATTCTGACAAAGTTTTTCTTCATTCCATCTGTGAATGTAGAAATAGTGCGTGCACTGGCCGACTAGGAGTGTAGGAGTTGGCCGACTTCCTTTCTTATTGTTTTTAAATCGTTATTATTACTAATTACCAGCAGTGACGGTTTTGCGAAGGTTAGGGGGTCGGTCTTTCGGACTGAAGCCTGTTCCCCAAAGTTGCGGAATATCTAAAACGAACGAAATATCTATTAATTATGCCTTTACTCATAAACTTTAAGCTCCCGTCAAATAAAAATTACGAATGTTTAGAAAAACTAAACATTAGTAAGAAAACCCCTCCCAAAATACTTTTCTAAATTCGCCACTGATTCTCAGTATAAAACGATCTTCAAGGTTGTATCCGGAAGATTATTGCTAAACATATAAACGAAACGAAATATTAGTTATGCCTGTACTCATAAACTTCAAGCACCTCCCAAATAAAATTAGGACTTTTTAGAAAACGAAACAATCAGAGAAACCCCTCCCAAAGTACTTTTCTAAATCCGCTACTGATTATTTGTATAAATTGGTATTCAAGGTTGTATCCGGAAAATTATTCCTAAATCATTGCACAACTACAGTATAACAGAAATGTGGAAGTACGGTTTGACGGACATATTGAAAAACGTATGCTTTGACGCATATGTAGAAAAACGTAAGTTTAACTTTTGTGCTAGAAGCTAGAGTACTAAGCTCTTAGAAATGAAACACGGATGACAAACTAAAATGATCTAGAGAAGGAAAAAAAATGTCGATAACTCAAAAGTTAAGATAAAGTTAAATTGCCCTCAAATACTACATTCTTCATGTTAGCTTTTATTCGTAAAACATGTGCTCTATCCATCTTGATGGTGAATTACAGAGCTAAATATGGCATTTAGGTCATGGAATTCTTATCTAACTATACAATATACTATAAGAAAGCTATTTGCATAGAAAAATCATGAAAATGAATAAAGCCAAAATTTCCAAAATTCTCGTTTTTTTCCCAAAAAAGTCGGCTTTTTATGTGAAAAAACCATCGATTCAAAAAAGCCGGCTATTTTGCATCTCTAGATAGGATTAGAGTTGAGCGTCCCGTTCAGTACGAGGCTATTTGAGACGTGAACTTTACAGCTTAACGTGGAATATGAAGGACATGAGATCCAGCTCGAAATCAAACCCGATGTACGCTAACGGAGCTCTAGTATGCAAAAACTGTGATAGAACAACTATTTATTTCATCTTTGTGAAATTAACACCCTTTCTTAGGTAGACATAGTATTATAAGTAGAACCAATCATATTCATTCTTCGGTTACCAATTAACTTGGATTTTTTTTTCGGGATAGCCCTATAGCTGTGTTTCGTGGAGCACTGGATTGCATTGTGCATGATAGAGGAAAGTAAACGAAAGGGAGTCCATTTTGTATACATTTATAGGGGCTGAGTTAACACACAAGATTCCCCTCGTCGCGTGTGTGAATTTCCCATGGGTGCAGTTATTTCGTGTGAACATGTGCTGTGCGTGCCAAGCGAAGCTCCTCCCACTAAGAAGGGGGCGAGGACTAGTCTTGACTTTCCACTCCAGCGAACGAGTTCACACAGACACTGACAAATCTTCCCTTTTACCTTCCACAAACACAACTTACTCTTACCCTCTCCTGTTTTTATTATTATTATTATTATTATTATTATTATTATTATTATTATTATTATTATTATTATTATTATTATTACTAGTAGTAGTAGTAGTAGTAGTAGTAGTAGTAGTAGTAGTGGATGTCACCCGTAGTAGTAGCAGCAGCAGTAGTGGCGGTAGTGGTAATTACGCGGTGCAGCCGGCAAGTTGCTCTAGGGAGGGCAAGACTTTTTTCAGAGGTGGCGTTCTTTTTCAGAGCTATGTTACAAAATTAAAAAAAAAAGAAACTTAATGTATTAATAACTCATTGTATATCCATACGTACATACTTATTGCGTACACACGAAAAATAACCAGACATGCTCTTTTAAAAAGTATTGTACTCTTTTGGAAGTTCAAATACTTTTTTTTTTTCCCGCCAAAATCATCGGTTTGTAGGACTGTTTTTCCGTGTTACATCAAAATGATTTGACTTTAAAGCAGGGGCGTCATTTAGGGGGGGCAGGAGGGGGCAATTGCCCCCCCAAGAGTTTGATGAACACATATACTTTAATCAATTGTATACTAATATACTAGTACAAAACATGAAAGTCTTATGTCGGTGGTGCTCTTGCCCCCCCCCAAGCGAAGTCTGAAATGACGCCCCTGCTTTAAAGAATTCACAACTCAAACTATTATTAATCACATTTAGTGATAAACAATAAACGGATCCTTTTTAACAGAAACACTGGTTTAACATTTCATTCTTGCCATCGCACCTAAAGAGCGTCTCACTCTTAGATTGTAGTACAGGAGTAAATAGCAATGCTTTTCCTTATGCCCATTGTTGCCAAACTTAGCCTTAACCCTACTCCAGTTTTCACTGTTATTCAACTTCAGTAACAGTTAAGCAACCCATTGCTTAATTTTCCGCCCAATCGGTACAGGAAATTTCTGTTGAGACTGTTTAGCCTGTGATTTATTTTAATCATAAAAAAATATGTTTCCTTGATTTCGTATTGTTCCCATCAAAATTTTATTGCAACGATTTAACAGGGATGTAATGGAGGGTATACCCACCTTAATTTTTGAAAGCCATCGTATAGCCACCTAAAATTTAAGAAGTATGCGGGTATAAGCTAGGGTGACCAACCGTCCCGTAAAAACGGGATTATCCCGTATTTTCACTACCATTCCCGATGTCCCGAAAAATTCTCTCGGGACGCCAAAATGTCCCGTATTTACGTACATTCGGTACAAAAAACCTTTCGAATCGCTAAAATTTCCTAATTTATATTACTTTTTCTAAGCTATGTGATTATATTAGAATATGTCTAATTACTGAGGAACGTCCTTACGACGTTTGCGATATTGGATGTAGTGGCTGCACTGTTTTCCCTCCTAGGCCTCCCCACTCCGCAGACAACAGTGCAAGGGCTGAAAGTCTTGTGGAGAACAATGTAACCTGTTTTTACTCTCTGTTTGGACCCATTGAGGCGCTGTCATCAGTACAATACAGTGTTTCCGTGATTTGACTAACACCCCTTTAAGATGCAACATACTACGAAAGAACAAAGGTATAAAACTATAAAAGTAAAAGTAAAAAGAAAATTAATTGTAAATGAAATAATGTTTAAAAGTAAGAAAATGCAAATAAAAGGATTTGGAATCCGATGCTGAGAGTAAGTATAAATCCTGTCGGTGACAGATTTGAGTACTCATATATTTTTAGTAATATTTTCAAATATTTCAATTTTTGTTAGCGGCTGATAGTTACTTGTTATCTAATTAATTCCACGACCTTTTCAATAGGTTTTAAAACAAAAAAGTGTAAATTTGCCCCTTTTGTGAGAGATACAAAGAGAGACATAGAGAGAGAGAACGGAGAGGCTGAAAGATATATTTAGGGGAGCAATCTTTCCAGAAATAAAAGGCGTCCCGTTTTTTCTAGTTGACGATTTGGTCACCCTTGTATAAGCTACATTCGACAAATAGTATATTCACTTCATTGGAACAAACAACTGCTTTTCATTTACTGCATTTCAAAATAATAATAATAATAATAAAAAATCCCACTAAACAGCTGGTCTTCAGGCTGTTGCCGCGAATGATGTCTAAATTTCAAATGTTCTTTTCAAATGTTTGCGTTTTCAAGGGGTGAGAATCGACAATGCAAAATAACACTCAACCTGGAGTGTTTTTAACTCAAGATATTACATGCGCTGTTCCCACCTTCTGAAAGTTGACCTTTGCTATTACAATAAAATAAAGCCAAGCTGTTTCTAAACGCTTTTCTTGGAAACTCTTTTGTTTCTAAAGATCAGCGAGAGTTGAGTGGTAAGGAGTAAGGCGTACATGGGGTCACATTGAAGTTGTTCTGTTTTGACACAGCAATGACCACAGTTTCTACACCCTCTTTGATCCAAATTCAAAGTCTGCTGATTAGTTACAATTTGAGCGAAGCAATATGGGATCCAACCAGTTCCTTTCTAATCGCGGAAGGTGGTTCCGAAAAACTATGGTCTTTATTTTAGTTCAAGGGTTAAGAGTAAATTAATGAATGTATTTGCGCCAAGGAATTGTTGACCTCCACAAAAATAACAAAACACGTGACCAGGGCCGGATTTAGGGGGGTACAAAGGTGCATGTGCACCCCCCTTTCGTTGTAAATATACACTACCTAAAGTGAGAAGTTGGCAGTGAGTTTTGCAAAAATCAATAGCTTCAGTCAATTTTCTGAAGTTTGAAGGAAAAGGATTCATCGAGACACATTTCCAGGACAATTCCCCATTCATACCACAGATGTCTAAAGGCATTTAAAAAACTCCAATTTAATTCAAATGAACTGGCTGTTATTTGGTGCACCCCCGCTCAGAAAATCTTGGATCCGACCCTGCACGTGACCTATCTCTTTTTTTTTTTTCGTTTTCGTTCAGATAAAGAATATTTGAAGAACATTTCTTAACAGGAGGGGTAGAAAACAAAAGTCAGGAAAGACTAGTAGTGCATGAGCATGTCACAGCAATTTGTGATCATTTCAGTGCAGCCATCAGTTCGAAAATATTTGCTTAGTAGTGTTTAAATTTCTTTGTCGGTTGACGAATTAAGAGTTGCTTTGTAATTTGCAAGATGTGCAAGGTATTAGAAAATTGGTTAAAAATGAAAGGAGACAATAGTTATGTAAATTCCTTGACGAAAACGTAGAAGCAAAGACATCGAGAACTAGCGAAGAAAAATCCGGAAAAATCTTATATATATCTTACTAATAAAATTCCAACTGACCAAAGCAGTATATATATATTTTAAAATTATATATTTGTGTTACAGTTTCGGCTATGTAACATAGCCTTCCTCAGACACATTATGAGAGAAATATCCAATTTTGACAGCTTATATACAATCTGGATGCAAGACACGTCAACTTTCTCTTTACAAAACATAAACTTTTAATTGGCTCTAAAAAGTAAATTTTTAATTACTGTAATCACTGTCTCTTTTTGAATGTTATGAAACTCTCAATTAGGTGTTTGCTACACTTTCTAGACGGCCGTTATTTCTTTATTACTAGGGCAATCCAAAAGCATAAAAAGCATAATAGCATTTTACACATATGGTTGGTACCTTGAACATGGTTGTGGCTGTCTAAGGGTTCAGAAGAAACTAATCTTAAAAGCATAATTTTAGAAAATAAAGCATAATTTAAAAAATATAGCATAATTTTTGAAAAATTCTCTTTAGCTGCAAGTTTAACATATTGTGTTAATATTTTTTAAAACCAATATTCACAATGCACCTTATGTCATTGAGAACATAACAATACAACAATGAAAAGTTTATTTTTATTTCTATAACCTTTTCGCTGTAATTCTTTGATGTGCAGAAAAGGAAAAAATGAAGAAAACATTCTGTCAACAATGAATAGTACACAAGAACTCCACACTATATTGTTATGTATACCTCTTGAACTTGAGCACTTTCTGTACATTTTAGTGGCATCTTTTACTTTCCCTTTCTGTATATATGCACCTTTAAGACGCACACAAATGACAGATAAAACTGACTCAAGTAAAGCATATCTCTTTACAGTGCATTAACTAAAAAGTCCATTAAATATGAAAGAAACTGGTTGTATAAAATAATAATAAATAGATCAAGATATTTAGAATATTTAATGTATAGTAAATATTATACATTATACACGATTAAGGTAAAACAATGATTGAAATTAAGAATAAAGCATAATTTGGAAAAAAATAAAGCATAATTAAACAAAAAATAAAGCATAATGTGGGTTGCTCTATTTATTACATTTTTAGGAGTACAGTGGAAATGTTGATTTTTTAAAAAAGCATCATATCCTAGGAGTTATACATTCCAACACTACATAGTTGTATACAGGGGTTGCATATCTCTAAGGTGTTTGTTTCATGACCAAATGATAAATTAAGTGCTTGGATAAGTAGCGATGAGAAAATGCAAGACCAAGATCAAGACTGGGGTGGTCTTGGTCTTGCACATCCAGTCTTGTTCTTGGTCTTGCACTGGAACAATTGGTCTTGGTCTTGGTCTTGCACACCCAGTCTTGGTTTTGGTCTTGGTCTTGCTGTAAGAGTCTTGCAAGTCTTGCTTTTATGACATCTTATGCTTTTCATAGGTAAATTTTACTCTGGATAAATTCTACAATACACCAATAGTAACAGAAATACACTGTATGTTTCAAAATGTAATATAGTTTACCTTCGTGCAAGTATGATGATGGATTACAACATAGGCGATAACCTTCATTTTTAAATGGGTGCCCGCGCTTCACTACTTATAAGATAAATTACAACGTTTCGTAATCTTTTTATATTTTGTAACAGATTCAAAACTCCACTGGTTTCCAAAAATTGGGGAGGATACCCCTGAGACGCATGAAAGAAAATCAAGACGACAGATTACTGAAATACCATGAATTGCTAAATTATTTTTACACTCTAAAGGCGCCAGATACACTGTTAAAAATACTTTCTTAAATTTGAGAAACCGTTTCTTATCTGTGCACCGAGAATATCTTTTCTTAGAAACAAGAGTTTAAAACTCTCATTAGTGAGAAATGAAGAAAAGTAGATTAGGTTGTATAAAGTGAAACAAGAAAATATTCTATTACTTTCCTTATGAATAAGAATTGCCAAATCTTATTTCTAAGAAAATATTGTCTCGGTGCACAAATAAAATATGATTTCTCAAATTTGAGAAATTATTTTTAACAGTGTATTTTTTATTTAATTTTCAACCAAGATTAACTAATCTTTGTTTTGAACAAAATTCCAATTAAGATTTTGTTTTACAGATTCCAATATGTACTCTATGAAACAGAAACATAAACACTACGCAAAAGGATGAAAAATATATTGGAGACTTTCGATAAAAGGAGAGAATTAGCTGGGTTGAACGGAAAACGAATGTAAAAGTGTTAGAAATAGTAGCAGGAGGGGAGAAAAGAAGAATTTTAGATGTAATTAAGAGGAGGAAAAGGAACTGTTTGGGACATTGGCTGAGGAGGAACTTTATTATGAGAGACGTCCATGAGGGTACGGTGGAAGGAAGGAGAGAGAGAGGGAGCAAAGGAGACTGTAGTTGAAGGAAAGTATTGAAACAGAAAATTGCTACGTCAAGACGAAGAGGCTAGCTGAGGACCACCGTACATCGAAGCTTCTGAGTTGCAACAAGTGATCTGCCAATAATCACCAAATAGCTATGATGATGATGATATGTTTGATATGTTAGTAATATTGGCCAAAAAAGAGAGAGAAAAATTAAAATAATAACGATAATAATCAAACCTCTGAATATTTCAGAATAATTCGAGTGAAAACTGAAAACGACTCAACTGTCCATGTCTTTTGTGTAAACTCAATTTATACAAATACTTTTGACCTATATTAGAAATACAAAAACACAGCATCAAACTCCAAGTTATTTGAAATAACAGTACAAGATCACTCTTACTTGTGAATATGGATTATTTATTGCTGTATAATGTTATATCGCTCAATCCTCGTGTGCCATATACCTGAGGATGCTAAAAGTTATATTGATAAACAATTATTTAACGTATAAGCACCCGCCCATGAAATCAAACTTGTCACATACACTACGTTTTTGTCAATGTCATGAAAACGTTGTTTCGATATTAATTTTTTCAGGACGCATTAAATATTTCTAACGGATGCTTGATCCTTGGAGCTAAGACCATACCCATGTAGTCGGCACCTATGGTGTACGGAATTACCGATGTTCAATACTACAATTCTCTTTTTAGTTTTTGAAGAAGAATACCACTAATATGTTTTGGAATAATGTAATATCTAGTTTTACGTGCCACGATTATACACCGAGGCTAAGGGATATGGTGATGATGAGAAATGAATGAAATGATGGAATGAAGAAAGTAGGAGGAAACGGGAAATTCCCGAGAAAATCTACGCACACGGTCTCTATCCACCAAAAAACCTCACATAGTGCAAACTGGGATCCAAGGATCATCCAACCATTGACCCCAGCACCAGATGTGAACGCTCTACCACTGACCGGTACTTGTGCAAGACTCTTGCGCAAGAATCTTGGTCTTGTTCTTGGTCTTGGTCTTGCACCCCTTGGTCTTGATCTTGGTCTTGCATCGGGATTCCTGGTCTTGGTCTTGGTCTTGCATGCAAGATTCTTGCAAAAACTGCAAGACCAAGACTCTTGCGCTCATCACTAAGGATAAGGGTGTTATGTTATATATTTTTTTAAAAACGTTGCATTCTGGCGGTTCATACACGTGCTATATATTAACCATGCTACGCAACACATTATTTAGTGAGTTCTCGTCTGGGTGTTGGTAATTAGAAATGATGAAGGCGATACTTTAGTGGACAAAGTTGTGGAAGTCGATTTTCCCTTAATATTCAATTTGTTACATAACACCTTTATCCTCTAAGCGCTTCAATTAAAAACGAAGGATAGCGATTTCTCCAATCTAAGATGAATCTCTATTGTTTGGAGGGTTTTAACCAATGAACACCATATATTACTGACATTACAATTAATTGTATATGTAATGTGTTTGGCATGCAAGAAGAAAGAAAACACTGATCATACATGAATTAGAAACTCGAGCCAAATGTAGGGTCAAAACTTACATATGATGGGAGATATTGAAAAAATTTCCCCTTTCTAATATCACTTGCCGATTTTTATCAAGACGTCTTTCACTTGGTATGTAAAGGGAATATACAAATATTGTGAGGAATGACAACGAGATTCGTGCTCATATGTGAATGATGCGCTGTGTACAGAGCGCAGATTCAGCTAGTCTATATATTAAAATGTTTGTCTCCAAAGAAAGGTTTACAAATTTGTCTCCAATCCTTTCCACAATCAGACACAAACCACAAGTGCTAGAAACCTACCGTTTTCGCTGGTAGATTCCAAATTTTGTGTATATTGTCCAGTTCTAGTTGAATGTTTTTTAAAAAAGGACCGTTATTTCTTTATTACATTTTTTAGGGATACATTGGAAGTGTTGAAATTTTCAAAAAAATAAAGCATCATACCCCATAAGTTCTACATTCCAACACAACATAGTTGTATACGGGGGTTGTATATTTCTCAGACGTTTGTTTCATGGGCAAATTATAATGAGAAACGAGGGATAACCATCTCTTCAGGCTAAGATGAATCTTTATTGTTTGGTGTGTTTTGCCCAATGGGCACCATATATCACTGGTATTATAATTAATTGTATATGTAATGTATTTGCTTATTATAAACTGCATGCAAGAAGAAAGAAAACACTTATCATACATCAATTCGAAACTCCAACCGGAAGTAGCCTCAATCTTGCAAACGGTGCGAGATATTGAGAAAATAATAATTTAAAAATCTCCCCTTTTGTGGTACCCTTTGCCGATTTTTATCAAGACGTCTTTCACTTGGGTCTGTAAAGGAACGTGTACAGATATTGTGAGGAATGACAAGGAGAATCATGCATATATGTGAAGAATGAGCTGTGTACAGAGCGCAGGATATAGATATAGACATAGATATAAATATATAGATATAGATATTGATATAGATATAAACACACACACAAATTAAATAATCAAAATTAATCATCTAAGACACCGTCAAGTCCCTACTTTTTTCAATTCATTATTTGGCACGTTTAGTTCTCAAGAGAATCACGTTCACTTTTTTTTCTGGTTATTTTGAACATTCTCAGAAGCTTCCTTCAGAATTTAAAAGATTTCCACATATTGTAAATAATTCTAAGAATGTAAAAGATAATGTTAACTTTTCCGTGTTCTTAAACATGCCTATAGGCTTTATGTCACTTTTTCTTATAACTTCGGTAATAGAACTTGGTCCCCTTGTGCTTCAAACACTCAAACAAAAAGTGAACGTCTAAAAAGTGAATGCAAGACAAATTTTGTTTCCGACTTTCCAAATGTAGTAGACTAGAACTTTATGCACAAAAATTAAAAATAATAAATTTCGTCAGCAACCTCATTGAATGATTTTAAATAGGTTGACCTATAATAAATCAGCATTCACACTAACACGATTGGTTGTATGATTAGTGTACTCCTTCGACACGGGAGACCTGGATTCGATTCTGGTGGAAGCCTCGGAACTAAACTGAAGTCAATCAACCAATCCTTGATTTTAATTTAACAACACAATTCCAAAGTTCTTGTGATTGATTCTTCTGATTTTGCTCAACACTCTTAGATTATAGGCATGTAGTGTTCTTATTATGTAAATGAAAGGTATGAGAACTCTAAGGTCATCGTTACGTGAAGAAATGTACTTTTGCTTACAAGTCTATAAAGCAGATCTATCTGGTATACTATTAAGAAAAGTTTTACTTCTTATTGAAGCTTCTTTGAATAATAATTCCATTTGTTAAATTATAATAAGAAATCATCAATACTAATGAGAATTTAACATACTTTAAGTGTGTTAAGCAAGGGCGCTCATCAGCAGGGCAAGGTGGGGCGCTCGCCTCCCTCTAGAGGAAATTGTGCTTCGGAAGATCGAAAACCCAATAGAATTTTTAAATATTTACCGCAAAATTTAAGACTACATTTGAAATGTCGCTTATACTTGCCCCCTCCTGGAAACCACAAAATGGGCGAACTTTGTGTTGAGTCAGTATGTCGTGGGGGATGATGGCCTAAAAAGCTCACCTCAAAACCACATCAGCGAAGAGGAACTGTGGTCGGAAGAAAACCCTCACCCACAGGTCCCACCAAGCGTTAAAGCTGGTTGCCATTCAGATCCGTCGTGCGACTGTGGTACAAATGACGGAGGAACTCAAGCAGCACTGCCCCCACAGTACGCTGTGAGTTATGACATAGACGTATACTGAGTCAAGTTACAAAGAGCGAAACCGCTAACAAGAAACACTAACGCTTTTGCAGATGCCACTGTGACCGTGAACATGCAACATGTACCATTGTTGACTGGAAACATGTGATATGGTCGGACGAATCATCGTTCAGCTTATCTCAATCCATGGATCGTATTTATTTTTGATAGACTCCCGAAAGAGTATGACGTGCAGTGTGTTCGTCCAGTCGTAAAACATGATGGTGCTGTGGGCCGGTATAATCTGTTTTCAGTAGGCCCTGTTCTGACGCTTACCAGTCGCATCATTGTCACTACGTGAGATGTCATTCCACTCCCATCAGAGCTGCTCGGAGGGCAAAAGGTGCCGCAACGTAAAACTCTATTAAGTCGCCCTTTTTTCAGGTATTTTCTTTAAATTGATAAATATCTATATATGTTATCTTTGTTAGGAAATTTCATGGTAGGCCTATGTGGTAAATGTTAGGTATGTGGTAAATGTGCGCTAGTAAATAATTACAACTGAACAGTACTTTTAGTGATTTAGTCTCTTGAGGTAGAGAGAGAGGGAGAGAGGGAGAGAGAGGAAAGAAAAGCTGGGAAGCGCAAGAGTCTTGCATCAATACCAAGACTAAGACCAAGACCAAGGGGTACAAAACAAAGACCAAGACCGAGACCATACCTGCAAGACCAAGACTCTTGTGCAAGAGTCTTGCGTAAGTACCGGCTCAGTGGTACAGCGTTCACCTGTGGTGCATGGGGTCCCTAGTTCGATCCCAACTTGGCGTGTAAGTTTTTTTGATGGACAAACACCATGTGTGTGGGTTTTCTCGGAATTTTCCTGTTTCCTCTTACTTTCTTCATTCCATCATTTCATTCATTTCTCATCATCACTGTCTCCCTTAGCCACGGTGCATAATCGTGGACATATTAGTGGTGTTCCAAAACTAAAGAGAAATGCAGTATTGAACATCGGTAATTCCGTACAGCATAGGTGGCAACTACATGGGTATGGTCTAGGCTCCGAGGCTCAAACACCCGTTGGACATTCCCTTTGCACAGCTTCCTCAGTTGTCACACGCCGTTTTCCCAAAGCCCGCTTCAGCAATCCAAATCCATAATAATCCATAGGACTTGCATCTGGAGATTTAACAGGTACCTCATTGAAAGGTATCACCTGTATACCACTTGATTCCTCCATCTCCCTGTAGAATGCGAGGGACGATCGTGAGGTATGTAATGAGGCATTGTCAATGTGAGTGCGCACTAGATTGGCGTCATTTCCGTACATTGTTGAAATCTCATGCTCGTAGATTGGCCTCATGATCTGCTCCTGAAAATACTGCGAATTTATTTTGCAGTTCTTTGCCACCCTACGAATCTTCAGTTTACCTCGGTAACAGTAGCCAGTAACGACCATGAACCCTTTTGGGAAGGATTCTTTACAGACACGGACCCACCTTCTGACGTTCTTGGCGCCTTTCTCTCGGTACATGATGGCTCTCGGTTTGCCGCAGTCAGAAAGGTAAATCCATGCTTCATCGAGCGTTACGACGTACATCCACCTTTGTTTTGCCAGATGCCGTTCGTACAGCTTCCGGGCGTGGGCATCTGTGAGAAGATGGCCGCGAGCTTTCATGACTTTTTCCAGCTTGAGTTGATGGTGTAACGTCCGGCTCACAGTCCCCAAAGACACGTTAAGACTATTAGCCATACACCTTTGTGTTGGCGGATTTTCTTGCATTGTCATTTTGCGAAGTTTCCTCTGCATGGTGGAAGTGGCCTTGGTGTATTCCCGCTTTCTAGGCAACTTCGTTGGTGATCCAAATGGTGGAGCTTCGTTGCCCTTGTACTTTTTAATAACATTTTTTATTCCACTTAAACTGATGTTGCAATCATTCTTCTTGCATTGTTTTATAATGACAGAAACACTAAAGTGGGCGTCATAAAGAGCCGCAACGTAGCCTTCCAGAAACCAGCTTAGTTTGGGCGGCATTTTGGTCACAGAGCGGAAACCCACACACTTGGAAACAAATTTAACACAACACTCACAACAATGGTCCTGTTCTGTGCGTTATTGTCGTCCGCGCGGAAAAACAACTCCGTTCCCAGGAAGCCACTGCACAACACTGCAGGACGCCATGAGCCAGGTCGGGTTAGTACATTCTGCCCGGGAGGAGGAAGGAACGAAATCGGCCAAACGTAGGATGAACAACCTCTGTATTCTAAAATATTAAAAAGTTTGATTATAATCATTATTATTTTAATCTCTTTTTTGGTAACTATTGCTAAGATATCATCATCATCATAGCTATTCTGCTATTATTGGCAGGCCACTTGCTGCAACTGAGAAGCTTCGATGTACGGTGGTCCTCAGCTAGTCTCTTCGTCTTGACGTACCAATCTTCTGTTTTAATACCTTCCTTCATTTACAGTCTCCCTCATCCTCTCCATATCTTTCCATCCACTATACCTTCTAGCACGTCCCTCGTAATGCAGTTCCTCCTTAGCCATTGTCCCAACCAGTTCATCTTAGTCCTCTAAATTACATCTTAAAATTCTTCTTTTCTCTCCTACTGCTACTATTTCTAACACCTCATTCGTTTCCCGTTGAACCCAGCTAATTCTCTCCTTGTTTTCCCCATGCCCACGTTTCGAAAGCTTGCAATATTTTTCATCGCTTTTGGGCAATGTCCATGTTTCTGCCACATAGAATACATATTGGAATCAGTAAAACAAAATCTCAATATTTAATTGGAAGTTTGTTCAATACAAAGATTACCTAACCGTGGTTGAAAGAAAATAAATCTGACGCCTTTAGAGTGTAAAAATAATTTTGCAATTCATGGTATTTCAGTAATCTGTACCGTCTTGATTTTCTTTCGTGCGTTTCAGGGGTAGCCTCCCCAGTTTGGGAACCAGTGGAGTATTGGATATGTTAAAAAATGTAAAAAAGATTACGAAATGTTGTGATTTATCTTATAAGTAGTGGAGCATGGGCATCCATTGAAAAAAAAAACAAAGGTCATCTCTTATGTTGTACACTATCATCCCACTTATACGAAGGTAAACTATATTACTAGAGCCCGGATTTCCATGCACAAACAAACCCCAAAATATGCATGCAAATATGCACGAAAAATATCAAAAATATCCACTTAAAAAAATTAACATATGCACTGAAATATACACTAAGAGAATAAAATGTCAGTTTCTTACAAAAATATCTTAATGATCTCTGTTGCAATGAACTATTAATATCTTTTTTGGGTTTTCTTCTGTCAACCCTCTGTGTTTATCAGTAAAAAACGTTTTGTAAGTCGAAAAGTTTCTTTCTACATCAGCAGAGGTAACTGGTGCATGTGAAAAGCACCAAATGTCTTCCTGCGTTACGTTTTCTTCCAATTCCACGTTTTGAACCATTAAGTACATTTGTAATGGCACATTGGTTTGTACCCGGGATTTTTGCCTAATACTTTGCAAAGTTTACCTCACACTACTTTCACAAGACCGTGAGTTGTTTCACTGGACAAAGTCTGCGATAATTCGTCCAACAAGGAGAATGAATGCTGCAAAGCATTCTTACAAGAGTCCAACTGTCTGATAATTTCAGGTATTCTCGAGAAGTGGTTGTGTATGTACTTAATTTTGTTCTCAATGTCTTTTGTAGAGAAATATTTTTGAGACACATAAATAGCGGCTGCATCATCGAGACTTAGTGAGTCTATAACTGTCTTCACTTGATTTAAAGTATCTGCATAATATGGCACAGCTTCTACCCACGAGCTCCATTGGTTGAGAAAGTACGTACTGGAAAATGTTTGCCAACTCCGCGAAAGATACGTAGGTGCGATGGATTTTTAATAAATACTTTCTTTACATTTGAAACAAGCGCGCCTATTGCTAGATATTAGCATCTGATTATTTCTGCTACGCAATGATGACCTATGCAAGACAAGTCAGGTGGACTAATTTAGGATAGCACATAGCACTGTCTTCTATTATTCTATACAGCATTTTGCAACGATAACTTCTTAAATATTATCGTTACTTTTCCCAGTTCGCTAATATAATGCCTATAGGATATCATGTACAATGGAATCACACAACATAATCAATCACTTACTAATTTAAAAAAATACACAGTGATTTTAGACAACGTCCACTTTCATTATCTCTATATTCTCTCTTAGTATCACAATCAATTAACAACTACTGGTTGTCATAGCAACCCCCAAAACACGACGAATCTGGTATTACAATAACAACGGTGAAATATCATATATTTTTTCTTTATATCTTTCTCTTCTTCGTCATCACAGTTTATGCATTTTTAAGCAACACCTTTTGGCCACAATAATTAAAATTACAAAAAATGGAAGTATTACAAATATACAATATTGTACAAATATACAATATTGTACAAATATACACTATCATTGTATATATGGCTTCAGAACAAGACTTCTTAAATTGTCCACAATTAAAGAAAGAATCCTGGACCGACATTTCACATATACAGTAGTTAGCTTACTTTTCGAACAGCCCTCATATATATATATATATATATATATATATATATATATATATATTCATTGCATAACTCAGTTTATTTTAATTATATCAAATTATAGATGGGGAAGACATATTAAAAATATGACCAGCTTGTTAATTATTCAGGTCCTACAACATATTCTTTAATTCGACAACATTGAGGCTTGTTGACAAAATAATTAATATAAGTTAGAAATACATCATGACCTAATTCTTCCATTTGTGCCATAATTAGCAAAAACTCTGATAAATACACAATATCGTTGTAAGTAAATATGTGATTGCTTATAACATAGAACGAGAGCGAATTACAAAGAAGTCGTAACAATATTCGAAGTGAAACAAAATAATAACTAATTGAATATGTTTTGTCGGACGCCATAACTTTATTTCAAGTTACATTACCAAAAGATTCGATTAGGTTGCATTGAATGGCACAATCTTGAATACAGTCCTGTATGTTATTTACTTCACCAGATCTTCGGTTCCTATTTTGAAAATTTCTGCCCTCTATGTTATTACTACAGAATCTAGGAATACGTAGAAAATTAGATCGATTATTTCCATTATTCCTAAAAGTTGTAGAATTACCATTTCTGTTCCTTCTAAAATTAGATTCGGTCATATTTCCATTACAATTAGGTTCAGTTATATTACCGCTATGAAAACATCCAGAATTACCTTTTACATTATAATTACGATTTGTCTTAGCATTAATATTGTGAATACGTAAGTGATTGGCTTGACTTCGGTTAGAATTACTTTGCAACTTCATCTGGCTTTCAAAATTTTGAACTATTGCAACTAAATGATTAAAATGAATGCACTGGGACGATATTAAGATTTTCTGTAACCTAAAAGGTAACAACATTCGTATTGACCCGATAATGTGTGATTCAGGTTGATAAGGATTGATCAACTTCAATTCATTATATACCGTGATTACAAAATCAGTGAGATTTTTATCTACTTTAGGATCATAATGTCCATTTTTAATAAGCGCCTCCCGATTTGCCATCAAAAAGTCATTTTCAAAATTGGATAACAGAACAATTTTGAAATCTGAATAGGTACGTAAATTACTTCTAACAGCGTCAAACCATGCCGAACAGGGTGGCAATAAAACACGTGGTAAAATTTTAAGGAAACTATGCTCACCTACGCCGATCCACTCACATTCTTGTTCAATTTTTTTTTTTAATATACTGCCGGGATGTCCTCGGACCTACCACTGAATTTGGTCAACGATTTAATTTCACTAATTTTGAAATGTGTATTAGAATATCTTGTATTTCTAAACTTGTCGTGGTTATTAGTTTTCTGTCTTAATCTTCTTTGTTGGTTTTCAGAACAGGAAGCAGTGTCCTCTTCTTCGTAGTATCATTCAGGTGAAATATTGCCCTCCTCACGTAGTCTGGTTCCGTAAGCATTTTGGTCTACACAAGTCATGTTGACGACTGGGTCAATAGATCTACATGCTGTCGCCAATCGTTACTTGTTGTTTTGCACTTCTTCTTGTAACTTCATTGTCTGATTCTGATGGTTGTTGACTCCGGTTTCCACTGCTTCGACGGAACTTTGCATTATCGCAAAACTGAATAATCTGTTCTATTCTGTTATCGGTTAGTTCCAGTTTGGTATCAATTTGTTTGAATATTTGTTCGATCTTGGTATCTGAACGTTGTATCAATTGTTCCATCCTGGCATCTACTTGTTCCTTATTGTTATTCAACTGCTGCGTAATTTGTTCGTTGTTGAGATTCATCTGTTGCGTAACTTGTTCCATTTTATCATTCACCTGTTGTCCTAACTGTCCTATAAGCTCAGTCATATTCATTGATGAATGGATAT
Organism: Thermobia domestica; assembly: GCF_964235325.1. Lineage (NCBI taxonomy): Eukaryota > Metazoa > Arthropoda > Insecta > Zygentoma > Lepismatidae > Thermobia > Thermobia domestica. The sequence goes on from NC_137469.1 coordinate 151,719,497, forward strand.
CTTCAATTTCACTATTGGTGCCTTCATCACGGGGAATATTCATTTTTGGATTGCGGTACATTTTTCTCTCGTTCCTTAATAAAATGTTATCCGTGGTGATCAACAAATGTGAGACTGTTTACTCTGAACTTCTAACAAGTCTCTAAATCCCGGGCGAAAACACCATTTATATGTGCAACAATAACTTCTTATATATTATCGTTACTTTTCCCAGTTCGCTAATATAATGCCTATAGGATATCACGTACAATGGAATCACACAATATAATCAATCACTTACTACTTTGAAATAATACACAGTGATTTTAGACAGCGCCGGCTTTCATTATCTCTATATTCTCTCTTAGTATCACAATCAATCAACAACTACTGGTTGTCATAGCAACCACCAAAAACGACGAATCTAGTATTACAATAACAACGGTTATATATATATATATATATATATATATATATATATATATATATATATATATATATATATATATATATATATATATTCTTTATATCTTTCTCTTCTTCATCACATTTTTAAGCAACACCTTTTGGCCACAATAATTAAAATTACAAAAAATGGAAGTATAATGGAAGTATTACAAATATACAATATCGTTTGTATATACAAATATACAATATCGTTTGTACAAATATACAATATCGTTGTAATTTTATTCCACATCTGCGTTTACAAAGTGAGTCACTTCACTTTAAATATAATCTACTTTCTTATGATATACTCTCAAATATGCTAGTATGCAGCAATAAAATTAGGAAGTATGCATTATCCTGCAAAGTCTAATGCACATCGAAATTCACTCAAAATGTGCAGTTTATGCACCAACACATGCGTCTCAAACGAATCCTTGCAAGTCCATCGGAAAGAAGAAAACATTTGCCATAATTTTTCTGCAGTTTACTATAAACATGCATTTTGCATATAAATCCGGGCTGTATATATTACATTTAAAAACATACATTGTATTTCCGTGACTATAGGCAAATTGTAGAATTTATTCTCTTATATTCCAGAGTAAAATTTACTTATGGAAAGTATAAGATTTCTTGAAAGCAAGACCTGCAAGACTCTTGCAAATAAGACCAAGATCAAGGATTCTAGTGCAAGACCAAGACCAAGATGAAGACCATCCGGGTCTTGGTCTTGGTCTTGCATTTGCTCATCACTAGGAATGACTGACAGAAGTCAATGATTACTTCAACTTGAGTGCGATATGGAAGATGTAAGTAGCCCAGAGCCCCATTCTATAACGATTTGGATCTACGCAACGCAAACTTTGCTCTTTCGTTCACAACGTTTTGCGTAGCGTTATGCTTCGCAATTTTGGGGAAGACGAGTACAAAACACTGCCCATGATGTCCATACTTTCTGAGACACCAACAGTTTAATTTGTTTTAAATATGAAAGACCAGATCTAGAAGAAAGATATGAGATGTCCCGGGTGGTAAGAGCGAACTCAGCATGTTGAGTCTGCATTTACTACCCGGAACGCCTCATACGGTCTCCCCAGGTGATACTCATTGATAAGTAACCATACATCTTATAAAAATTATGTTTACACAGTGCGAAGCAGAAAATAAAATCCACAGTTTTGAATTAATTGCCTTTTTTCAGCATTACAACGTTATTTCATAGAAAAATAGATTATTTTAAATTCGTGTATTATCTGCTGAACTTTCAGCAACAATAATGTTTCACAAAATTATTGGTCAATGAACTTGATATTATTATTATTATTATTATTATTATTATTATTATTATTATTATTATTATTATTATTATTATTATTATTATTATTATTATTATTATTATTATTATTATTATTATTATTTGAACATTGTGTTTGTTCTTTGCACAAAAGAAGACCAGAAGAAATGTCACGTGGCGTTGGTTTTTAGAGGGATATTTGTTGGCGTATACTTGGCACGCTTCGGAAATTTCTGTCGGTTGTTTTAAACGATTCTACAAACTCATAAACGCTAAAACAAAATGTTTGTCGTTCTTTCCTTTCTGTACGCTGCTTTGTTCACCACAAACATGTTCCTGTTCTTAATTTTCTAACAACATAGCAAAAAGAGAAAGAGAAACATAATTTATGTCTGACAACATTGGTAGAAGCCAATTGAGGCTTCGGATGTCTGTTTTTCACGTGACGAGACCCCTTTAGCGGCGAAGCGCAGAATTGGGCGTAATTTGTCAGCTGTAATGGAGTGACAGGGGTTAGATTGCAACACATTCAGGAAGATTGCCAACATTCTGGCGATTGAAAACTTTCCGACGCGCGCTCCACAACATGGTTCACATTACTATTTCTTGTTAACAGTGTTGCAAATCCTCTTTCCATTCTTTAAAATAAATAGTACCACCAATTTGGGAAAGCAGCCAGACTTCATCGGATAGGTGTTCCTTCTATAGAACTTTGTAATGATATGTCTTAATAATAATAATAATAATAATAATAATAATAATAATAATAATAATAATAATAATAATAATAATAATAATAATAATAATAATAATAATAATAATATAATTTGATATTATTTAAGTATGATTTTTCGTTCTTTCACTTCAACTAATCCCAGAGGAAGCAGAGATAAAGACTTAATATACGTTATTTTATTGCATATAATACTATAAACAACTCCATATCTACGTATATACAGAAACCTTAAGATGTATTATGGGCTAATTGACTCAATTTTAAATTAAGTCATTAGTTTCTAGGGCAATCTAGCTTTGACAGTATAGCTATATTCTATAAACAACTAAGCGCTTATACGTATATTAGTGGTGATTACCCATCTTCCTGTAACCTATCAGACTGGAGGAATGTTTCCGGGTAGACAACTGATTTCAACAGCAAGAAACTCAAAACCGAGAGGAATTCAGTCGTTTTCATATCTTTCCAATTCGATTGTGTTATTCACTGGCACGAATTCAATGGAATTCAATCTGGAGAAGACTGAAAACAGAGGGCAGTAACACGAGAGCATTTGCTAGTACAGTATATAACCATAATATTAGTTGTACTACAGTTTTCTCAATTTTAACATCGTCATCATAGGTATTCTGTCAGTGGCGGATCTAGAAGGTAAAAACTGGAAGGGCAGCTAGAACCCAGACTATAATAGGTATATCATGAGTTTGCTATAAACTTTCAAAAATACATAAATAATAGCTTAAATTATTTCTGTCACTCAAAAACCTATGGGCCTAGGTAGAGATGTGGGTCGGGTAAATACCCAGTGGGTAGGTAAATAAAAAATGGGTTTTTACCCGGGTATTTACCCCTTTTGTATTTACCTACCCAAAAAATGGGTATTTTACGAAAGTTCAATTATTATGAAGTTTTAAGAATTGTTAACCATACCGGTGACGTTTTTCTGTTTTTTGGAGTCTCTCGAGCGTGATGTCTCATACATTCACTATAAATATGCAAAATAATAATCAATTTACCCACTTCAGGTGCGGAGCGGGTTAACTATGGCGCACCAGCGGTACAATTTTGGATATTATATGTTATTCTAGGTTAAAGCGACATCTAAAACCTACTTTTTTAAAACATTTTTCCTCGAAGAACTTCATAGGTAAATAGGATATCAAAATATTGAATCGAATGTTTTGAAAGAGGAAAATGGTGGGGGTGAGTAATTACATTTTTCAGACGAAGTCCTTGTGTATACCTATATGTATAGCACATCAAAGTTTGATCAACGTCGATCAAGCCAATCCTGAGAAATAATTCACACCACATCTCCGATTTGGGGCCGCGGTGGCTCAGTGGTAGAGCGTTCACCTCTGGTGCTTGGGGTCCCGGGTTCGATCCCAGCCATCGCCAAGTGAACTTTGTGGTAGACAAACACCGTGTGCGTGGGTTTTCTCGGGGTTCTCCCGTTTCCTCCCACTTTTTTCATTCCACTATTTCATTCATCACTCATCATCACCGTCTCCTTTAGCCTAACCGGCATAAGCGTGGGACGTAAAACTCAAAGATTTCATTTCACATTTCCGATTTTACGTCATCGCTCACGAACAAATCAGATTGAGAATCAGAATCACGAGTTGAAACTTGAGGGATTAATGTCTCCTTGGGATACCTACATTAACATCCACTTGTCGTCTCAAGATTGATCTCGGGCTATTTTACTATACTTATCCAACCATTCCCTTTCTTCACCAAGGTGTGAACGGCTTTTAAACTTGGATTAGTTTTACACCAAAACTTAAAAAAATTAATAAATCGTAGTATGACTTCAAGCCTTAGATTGTCCAAGCATAGAAATAATATATAAACCCTCTTTGTCGAATTTTTTGGGAGACAGACCCAGTTTTAAATGTAAAGTCTGCAATACGCCACCAATTTTCAAGAACCCTATTAAGTTATTGTGTATTTTCATTTGAGAACAGATGTTTTGAGACTCCTTCAATCCAAGAGGTTTTCCTGAAATGTCCAATTTTGAAATTTTAAAATTCTCAGGAATGTTTCACAGAAAATAACTCAGACACCCGACACACAAATAAAAGATAAACGAAAGCTGGATCATGGATATAAAGCATTACATCTCAGAGGCTATAAGTAGTTGAATAATTACACCCAAAATATCAATATCTTTCCGAGTCGAACATTATAGATTTCAAGTTAATCATGAAAAAAGTGTGCCCTAGGTCTACTAGTTTCGAACTCAAAAGGACATTTTAGAGTACTTTTATCATGAAAGGAGAAAGTGAGTTCGATATACTTGATGTAGTCGCATTTATTATATGAAAATATGCTGAAGTAAAAAACATTACATCAATTTCCATAAAATATACAGGCTTTTCTTAACTTTTTATGGCTTCTTAGATTCAACGTTACTATTTAGGAGTTTTGATAGAATCGTAATATTGATGTTTCTTAAAACAAATACCGACATATGGAATGAAATCGAAGTCTTAAAGGAAGTGTTGAACGAAAATATTGCCACAGCGATCTTCGTTAGTGGGTGTCCTCTGTCACTTGTTGATCACCCTTTGTGTATTGAATTTTTTAAAAGAAAATTCGTCCTTCGTATGCTCTCCCATCAAGATATCGGCTGGTTACGAGTTACTTGGGTGCTCTACACAGTGAAATGCAAGAGGAAATTAAAATGAAGTTAGAAGAATTCTCCAAATCTACATTTACAGTGTGACGGTTGGACTAACTTGAGAAATTAATCTATCATTTATTTCGTAATTTCAAAGTTTGAACCTGTTTTTGTTGATTTTGCGTTGTCGAAAGATGCACATTGCTTGTCTGAAGAGATTATGAATGTTCTGTAAACAATATAACCCTGAAAAAATTTAGTAATCATAGGAGACAACGCGTATAACATGAGAGTAGCTTTTATATTAGTAAAACAGAAGTATCCTAATATAGTATATTTGGGTTGTCTTGCTCATCTCCATTTGCATTGTTCTGACATCCTCGGATATCCTTCGGTAAAGACATTACTGGGAAGCGAAACTGATGTTGTTAATACAAAGATAGACATCACTTGCAAGCACTATATACACAAATCTCAAAGGAGAAAACGGTTACAATTTCGTTAAAGTTGCTTGGAAAAACAAGTTTGGGAAGCCATTTACACTGCCTCCAAAGTTTGCTTATCAATAAAACTAGGCTTTAGACGCTCGCTGTGAGTGAGGAATTGTCGTCTTACTTTCAGAAATCAAGAAAAGAATTGTTGATTATGTATTCTGGGTTTGTATTGAAAACCTTGCAGCCATTTTGAAACCTATAGTGGATTTGATTAATTGCTTCGAGTAAAATAAGCCTCAGATGCACTCAAAATTCCAGAGCCTTCATCAAACTCTGACAGAACAGTTACCATCGTCAATTCTTTCAAAATCAGAAGAGTAATCAATAATGGGAAAATTTAAAGTATGAAGTGAGTTCGGCCTGGGTCCAATTCATTCATCTCCTCAATCCCACTTTTCAGGGCTGCAAATTGACCGCTGAAGAATTGCTTGATGAAGTAAACTTCGTTTGTGAAGTTGAAAAACAAATTGAGTTGAATTATGTTTTACTGAGAGCACATTTGACTGACTATAGAGACAAGGAAGGAGTATGGGAAAGGAAGTTTTTGTGAGACGGAATTGGAACAAATGACCTCACTACTTTGGTGGGGAGGTTTTCGAGGCATCAGTGAATTAGCTGATGTCGCCATTCGAATCCTTAGTGCTCCTTTTACATCTGCTGCCACAGAAAGAACTCTCTCTACATTTAGTTGGATCATAGTAAAACAATAAATTGTTTATCATCGGAGAGGGCAGGAAAACTAAGATATATTTCATATAACTGGAAGCTTTTAAGTAAGAAATTACCTGAAGTTTCACGGATGCAACACTCAGAACCAGGATCTATAAGGAAGAAGTCCCAGCTGTTGGCATGGAACAGAACAAAACACCAGGGACATTGGAAGGGGAAAAAATGAGTGACAGAAGAAAATAAACAAACGAGTGATAGTGATGTTGATACTGAAGAATTACTCTGATCTTACGGTTGATTCTAAGTAGAACAGTAAAATTTGTAATAGTTTTATTTATAATGCTCCGAATATGGTAGGGGTTAATTGCTGTTCTATACTGAATAATTTAAGGTATAAATATTACCTTCACTTACTATACAACTTAACTTTTTTTGTATAACATTAATATTTTAAATTACAATAAATACTTTCACAAAGCATTATTGGTAGTTAAACTCCGTTTAGTGAACACTTCTAAAAATCAAGAATTAGTTACTTAAGTGCTTTACAAAGTATTATTTCTTATTTTATGGATCATTTTCTTCAACGGCATATTTAGTAAATAATTTGATAGAACAATTTATTAAATTCAATTACTTTGATTATTCTGCAACTTTCGTAATCATATAATTACTTTTACAAAATGGCAAATTAGTAAATGTGTAATTTGTTTAGTTTCTAAATATCTTCTAGGTTATTACTTACTAGAGTCGAGTTTCTTTACTTGGATATAACTATATCAACAACTTAGATATTACAATATAGTTTCTCAATTAGATTTAATTTGTTAATTCAGTAAACCAGAAGTGAAATATAAAAAACTTATTGGTCTTTTTTTTTTTTTTTTTGCATAATTGACAATTTAGGACATCTCATTGACTAATAGATGAAATGCCAAAAATAACATTATTTTGCGTGAAGAAAGTAAGAAGCTGTATTTGGAATATCAATTTAGTTTTGTTAATTATTTTTTTTAAAAAAAGTTATTTTACATCAATACTATTCACATTTTTAAAGGTAAACTTTAGAACCGTAAAATAGGAAAGCAATTATTAATAATTCATTTTCCGCAATTAATGACTTTGGTAAACCTAAAGAAAAAGTGGTTGTTCATTTTAGTTGATCCCACTGTTACTTAAATTAGTTTAGTTAGTGTGCTCATCGGTGATTTGAAAAACTGGTGAAGGTATTGGAAGATAAAAGAAGATGTGCCAGATCGAGAAAAATGGAGAAAGCAATTTAATCAAACTCGAACCTAAAGAAAAACTTAAATTCCGTATCATTAATACCAGGAGCTGCTGGCAGACAGAATACTTCATAATAGTATATGATTAGTTTGGTGGCAACTGACTTCACATTCTTTGGTCACCGTCATGTTCTGTCATAAATTTTATACTTTCGTGTTGGTTTAGTCCACTATTGAATTCTATATCGTGCATCTGATTAGACGCCTCAGGGACACACTAAGGTAAGAATTTACGGGGTAGAGTGGTCAATTATTTTCCAAGGGTAATAGAAGGAAATTTAGTGTAAGTAGAAAGAAAATAACGGTCAGTAACTAGGAAATCCGTACTGTGTTACTTAATAAATATCAAATTCATTCTTTAATCGCAAGAAAAAATGATTAATTTAGTGGTTATTAAATGCTCCTGTTACAGGTGATACAAATGACCATTATATTTTTCATTGACAACAATAAAATTCATTTATTGGTAATTGAAACATAAAATACCCACTAAAATACCCATTTTGGGTAAATACCCGGGTATTTACCCGGGGTATTTACCCGCTGAAATAAATACCCAGGTATTTTACAGTAGGAACATGCATCATATATCGCCTTCCACGTATACTACCTGAATTAAACAGGGTTACCGTTTTTTACCTGTTCCAGGTATGCTAAGGGGATTAAACTATGATTACAGTGTTTTATGTATTTATTACGTTAAGTAACCAAGAGATTAACGTGAAATTAACCCGGATCTTTTGTTAAAAGGCAACATTTCATCATATAGTATGATGTATATAGGATAATTAGTTTTTTCAATTGAAGTAATGATAGTGTACCTAGCGCAATGAGTTTTTGTAATTGAAATCATGAAGGAGTATGACGTATATAATTGAATTCGTGAAAGAGTATGACGTATGTAATTGAAGTAATAATAGTGTACCTAGCGCAATGAGTTTTTTCAATTGAAGTAATGACTGCAATTATTTTGGATTGATAACCCGTGTAAGATGGTTCCGTTGGCGCCCGTACTGTCTGGTTATGTTTCGACTTTCCTTTATACTTTTTCCGCCCATTTACTTTGTATATTACCGACTGCCGCACTGTATTGAACGTTAGCTTTCCGCTGGCGCCATTTCCGTCGCGAGTTTTTTAGCTCCGCCCGCTTTGTATTTTGCCGCTCGGTAGCTAATGGTATTTTCCTGCATACTTTGTATGTTTATTTAATATTTTAACTTAAGTAGGAAGACAAGTTACCTTTGATATCACCACTGATGTTCTTTGACGTAGCACGCCGATGACATACGAACCGCACAGACCGTTTATGAACTGATCTTATGAGCCCAGAGTTTTTTTTAAAATTTTTAATTATTTGTAGAATGAACTTGATTTTTTCCGAACAACTTAGAATTATTTATTGTTACAATAACATTTTCATATATTATAGTAACTTTTAGTTTTCTTTGCTGAAAGAAAATCAAAGACAAACCAGCTATGCATCTTTTTTTTGTGTGTTAATACTTTCGAAGATAAATTTCTCTTTGCGTATAAGGAGGTGGCGACATCATGTGGCAGAATTTTGTATTACAATGAAAAAATGAAATCTTTAAGTTTTACGTCCCACGGTTATGCCGGTTAGGCTAAAGGAGACGGTGATGATGAGAGAAATGGTGGAATGAAGAAAGTGGGAGGAAACGGGAGAACCCCGAGAAAACCCACGAGCACGATGTTTGTCCACCACAAAGTTCACTTGGCGGGGGCTGGGATTGAACCCGGGACCCCAAGCACCAGAGGTGAACGCTTTACCACTGAGCCACCGCGCCCCCTCTTGTATTACAATGAGTCGGAGAACGAGACAAGATATATGACCTGCTTGGAATGAACCTTAGCAATGGGTTTTGGTGTGATTGAAGCGGGATATTCGTTGTTATTGGAAATTTGGAACTCAGCCTTGAAAGCATGTGGAACATATTTATTTTTTAAAATGTCATTTACCTCTAATTGAAATACAGGTTGTTGAAATATTATTTTTGATGCTTGTGTCTATTCTGATGTACACAAGAACTATAAAATATTTTTGAAATGAGGACTGTTGACGAGTTATAAATGTAGACAGTATTTGATTAATAGCCACATCCGTTGAAATAAAAACATGCTTTGATTTCTAGTGCTATTTTTCTGAACCGCTATGGGACTTTCTCCTACAGATGATATTATTTGCAGTGATGGCACAATGACTGATATTATCTAAAAAGAACCACTTTATGGCGACTCTTTACATATTTTAAGATTTACTTATGTGAAGATATTTATGTTTGCAAGTCGGCTCTAACTGTACCAATAGACGATTTGAAAGGAACGGCCACTAAAGGTTACGTTGATGGAATGATAGTTAAGGAAAGAAACTGCTATGTATACGGGCGTCGTTATTTACAGGGGTTATTGCCATGTAATCAGTAAACGGTTTCCACAATTTTCTCTTTTAAGTGCAATCTTATTTTGGAATAACATGCAGGCTAGAAATGAAATAAATAAATTGGCTAACTGTTTGCTTAACCCAAAACTAGGACAAGGCAGGAGACTGACCCCTCATTTATTATAGCTGATGAAAATGCATGAGGAAATCAGATTTTATCTATTTTTTTCTTTTAAAATAAGCATAGCGGTAGAAAGCAGAAAGATATTTTATAACTAATCATAGATAGGAGAAGGGAGGGCAGGTAAATGAACTTACACTTTGACGGAATTGAAGGACTTTATAAATACATGACCGAACATAGCCGTTTTATTATATGCCGAGTACTGCGCTTGGTATAGAGAAGATTTATTGTGTGGTCGTATTAGAATTTATTGGGTGTACTAGTTTGGTGTTTGATTTCTGCAGATAGGTGTATTGACATTGAAGATTGTTTCAGCGCTTATGCAGAATTAAGGTAAGAAACTTTAGCTAATTTTATACATAGAAAATATAGAATTAAATATTGTAAAGATTGATTAATTCATGAAATTGATATTTCGTTTTTTAACTTTGTTTTATTGAAAGAGATTTGTTTTATTATGTTGATTGTACTTGAGTTTATAGGCCTGTTCAGCACCTATTTTTTTTTAAATGAAACGAACAAACTAGTAAACAATGGAAAGCAAAGCTGAATACTTTGTAGGAATAAAAGAATTAATTTTCCGAAGGCGCATACGCTAAAAAAGTTTAGCAGTAAAGAAGCTCTATTATTATTATTATTATTATTATTATTATTATTATTATTATTATTATTATTATTATTATTATTATTATTATTATTATTATTATTATTATTATTATTATTGAGTTGGAATTTTACGCATCTTGAGCTCGATTTCAAACTTTGTTTTTTCGTTTGGAGATTTTTCTATTTTATTATTGTGCAGTACAGAATTAGAATCAAAGCTGTAGGAAACATTATTTGTTGAAGTGATTTATTGGAGTTTAGTAGTGTGAAATGCGTATTTATCACGTTGGTGTTTAAGGTTTTTAACTTGGAATCAATTTGAGATTATATATAAAGAGAGAATCCTTCGTTTTGCGAAAAAAAGGATTAATTGCAAGAATATTATCTTATTTGGTTGTTTTTCAGTGCCTTTTATCATCATTACGTTTGTTTTCCTTATTTTGTAATATGACCATTAAATTGTGATGTCAAGTCTAGTGAATTACATTTAGGATGTTTCCTTATAGTCATCGAATACTAAACTTTTTATTGTTGATTTCACATACCGATAGTATAAAGTATTGACTTTATATGAAATGGGGCATTGCCAATGTTACAGGAATTGCTCCGTGACAGAATAATTAAGTTTAAAGGGTTTGAATTATAAAATTTTGTGAGTATCCAGCGAGTTGGTAGCAGTAAAAATAAAGAGTGTCCAGCTAGGGACAAATCATGAGATGTAATTGTCGAATAATTTCCATTAACATTTAGATGCTTTACGCCGCATAATGAGAGGAGTTTACGCTTATTGACCGTAATGTTATTTCTTATATTAGCCTTGTAATTGAATTTTATTTTCCCACTTAGATCTTTTGGATTATGACTCATCGAAAATGTACTTTTTAATTTTACGGTTATTGAGTAAAATTACGTTTAAAGTCCAAGATAATACATAGAATTCATTTAGAACTGTGGCTATATGAAGCATAGCTTAGCGTTGCTTCCCCATTGGTGGGTCTCCCACAACTAGGGCGTGTATGTTAATTGATTAGTAAGAAACAAGCTTTATTATTACTTTTAACAACTAGGCTATAGGAGACACGGACCTATATTTTATTATTATATTCCTGAACCACAGGAAGTAACATGGGGGATCTCCACCGTGTTAAAGCCGTATATGATACTCCGAGAAAACTTTAATACTTTATAGATGTTATTTCTTTTGGACGCATATAAAATTAAATTTTAGGGGGGAGCAGCTTAAATGAAAGTAGAAATTGCGTAGAGCAAAATAACAGTTTTTAATTTATTGGATGTTATAGAAAATTTAGAGTGAAGCAAAGCGAATAGATTCATAACTGATGTGATAGCGTAATACACTTAATATTGTCACTTAAGGACATTGGATAGAGTGTATGAACTAAGTTATTACTTTTTAATGGGTGGCGAAACATAAGTTTCAAAGTTATGGCTATTTGAGACATGAACCTCCAACGGTGTAATTATATGAGGCACATATTATTGAATTAGTACCGCCGCTTTGTTTGGTTGAGATTCTAAAGACTGTTAGTAATTTTAAAAAACGGACGGCACACATGGGTTTTTAAAGTTTTGGAGAACAAATTTAAAGAATTCTCTCACTTTGTTTACTGCATTATATTGTTTTAAGTCACTTGAGAAAAACTAGCACTTATAATGATCTGAGGAATAATTCCGACTTTTTACAATTATAGTTGTTAAGTTATGAGGGAAATGGTGGTTATTTTGATCCATTAAAATAGATAGAACCTCGAAAAAAATCTATGGACATTGTTATAATGCCCTAACTTGCCTTTGAAGTAAGCACTCTATTACTGATTTTCCCCACAATTAAAGAAATATAGGAAATATTTTGGTATGAGGACAAATTGATTAATACTAAGACTATATAAAAGGAGTAGTTGTATTGATTTGCTATTTAGATTAATTACATTGTATTTTAGTTTGTAGATTACATTTTATTAAGAAATAATGATGATTACAGGGTCCGTAGACACATTTTTAGATACAACGAGTTATAGTACTCTTGAATTTTGTTTGTAGCGTACTATTTGACTTTATTGAAATTAGTATTTCCCGAAACTAAATTTGATTTTTACTCGATTGAGTTTCAATATTATTGGAAACATAATTTTATATCAGAATCATCAAATTAGCTATTAGTTCCGTATTTATGTAAAATAAGTTGAACAGTATACATAAATTGTGTTTTACGCTGGCTTGTTTACAGTAATATTTGAATATTACCGTACCCGATTTGTTTTATATCTATTTACGTTTGATAATACAAATGAGAAAATGTTTAGATGGACAAAATTTTTAAATGAAATTTCTTAATTAACAAATAGAGTCTTTAGCTTCCTTAAAATATTTGATGCCGGCGAGAAATGTTATATCACTCCTCAATACTTGTAAGGTTGATTAGTGGGATGTTCAGGACAATACTCAGAAATACGTATAGAATTGGAATCGAGATTTTAGATTTTCTAGGCTTCCTTGAATAATGACTTATTTGAGGACATGCCGAGACTTGTATATTTTGACATTTAAAATGCTTAGCGTACACCGGGATTAACTATACAGGGAACGATACCAAACATATTTAATAGAAAAGTGCCTGAAATGTTATGTAGACTAGATAAGCACCTATGTAACGCTGGGTTGCATATAGCCAGGGATACTATCATATTTCAATTTATTCTTTGAAATTTATTATTATATTGAGATGGCATATTTTAGGTTACCGTCCCACAATTATGACTTTCGAAAAATACTCACCAATTTTCTTTCAAATGTAAGCCAAAGGCGGGGTGGGGTCCCACCACAATTTATATATGATTTAAAATTGATATGAAATTACTTGAACGGACATGGACACTAAGACTGGACGCTAAGATTCGGGCAGAGGGAAATTTTGTATGTTCTTGTTAAAGAATCAGTATTTTTCAGTTTATGGTGATTATGAGAACTAAATTTTATATTGATTTGCTTTACAAAGAAAGCTGTTGAAATAGTATATAAAAAAGTGGAAGGAAACCCACGATTACGATGATTGTTCACTACAATTTATACAAACACTTGTTTTTGTCATGAGAACGCTACAGGATTTGTTGAACCAAGAATTTCTAGCACTGCCCCACAATTTTACTATTGAGTATGCTATACATTCGAGTTAAATGGACGCAATTTTAACTATAAGTAGGATACGCGTTTAATTAGAAGATTTTAATATAATCAGAGGCGGAAGAACTGTACGCTGTTAATATTCGTGAAAGTATGAGGAGTAGTTAATATGAATAATAGAAGCAGAAACACTTGTTTCAGTTCAATGTGAATAGTATTGTTCAAGACACTGCCACATGTGAAACTAAGAAAAAATCGGTTCATTATTTGTCCAACTTATATTTGCAGATAGGACCAAGTTATTGATTTTGTTAGAGAATATAGCTGATATATTGTAAAGACTCATTTTCAAGCTTACCAATAATAATGATTAAATTTAGGCATCCCTTTTTTCTTATAGTCACTAATTTAGTTCAATGTAGAATTGCCTACTCTGGACCCCTACATTAGATAAATGGTTACCCAATGAGAGTCTACGTATATGGAACCTTAATGTATATGTAACAGAAAGTATCTAATTAAAAGTAAATCTGTATTAGTTGAGGCCGCTACATATGTATTTACCTTGGGTTCTTAAGTAACTAAGTTCTGAATTACAGATACTTTATATATGTAAAAACACATGATCGTTGAAGCTGCATGAACTCCTATTATTACTACAACTATTGCTACTCCCACTACTACTATTACTACTACTACTACTATTAGTACTACTGCTATTGCTACTACTATTACCAGTGTCACCCCGCTAGTGCTACTAGTATTCTACCCGTACTACCATTGCTACTACTACTACTACCCCCTACTACTAGTACTACTACTATTGCTACTCCCACTACTACTACTACTACCGACTACTAGTATTACCACTGTTACCACCAATAGTGCTACTAGTATTCTACCAGTACTACCATTGCTACTACTACTATTACCCCTACTACTAGTACTACTACTATTGCTACTCCCACTACTACTACTACTACCGACTACTAGTATTACCACTGTTACCACCAATAGTGCTACTAGTATTCTACCAGTACTACCATTGCTACTACTACTATTACCCCTACTACTAGTACTACTACTATTGCTACTCCCACTACTACTACTACTACTGACTACTAGTATTGCCATCACTACTGCTAGTAATACTCTATCACCACTTCCATCATCATTACTGCTATTAGTATTCTACCACTGCTACTACCACTACTACTACTATTAGTACTACCGCTACCGCTACTACTACTATCGACTACTAGTATTACCACTGTTAGCCACTACTGTTATTAGTATTCTACCACTACTACTACTACTACTAGTAGTATTACCACTGCCACAATTACTACTGCTACTAATACTCTATTAGTACTACCGCTGCTACTACTGCTACTACTACTACTATTATCGCTACTTCCGCTACTATTACTATTACTACTACTACTATTGGTTGTATGTAAACTATCGAGTATTGGCTACTGCTTGTTGTTTTGCTGCTACTTTTTGTTCAGCTTGTAATCTAACCTTCTTTCTTCTACTACCATGTAAACTTTTCCATGTATGCCTCTTTTTTTTCTTTCTTTGCCTGTATGCCCTTTTTTTCTAATCAAAGTTTCTTTTCTTTGTGTTTTTCTCTAACTATTTTTACTTATTTGCTCTATGTGGAATGCTATTAGATTTCTATTTCACCTTTTGTACTATTTGTACCTATTTCTATTTTACTCTTTCCTTGAACGGCTTTTAAATTGTCTCTTTCTTTCCTTGGTTTATGTCTATTGAAAATTTCTCTTTTCTTACCTATGTCTATCTCTTTTTATAGAATAATATGATGAAGTAGATAAAAACTAAGTAAAGTACCATTAGCAACCCATCTCTTACAGTTTAGTATCTTCTCTTGCTTGAGTCTGATGACTTTCTATGTAACATGTCCTAACCTAAGCTATTCCAATTTATTGTGTTACCCTAATTTGATGGCCTTCCAATTAAATTTTACATAAATTACGTTCTGATCCGCTCTTTCTTTGGTATCTTTCCAACTATGCTTTAGCTAACATATTCTTGCTTCTGCCCACCCACCTTTACTTGTTATGTAATATATCTGTCCTTCATTGACTCCATGGTATGAATCGCTAAATATTTTCTTTCTGTTTGTTGTACTACATGATTTTCTCTTTTACTTTGCTGCCAGTTCTATTCCTGCTGTTATTGTACTTTCTAATGTGAACTAAATTTAATTTATTGTATTTGTGCTTTGCCTCAGTCGTCAACTGTCAATGACTTACAATACTTAATAAACGCCAATACGGTCATGATCTGAATAATTTGTTTGGAATTAATTTAAAACTTTAAGATCTTGTCCGCAGCTAAGCTTTAACTAACTAACTTTAGGAACCCGGAGCTTCACAGAAGCTCTCCACTGAGTTCTATTCATGCATCAATTTTTTACTTTGTATTCCAATCTCTGCGAGATCTATCTTAATATTCTCCTTCCAGCCGCGCCTAGGTCTTTCTAATGGTTGTTTTCCGACTGGTCTTCCAGTCAAGAGTTTGAAAGCGTTCTTTCATTTTAGCTACATGATTTGCCTACCTAAGCTTCCTAGAGTTGAATTGACGATCCTAACAATGATGGGTAAACCATATAAATTATGTAGTTCCTCGTTATGAAGTTTCCGCCATTTTCCATTTCCGAGGACTGAATATTCGTTTTAGGATCTTGTTTTCAAATACTTTTTAGTTTATGTTTTTCCCTCAGAGTAAGTGACAGTGTTTTGCAGCCATACAGAACAACAACTAAGCTTTAAATGTTTCCTAAACTCTAAACTTAAGCTCATGTCCTGCTTTTACTTGCTAACTAATTAGTTCGCTACTTCTTAAATAATACTAAACCAGTATGATGCTTTTAACTAATGCATGCTCAAGTTTATGTTCCTATCCTGAACTAAGCTTAAGCTATTTGAAAGTTTTTCCGCCTCCCTGTTTGCTATTATATGTCTGTTACCAATTCTATTATTAGATGTCTCTTAGAATTTCCAATTGTGCTCCTCTTTGTAGATGATTTTAAGAGTGGTGTATGGGTTCCTTATTGTGCTAGCATTATATATTTCTTAAAATGGTTTCTTGGTATTCTATTGTGTTTAGTATTTTCCTTGCTTGGTTTCTCTGCTATTTGGTCCTAGCACTACTAGAAGAATTTCTTAACCTGCTTGAGTACTATTCTATTGTGTTTAGTATTTTTTTCTTGCTTGGCTTCTACTGCTATTTACTAATATTAGCACTACTACTTGTATTTTTTCAAGGTAATTGTCTGTTATTCTATTATATCTTCTTTAACATAACCCAAACTATTTGACATTAGCTATTATATGTCTTTTATCTTTATGTATATAGCAGAAGCTTTCTGTTTGTGTATAATCTAAATTTGCAGTTTTGTCTTTATGCATGTTTTCTTATGCTTGCCTTTGTTTTTTCTTTGTATTGTTTTTTGTACTCTGTTTTCGTAGACGTTTTTCATAAATGTTTCCTTTAGGTTTTTCGTAACTTATCAAAACTCCATTGACATCACCTGTATACCTTCCTAGTATCTTATAGTACTGATATTTGAAAATTTAATTCTAACAGAACCAAATGATTTATACATATTTCAGAAATATATATCTTTCGATACACTCAATATCATGTTCTTCTATCTTATATTAGGCATACCATATAGTATACTAACATATAAGATAGATATAGATATATCTCTAATGTAAATATAAATATATATCGATAGATAGATATAGTTATAGATATAGATAGATAGATATAGTTAGATATAAATATAGTTATATATATATATATATATATATATATAGTTATATATATATATATATATAGTTATATATATATAGTTATAGATATAATTATAGATAGATATAGTTAGATATAAATATAGTTATATATATATATATATATATATATATATATATATATATATATATATAGTTATAGATATAGATAGCTATAGTTATAGATATAAATATAGTTGTAGATATAGATATATCTCTAATGTAAATATAGATATATAGTTATAGATAGATATAGTTATAGATAGATATAGATAGATATATATATAGATATAGTTATAGATATAGATATAGATATATCTCTAATGTAAATATAGATATATAATTAGGTATAAGGTTTTATACTACAGCATATGTTCTAACGCATGTTATGTTATATTTCAGGTTACCCTTTTCTGGCAATACCATTATTATTGGTGTAGTACTAAAAAGTATCGAGAAGTACCAGAGGAGCAAGATATTTTCTGCTACCAAAGGTATTTTTTATTCCTTTGTACTTAAATAGACCAATTATGTTGCTGCAAGAATATTATTGAAAATAATACGAAATAGTAAAATAAGTTGTTCCAACTAATTTATTACGAGAGGTTAAATTAATAAGAAGTTTTCACAGAAAATGATCCGTCAAAGTTAAGAAAAGAACATTTAAAGAACAAGTAGAAATAGTCAAACATATAAGAAAGGAACATTAAAAGAACAAGTAGAAAATAGTCCAATATATAAGAAAGAACATTTAAAGACCAAATAGAAATAGTCAAATATATAAGAAAGGTTAGCTTAAGTTATGTTGAGGTAGTTTGATTAAACATTCTAATATTCACAGTATAGTTGTTCCGACTAATTTACAAGTTCTCAAATGAAATTTGCTCTTTACAATTTTAAAAAACGAGTTTGTGTAACAAACGAGAGAATAAATAATTAATATTGCGGAATGTAATTCCTCTGAGCTTCTGCAAGAAGCGAATTATCTACAAGTTCACAGCGTAGCTGGTCTTAGGAGTATGCTCTGGCATACGAACCAATAAAAATAAGAAGCGATCAAATTAAAGTTAACAAAGAGTTTGCACAGCAAACGAACGAATAAAATGATCACAGCGTAGCTGCTCTGAGCTTGTGTACCAAGCGAATAATAAAAAATACGAACCAATTAAAAATAAGAATTTTTTTTGTAAGTTTCGCAGCGTAGCTGCTTTTAGGAGTATGGTCTGGCATACGAACCAATTAAAAAATGATTAGGAAATAAATTGCAAGTATTACTTAGTAATGTTTCATTGTTTCAGGGCAACTAATTGGAGACAACTAATTGGAGTAAAAGTGGCAGCGGAATTCAGAATTCCAAAGTATCAAAGTTCACAGAAGTAAAGTAAGTATCATTGGTAACTTACATAATAGTTTATGCTTAAGATTTTTTTGTAAGTTCACAGCGTAGCTGCTTTTACGACTTTATAATTTTAAAAACGAGTGTTATTTTAAATAACACGAACGAATAAAATAATCACAGCGTAGCTGGTCTGAGCTTGTGTAGCATGCAGATTACTTTTAAAAGAATTATTTTGCATCAGTTATTTTTTGAAAGCATGCATTATTTTGTAACTTGCAGATTACTTTATGAAAGAACTATTTTGCATTACTTATTTTTTGAGAACCTGCATTTGTTTTGCGTAACGTTTTTTTGTTAACAAATGTTAATTTTTTTGTTCATAATATACATGTAAGTTTTTTTTCAGCATGCAGTTTTGTTAACACCACTTAAAAATTTTTTGTAGCATGCAACATAGTTAAATTTTTGCAAATTAATTTCTACAGTTTAGTAATACACATTTTCATATTTCTATAATGTTTCATGTAAAGTAATATTGTCTTTCTTTATTATTACAGCATTCAAGTGTTTCATCCTCAACTGTGAATTTGCCACACTCACATTTTATTTGACATCTAAGAACATTTAAATAAGGATTTCCTGTCTTTCCAGTGGCGGTAAGTGTTCACATACATTTTTGTTAAACTTTAAAATGTTAAGTTCAAAGATTACATAAATAAAATTTTATGAAGATTAAATAATTAAAATAATTTTAACTTAATGAAACTATAATATAAAATTTTATATAATTAAAAACATATTGACAAATAATTTTGAGTAAACTAACTTTACATGTGCGCAATTTAATTAATGAACATTTCAAATTATATCTAAACATATTTTATTTGCAACTCATTTCAATTTTAATTACTTTTTTTTACATTTTTTTGTTTACAGTCAAAGAGTTTCATATGATGAAACGAATATATGAAAAATGTATTTTGCAATCAAAAAGTTTCATGTTAGATGTAAAAATTACATTTACACTTTTGCATTTTTTATTTTACAATCAAAAAGCACCATGTAAACATATAAAGAATTGCATTGCAAAATTTAATGTCATTTGAAAAATAGACATTAACGTTTACAGGTAAAGTAAAAAATAAAATTAACTGAACTTTCATTAGTAGTGCATTATAAAAATAGTTACAATAAATCAAAATTTACAAATTGAATAATAGAAAGTCACAAAATATTTATTAAATATATTAGTTTTCTTTGTTGATGCATTTCATTGAATACTGTAGAACAGTTATCATATTAATTATTTTATTTGTTCTTATTTTGTTTGTTAATTTAATATGCTTTCTCTAACTATACGTATTTTAAATTTAGTAATTGATCTTTTAAATAATGATGCTTTTCCTAATCTGATTTAATTATTTTAATTTTTGCTAATCTTATTTAATAAATTTTCTCTGTTGATTGGTGTTTAACTATGATTTGTAAGTAATCGAACTTTCATTCTAATCATACGTAATTTTTCTTAACTATAATTTGTAACAATTAACTATCCTAATGCTCTCTTTTGCTAATCTTTGTTGAATAGAACTGCATTATCTTTAAAATCTGCTATTTCTATGCTATCGTTTGTTTAATAATTGGTTTAATTAAATATGGTTTTGCTAACCTATGTGGATTAATTCAGTATATTCTTTAAATCTCTGCTATATTGTTTGTCTGATAAACTTCTGATATTTTGGGTCATAAACTATTCTAAACCTTTTTTCTAACCTTGTTTCTTAATTGAATTATTTTTTTTGCTAAATTATTTCTTCTTTGATATGTTTTGTTTACTATGTTATTTTTATTAATTTGTGTTTTTGTTTATTACTACTTGTATTTTTATTGCCAATGTTATTTTGAAATGATTTTTATTCATTGGAATGTTCACATCAGATATGTTCATTTTTTCAAATATGAAAATATTATTGTCCGTGAAAAATAAATATTCGGAAACATTCGATTAAGTTCGGGAAACTTCGAAAATGTCACATGACTTTAAATAATACATGTTTGTAAAATAACATTATTACTTTAGAAAATATTTTATGTCGTCTGGGTACGAGGTTACAAACTAAATTATTTGGGTACGAGATTACAAACTGAGCACGATTGGGTACGAGACTTTAAAGTAAATGTATCTGGGTACGAGATTACAAACTAAATGCATTTGGGTACGAGATTACATTTCCAAAAGTATAAATACGGCGCAGCAAGCCGCGGCGAATCAGTATAGAAGACGTTTCTGTTTGTACGCTTTGTGCTGCAATTGCAAAACAGTTAGATAAATATTACAGGATTTTGTCATTTAGTGTTATCGGAAACTGTGAGTGGATTTGCCGATTTTGTAAACTGAAAAAACTTACGGAGTTATAGTTATCAGGATCTGTTGATAAGCATTTAATTATATTTTCAATAAACAGTGTTACTATAGGATTGATATTTTCGGTAATCTTCGGAAAATTTCGTTAATGTTTGGAAAACTTCGTGTGATATTTACAATATTTTCGTGTATATAAAACAGGTAAAATTGAGCGGTCAGATAGTAGTGAAGAATTATTGAAAAAGTGAAGACGTTCCTGGTTTATACTACGTGGTGCAATTAGTCTGAAGAGAGTTTTATTACGGCAAACTGTAAACTGGTGATAGCAGAAACTAGTGAAGGATTTACCGATAAAGTTAAACAGTGTGTTCGGTAAACTAAAAAAAAAAGTTACGACAAGATTTATTATTATAGTTAACGGCAAATATTAGTGCAATTACCGATAAACTTTCAAGTGTATTGTCGGTAAACTCGAAACTGAATTTGTGATTTACAATTATTGTTGTGCGGTCAGTGAAAATACTGTGAATTTAACTTGAACATATATTGATAAATATATAGTGATATAATATTTAATTACAGATGGCTTCTACAGGTGTAAACGATCTAACCCAATTGTTAACCTTGGCCGAACGTTTTGGATACGAGGCACCCGAAGTTACATTTTATACATGGAAAATGATATTAGAAAAATTTCATAACAATGGTGTGCGTGTACGTAGTCCTGAATATGAACGTTTTTTGCAAGCGTTATTTAGGCATTATGGGGTTGTTCAGGAAATTATTTTGGCAAGCTGTGAATCCGCTGCTGATATTTCTGATCTATATCAATGCGGATTCTTTCGTGAGTATGATATAAAAAATCAGGCTTGTGAAAAGTTCAAGCAGTTGGTATTGGCAGGTAAGACAGATGGCTTATTTGCTGAAGCTGCTGCTGAACTATTAGGTGATCCTGTGAACTTAGCAGAATCAAGTTCTATGAGTTCTGGGGAACCTATAAACTTTCCAGGGACAAGCTCTGCAAGTTCTGGGGAACCTATAAACTTAGTAGGATCTGGTTCTGTGAGTTCTGAGGATGTGCCTAAGACAATGGATGGTATGGGTGTGCCAAATTTTAAGATTGTAAGGAGTACATCTCGTAATTACGCATACTTTGGGCTAAAGGGGAGAGAGCTAACCATTAAGTGTATGGGCTCAAATGGAATCGAAGACCCGGAAAAATATATACGAAATTTGTTTGATTTCGTAATGATCCATACAATAAAGGATGTTGACAAGAACACCTATATAGGAATAACTATCGAGAGCAGTGCCTCGAAGTTAAATAAGCCAATTTATCTCTCATGGCGAAAAAAATCTGAATTGAACCCGGAGGCCCTCTTCTCCATAGTGGAAAATACCCTCAATAGCAATGAGGAGTTCCTAATCGGAGGTGATGTCACGTTTAAGGTGCATAGTGTGCATCTCCGTAAAGGAAGAGGAAAAACACGGAATCGAACCATCAAGAAGTATGCACCATTGGGTGAATTTTTAGAAGACAAGGTAATTCCGATGGAGAACGACGTGTACTGCCTTCCCAAGAGCATCATCCTTGGGATGGCAAGGGCCGACCAAAAACACAAGCAGGTATATAAATTAAAGAATCATCCACAACGTTTGCTAAATCAGGCTGTTAGATTATGTGAAAGATTAAACATAGAACCTGGTGAACAAAACGGATGTACTCTCGAAGACGCCAAAAAGATACAGAGCCACCTTGCATCCAAGTACCAAATCATTGTCTTTGAAAGGAAGGATAATAGTCGGGAATTTCATGTGTTATATCCGGGTATAAAAGGTGGTAAACAGATATATATCCTATACGAGAATAATCACTATCAGTTGATTGGAAGTATCCTAAACTTATTGGGTACAAGAGGATTTTGTAAATCCTGTTTGCAGGGGTACAATAATAATGGGCTTTATCATAAGTGCGAATTCAAGTGTTCAGCTTGCGAAAAATTCCATGAATTATTTACTTCTGAAATCAAACGCGAATGTAATGATTGTCATAGATTCTTTTCATCGGATGAATGTTTCAACAATCATAAAGATGTAACAAAACGTGGCAAGAGTGTATGTGACTTAGTCAGGGTTTGTAACGATTGTGGTATTATGTTTGATTTAAGACGACGACGGAAATCTGAACACAAGTGTGGTGAGCGGTTGTGTAAGGCGTGTAACATGCATGTAGACCGTAACCATGCTTGTTATGTTCAAAAAGAAAACCTTACCCGGGTCGAAAAGTATTTGTACATTGTATTCGATGTAGAGACTATGCTACTGGATATGAATGTTAAGGGGGAACAACAACATGAGGTAAATCTTGTGTGTACACAACTAATTTGTTACTCATGCAAGGGTAATTCGTTGGATGAGACGTGCCATATATGTGGAGATAAAACGGAAATCGTGAGTTTTCTTTTAAAACTCTTGGCGGGTTTGTTAAGTTTGTGTTAACACCTCGTCAAGGGTTTGACAAGGTCATTGTGTTATCACATAATGGGAGTCGTTATGATATCCATTTTGTAGCTAAACATCTTATAGAGACCGAGCATCTTTCCGTAAATTTAACAATGACGGGGCAAAAAATTATTGAATTGAGAGTTGGGAACGGGCATATTGTGTTCAGGGATAGTTACTTATACATGGGAATTAAACTGTCAAAATTACCCAAAACTTTAGGCTTATCTGGCAACTTGCGGAAGGGATCTTTCCCATACTTGTTTAATACACCAACTAATCAAAATTATGTAGGCAAAATTCCGGATCTTAAGTATTTTGATCCCGACAGTTTGTCCCCCGAAGAGAAAAGACAGCTAATTGCCTGGCACCAAGAACGTGCTTTAAGCGGCGAGGAGTATGATCTCCAAAAGCAGATGCTCGCGTACTGTCGTAATGACGTAAGAATTTTAGCTGAGGGTATCATAAAATTCTCAGACCTGATCGAAGAAAAAACTAACGGCATCCAATGTTTCATTTCTTCAAGTACGATAGCCAGTCTTGCTATGCATGTCTATTGTACCTTATATTTACCTAAAGATTCAATTGGTGTAATTCCACCTCTTGGATTTGATTATCGTGACCGTCAAAGTGTGAAAGCACTGCAATGGTTGCGATACATGAAATTATCAAGAGGTACTGAAATTGAGTGTTCGGAAAATGGCACCGAAAGACGCTTTGGGAAATATAAGGTTGATGGATATGAACCAAGTAGTAAAACTGTGCTAGAGTTCTATGGATATTTTTGGCATTGTTGTCCCACGTGTTATCCAGAGTTACGTCATGAACAGCTTGACGACCCCTCGTCTTATCGTACAATTATGCAGCAACGTTATGAGGAGACTGTCATTAAAGCAAATTACTTACGTGGCCGAGGTTTTAACCTTATTGAAATGTGGGAATGTGAGTGGGATGATCAGGTGAAGAAGGACAAGTCCATACAGGAGTTTATCAAGACTCAGTGTAAGGATATTGTCGATCATTTAATCCCCAAACATGCATTTAATGGCGGTCGCACAGAATGTTTTAATGCGCTGTATGAGTGTACTGATAATGAAAACATTCAATATCTGGATGTTACGAGTCTCTACCGCTGGGTAATGGCTCGTAAGCCGCTGCCAATAGGTATGCCAAAAATGCATAGGGGGCCGGACTTTCCAGAAGTGGAAGGTATCAATGGGCTTGTTAAATGCACCGTCTTGCCTCCAAAGGATCTTTATTTTCCGATTCTTCCATATGTTGCGGGAGGTCGATTACTTTTCGGCCTTTGCCGTACTTGTATGGAGGAGGAAAGTGTCAATGATTGTTTGCATTGCGATAAGGACCGGGCTATTACTGGTACGTTTTGCACCCCCGAACTTCATAAAGCAATTCAAGCCGGATATAAGATACTCGGCATTAAAGAAATATGGGAATTTGAACTCAGCGGCTCCGAGGATCGTAATGCGCATAGTTTGTTTCGCGACTATGTAAATTCTTTCCTCCAAATGAAGCAGGAGGCATCTGGTTTTCCTGCTTCGTGTCAAAATAAAGAAGACGAAGAAAAATATATTAACGAGTATCATGCCCATGAGGGCATTCAATTGAATCATAGCAATATCAGGAAGAACCCGGGATTGAGGTATATCTCCAAAATATTCCTCAACTCCTTATATGGAAAATGGGGGCAGAGAACAGACTTGCCGCAAACAAAAATCATTGATAATCCGGAGACGTTTTTTACATATCTATTGTCGGCGCAATATGAGGTTCAATCAGTACTGCCCATTGGTGACGAACACCTAATTATCACATACAAAGACATCGAGAATGAAGACAAACCGTGGAAGTTCTCGAATGTTGTACTTGCCGCGTTTATTACGTCATGGGCAAGGCTTCGACTTTATGACCTCTTGACTTCAGCAGGACCTGAAAATGTTTTGTACTGTGACACGGACAGCATAATGTTTGTCCAGAGACGAAATGATAAGTCCAAGCTTACAACTGGGTCCTACCTGGGTGAGCTAACCAATGAAGTTCCGGAAGGGTGGGAAATAGACATGTTTATTGGCTTAGGGGCTAAAAATTATGCGTATAGGCTAAAAGAAATTGGGACGGGAAAACTAGATTATGTATACAAAATCAGGGGCATTACTTTGGACAGTAGAACGCGAAAAGAAATTAATTTTGAACATTTTTACAATTTAGTACGGAATAAAATTGAAAAGAAGGAGTTAAACTTCCCAGGGAGGATTTCACGTAAGACTGGGTTTACCATTGTTTCACGACCTGAAACAAAAACTCATCGAAAAGTAAATAACAAAAGACAAAGATTAAACCCCGACAGTATGACAGATTACCGTACCATTCCTTATGGTTATCAAAGTCGAAGTCCTGTCACGCAATAGATTGTGCGAATGAATGTGTGTATATATTATATAATTATTTATTTTTATATGTAAATAATAGTGTAAATGGAGGTGAAAACATCTATGATAATCATACATTTTCGTTAACTTGACATGACCTAGATATAGCATATAAATATTCTATACTATTAGATTCCTTTCATATTCACAAGTACTGGTTATTATACCATCTTTATAACATGTCTGCACCCTCACACCGCACCCTCATTTTGTAAATAATATATTATATATTGTAAATAGATTTTTTATACAAATTTTGCAAATAGATTTTCATATACTAAATAGTTTTATATTTTGTGAATTTTTCATATGTTGTAAATAGATTTTCATATTGTAAATAGTTTTTTATATATATTGTATACACCATATTTCAAATATTAAATTAGTTTTGTTAATCAAGTACAAACAATCAATAGAACACTGTATATATCATTATATTCAAACACTTGTTATACACTTTACAATTTTTATTTTTATTATATATCAACATTTTTACTTTTATTATGCACATTCAATTTTTATTTTTATTATGTATTTCACATTTTTATTTTATTATATTTACAATTTTTTATTTTTTATTATATATAATATTTTCTCAATATTTTTACAATAAATTTTTTAAAACTTACATCCATGCCTTTAATTTCTACGTCCTATACAATTAGAAAGGTACTTAATGCAAATGTATGTGTATTCTGTATAAGATAAAGGAAGAATACATATGCTTCATATACTATTATATTAACTTATTTACGTACATTATACTAAAGTATGTGTATTCTGTATAAGATAAAGGAAGAATACATATGCTTCATATACTATTATATAAACTTATTTATGTACATTATACTAAAGTATGTGTATTCTGTATAAGATAAAGGAAGAATACATATGCTTCATATGTATAAAAATAGAATAATAATAAATGCACAATATTTATACTTTTCATAAAATTATAATATCAAATTCATATATTCACTCAATGAATTATTGTTTTATTAAGTTTAATAATAATCTAAATCAAAAAGTCACCCGAGGTTAAAAATATATCCTAAAACATGAAATTACAAAATGCGATATCGCAATATTTATTTGTTCGCTCAACAAGTTCTTCTACGTCATAAACCATCAACCACAACCAGGAAATATCCAGCAAAATAGCGGGCGTGTCATCAAAGGTAAGTAAACTTTCTCTTCTTACTTAAGTTACAATATTAAATATACAAAGTGTGCCGGAAAATACCCTTAGCGTCCACGGCTACCGAGCGGCAAAATACAAAGCGGGCGGAGCTAAAAACTCGCGACGGAAATGGCGCCAGCGGAAAGCTAACGTTCAATACAGTGCGGCAGTCGGTAATATACAAAGTAAATGGGCGGAAAAAGTATAAAGGAAAGTCGAAACATAACCAGACAGTACGGGCGCCAACGGAACCATCTTACACGGGTTATCAATCCAAAATAATTGCAGTCATTACTTCAATTGAAAAAACTCATTGCGCTAGGTACACTATTATTACTTCAATTACATACGTCATACTCTTTCACGAATTCAATTATATACGTCATACTCCTTCATGATTTCAATTACAAAAACTCATTGCGCTAGGTACACTATCATTACTTCAATTGAAAAAACTAATTATCCTATATACATCATACTATATGATGAAATGTTGCCTTTTAACAAAAGATCCGGGTTAATTTCACGTTAATCTCTTGGTTACTTAACGTAATAAATACATAAAACACTGTAATCATAGTTTAATCCCCTTAGCATACCTGGAACAGGTAAAAAA
The DNA here is from genome assembly GCF_964235325.1 of Thermobia domestica. Classification (NCBI taxonomy): domain Eukaryota; kingdom Metazoa; phylum Arthropoda; class Insecta; order Zygentoma; family Lepismatidae; genus Thermobia; species Thermobia domestica. Next base: position 151,747,633 of record NC_137469.1, read on the forward strand.
CGGTAACCCTGTTTAATTCAGGTAGTATACGTGGAAGGCGATATATGATGCATGTTCCTACTTTTTACATCCCTAGGCCTAGGCTCCCAGTTTCGGAGAGATCCACCACTCTATTTTGTCGTTATTGGCAAGTCACCAAGATCTTCAGCTAGCTAACTTCTTAGTCTTGACTTGATAATTTTGTGTTTTAATACTGTTCATCAACCGCAGCATCTTTCACCTCTCTCTCTTTTTCCTTCCACCACATATTGTAGCCCGTCTCTCATGATACAGTTCCTTCTCATCCAATGTTTCAAATCAGTTTCTATTCCTTTTTTCTAATTACATCTAAATAGTTCTTTTCTCTTCTCCCTCACTTTTTCTAACATCTCGTTCGTCTTCCGTTCCATCTAGCTAATTTCGTGCATTCTTCTTCAGATTCACACGTATATACATTTCGAAAACATGCACCCTTTTTTCATTGTTTTTGCGTAATGTCCCTGTTTATCCCCTATGTAGTATAATACTCCACGCGAAACATTTTGCGACTGTTTTTCTTAACTTTTTATTCAAGGACCCTAGATTAGGCTTTTTGTCCTTCTAAGTTATGGCTACCACAGATTCAGAACATTGAATCGAGTCATTTTTCTGAAACTTCCAAGTGAATGATAGGAAGTTATGAACACTGGTAATTATTGGGAATTTAGTGTAGCTTAAGAATAAGGCTTAAAGTGAATTGGGACACAACGAAGCTAATCAAACGTTAGAAAATGTTGATTACACCTGATGAAACGATGATTAAACTATTGACATAATAAAGAGCACAATCACAAGCATAGCGGAGTTGTACATCAATTTTCTAGCCTTTATAGATCTGATGTTAGTACAGCTGGTGAAACATGGGAAATTGATGATCAAGCTGTTCAAACGAAGATTAAAAGATTAGCATCGATAAATTTCGAATCTGGGATAAAGAAAAGGGGGTAGCGTAAAGTTAGCTTCCGTAAACAATACCTAGGATAGCTTATGTTTATGTTAGTAAAGCTGATCAAACATTAGAAATTGTTGATCATACCTAATCAAACGATGATAAAACGTTTGAGACAAAAATAATTTAAAACTTAACGTGAGGGGGGGGGGTACTACACGCAAGTTTTTCAAAAGATGCGGCATGTGCCTCGAACAGCTTGTTACTTACAGTTTTCATTCAACTCTCAGAAGTATAGTTGTATATCAATAATAAACAGTGACTTGGTTTCTATTTTTTAAAATTTTCTTTACGACTACCCGCAAAGTAATCACAGTATTTCTGTTAAAGAGTATTAATGCTTTTGGATAAGATATAGGGTCTATGTACTGTATGGTGATTAAATTTATACGTGGGTTTCTCGGGATACTTCCGTTTTCTCCCACATTCTCATTCGACCAACTCTTCCATCATCATTCACTTGTCTAAATCATCCGTCTCACTTAGCCTAACCGGCATAATCGTGGGACGTTAAACTGAAAGATTTTATTTTAATTTCTTTTATGTCACTTTTAAATTAGACCCTCTAAGCGTTAACATTGAATTTTATAAGATTTTTAAGGGGAAAAAATAATGAGTGTGTAACATAAAATAAATAAATGCTTAAGAAATATAGATAATTTTCCCAAACCGACTTTTAGCACACAAGAAAAATATTGTCCCGGCTAAATCAGAATGTCTTATAGCTCATTCCTATACTCGCTTTAATTTCATGTTCTCAGCGATACTACTCGGGTTCCAGATATCGAAAACTAGTCACCTATTAAAGTTTAATATGTTCACATATGAATTAGTAAGAATAGACTTGACTTTCAGATACCAAAAGATAATCAGAACATTTTTTTTTCGGAATAATTGCTTTAGTGTATTATGAAATACGTAATATTAGATACTGTCACCACATTTTCATTTTTATGAAGAATATTTATTTACATTTCTCCAACTTCAATATACTCCATTGAAATAATTATGAAATTATTATTATTATCCACCGCCGGACACAGAAGGTGGGGTCCCAACTAAGTCCAATATATATCGATTCTGTGATAGAATTGAAAGAAATCAAAATGTACGCCTGAAAAATGCATGGAAGTTAATAGACCGTACACATGTAATCTATATCCCAACTATATCCTATCCTAATCCTTATCTTAACTATATGCGCTGGCATAAATTAAAGGAGTACTTCCAGTTGACGTGGAAAGTTGAAATTTCGCATGATTGTAGCTTTCCGAGACTAACCAATAGGAAAATTGCCAAAAGTGAATATTTTTAATTTTTAGGGGGTCTAAAGGAGAGATGAAGAATTTCCCCATGTTATTTAAATGGGTGTTTGTTTGGACCTATAATCTCATGTTTTAGATACTTGGAATTGGAATAAAAATTTGCAATCCGGCATGCTTATACGTTCTTGTTAGCGTTAACTAAGTAAATAAGTAAAAATAAAAAATTCTAACTGTAGAGTGGTTTTATGGGGAACTGAAAAATCTCTCCCATGTTATTTATATGGGACACCTTTCACACCCCAAAATTATTGGGCACTTCCTGTGGCTACAATGATTAAATTTGACATGATTGTAGCTTTTGGGGACTAAAAATTGACTGAAAAATTGCCAAAAATGAATATTTTTAATTTTTAAGGGGTCTAAAGGGGAGATGAAGAAATTCCCCATGTTATTTAAATACGCCTTTTTTTGGGGACCTATAGTCTCATATATTAGGTATTTAGAATTGGAATAAAAACTTGAAATTCTGTATGGTTATACGTTTTCGTTAGCGTTAACTAAATAAATCACTAAAAATAAAAATTTCCAACTGTAAACTGGTTTTATCGGGAACTGAAAAATCTTTCCCATGTTAATTATATGGGACATCTTCCACACCCCAAAATGTTTAGGCACTTCCGGTAGGATTAGAATGATGAAATTCCGCATGATTGTAGCCTTCCGGGACTAATTTACAGGAAAATTGCCAAAAATGAATATTTTTAGTTTTTAAGGTGTCTAAAGGGAAGATGAAGAAATTCCCATGTCATTTAAATGGGCATTTTCTTGGGATACAAAATCTTATATTTTAGATGGTCGAAACAGGCCGCAGGCCGAGCAAACGCAGGGGTCTGGTTGAGACGGAGCCTCAGCTAGCCAAAGGCTAGTTTATATATATATAAAACTACATGAACTGACATAAATTAAAGGGGTACTTCCAGTTGACGTGGAAAGTTGAAATTTCGCATGATTGTAGCTTTCCGAGACAAACCGATAGGAAAATTACCAAAAGTGAATATTTTTAATTTTTAGGGGGTCTAAAGGGAAGATGAAGAATTTCCCCATGTTATTTAAATGGGTGTTTGTTTGAACCTATAATCTCATGTTTTAGGAACATGGAATTGGAATAAAAACTTGAAATTCGGCATGCTTGTATGTTTTCGTTAGCGTTAACTAAGTAAATAAGTAAAAATAAAAAAAAATAATTGTAGAGTGGTTTTTAAGGGGAACTGAAAAATCTCTCCCATGTTATTTATATGGGACACCTTTTACACCCCAAAATTATTGGGCACTTCCTGTAGGGCTACAATGATTAAATTTGACATGATTGTAGCTTTTGGGGACTAAAAATTGACTGAAAAATTGCCAAAAAATGAATATTTTTAATTTTTAAGGGGTCTAAAGGGGAGATGAAGAAACCCTTCATGTTATTTAAATCGGCCTTTTTTTGGACATATAATCTCATATTTTAGGTACTTAAAACGAATAAAAACTTGAAATTCTGTATGCTTATACATTTTCGTTAGCGTTAACTAAATAAATCACTAAAAAATAAAAATTTCCAACTGTAAACTGGTTTTATGAGGAACTGAAAAATCTTTCCCATGTTATTTATATGGGACATCTTCCACACCCCAAAATGTTTAGGCACTTCAGGCAGGATTAGAATGATAAAATTTCACATGATTGTAGCCTTCCGGGACTAACCTACAGGAAAATTGCCAAAAGTGAATATTTTTAGTTTTCAAATTGTCTAAAGCGGGGATGAAGACATTCCCATGTCATTTAAATGGGCATTTTCTTGGGGTACAAAATCTTATCTTTTAGATAGTCGAAACAGGAAAAAAACTTGAAATTTGATAGAATTGTGGATTTAAGAGGTGCAAGGCCGTAGGCCGAGTAAACGTGAGAGGCATGAGGCGAAGCTCCCAGCTGTGCCAAATTTAGGAAATGTAATTAAAGAGCAAATGCACAAAATTTACTCTTGATGCAAAGGCTGATACCTAAAAGATACTAGGCCGTAGGGCGAGCAAACGCAGGGGTCTGGTGGAGACGGAGCCCCCAGCTAGCCAAAGGGTAGTTTATATATATATATATATATATATATATATATATATATATATATATATATATATATATATATATATATATATATATATATATAAAACTACATAAACTGACATAAATTAAAGGGGTACTTCCAGTTGACGTGGAAAGTTGAAATTTGGCATGATTGTAGCTTTCCGGGACTAATCGACAGGAAAATTGCCAAAAGTGAATGTTTTTAATTTTTAGGAGGTCTAAAGGGGGGATGATGAAATTACCCATGTTAATTAAATGGACCTCTTTTTGGAAATATAATCTCATGTTTTAGGTACTTGAAATTAGAATAAAAACTTGAAATTCAGTATGCTTGAACGTTTTCGTTAGCATTACCTAAGCGAATAAGTAAAAGTAAAAATTTTCAACTTTAGAGTGGTTTTATGGGGAACTGAAAAATCTTCCCGATGTCTCCTACACCCTAAAATGTTGATGCACTTCCGGCATGATTAGAATGATGAAATTTGGCATGATTGTAGCCTTGCGGGAGTAACTTACAGAAAAATTGCCAAAAATGAATATTTTTAATTTTTAAGGGGTCTAAAACCCTTAATTTTAAAGAAATCCCCATGTTATTTAAATAAGCGTTTTCTTGGGATACAAAATCTTATCTTTTAGATAGTTAAAGTAGGAAAAGAAACTTGAAATTCGGTAGTATTGCGGGTTTAAGAGGTGCGAGCGCGTAGACAGAGCAAAGGCGGGGTGTATGGGAGCGGAGCCCTCAGCTAGCCAAAGGCTAGTTGTAATATAAAATTGCAAACATGTAGGACCTAACCCTAGAAGTAACTAACATAATTCGTATATCACCTCAGATAGGGAATAGGTACATAGCTACAATATTAGTTGTTAGTGACGGTGAAATGATTTTTTTAAATGTAAATTTAAGTGCATTGTTAGAAATAAATTATATTTTTTTGTATTTCTAAAAATCACTTAACACTCATACACGACTAACACTTATAACTATACATGAGTCGTTTTATTATTCCTTGTTATTATGAGAAATGTATTTTCCTTTTTTTTCAGCAAAGTATTTTAGAATTTTGTCTAAATTTAAATTCCTGTTCATTTTAGATCAGTGAGCAAAATTCCAAATTATTCAAATTCTGGGTGAATTAGTGATCTCAAGTGAGTTCTTATCAATTTTAACTCGGAAAAACTCCTTTCTCTAGATGCTACAATCATTAAGATTGTTAAGAAAATCTTACATTGTTATGTTTTTTTTCTATGTATTTGACAAGCCGAAGGTAGGTTACAGTCTAGCACGGAGCCCCCCTAGGCGCGAGGCCCAACAAATCGGCTTAATTCCGACCCTGTATGACACCTGCTGGCATGGCATAAGTTTCTCTGTTTCCTCCTCTCATACAAGAATGCTTATATTTTATACAAGATGTACCCACGGTGAGTGGCTAGAAGCAATTTGGTATCCGGCTCCAAAAGGATTTCGTGTCCCTTATATGAAGTTCGTGCGTTATGTATTTATTGAACTTCTCCAACATTTACAACAAATAAATAATGTTTTTTAGTAAATATGAAAAAAGCTTCAAAGTTTCCGAGGTATGAACTCTTATTAAAATATGTTGTAATTGTAATCCGCACCCCTTTCTTCTTATAACCTTTATTTCTTTCCTTCTAGATCAAATATGAAAACAAATGAGTTTCGTTTCACAGTACGAAGCTACAGGAAACTTCCAAACTATGGAACTCAAAACTCAAACTTGATATGCTGCTTCAACTTGTTTCTTGGACACTGAATCCACATCAAAGAAACGTTACTCGCTATATCTTACTGTTTTTGCTCTAGGGAGATTAATATTGAAACCGGAAGTGTTAAATTATGTCTATCCTTCCGGTTGCAATAGATGAATAAAATCAGAGGTGAAATATATTCTTGCGGTAATGAATCCAGATCAAAAACTCCTTGTTGCTACCTGTTTTCGTTTTATAAATTATCCGATTAGTGTTGTAACTGATCATCATCATCATTATCATCATCATAGGTATTCTGCTCTTATTGGCAAATACAAGGATTCGTTATGTTTACTATGGTGTAATTTGGGAAAGGTAGGGGGGCAACTTCAGGCACGTCTAGATCTGGTCACTTTTCTTGAATACAAGACAGTTTCAAATGACTTTTGAATGCTTAACTATATAGACGGTACTGTGCATGTTTTAAATTAGAACTAAACCTTGACAAATATTCGTTTGTAACGGGATTTGTGGCTTTTGAGCACTCCCTTTTTACACCAAACAATTTAATAATCCGAACAGCTCAAGCAAATATTCGGACTAACGCGCGCTTCCTGCTGTAGTTATCGAAGATTATTACTGGTCCACATTTTGTCCGCACAGTTATCATGAAAATAAACATATGCGAAATAATGTTACTCCTATTGACCTTCCAGTGTCCCCTGTAGATGAGTGGATACGCTCGTTGTCTTGTAAGCACGGAGTTCCGGATTCGATTCCTAGTGGGAACACAAGTGATTTGGATCTCACTCTAGATTCCGTTTTTAGGGCGTCATCATCATTCCGAAGGCTATGGTAAGCCATCATGGTTTCACTTTGCCCAGGGATCTAGAGGGACTTTGCCCAGGAACCCAGGGTAGGACACTGCATCATCATAATGACCTTCCACTAATCGGTCATCGCGTCCTTTGTATGTTGCTGAGGTGTCGTCAGTGATACTACACAGAAAATGACGGCTTCTAATGTACTATCTTATTCAATATATAGTATTGTTTATGACGTTAAGTATCTTTTGAACCACTAACGAAATATTTTTTTACCCGTTTATCTTAGGTTGCAGCTTGTGTGGCTATGAAGAGAACGTTTAGGGCAGTTATTCTAACACTTGCTGAGATAAGTAATGAAAATCGCAGTCGCTCTTCTAAAGCAAGGCGTCTATTGAGTGAAGTGATTTTTCAGTTTGTGTTCCAACTCAACTTGTTCATACTTTTTCTTGGAAAGTTGAAAAGATTGTCAGATTATCTACAAAATAAGGAGAGAACACTGGCTGATGCTGTTTTACTTACGAAGGGTGTAGTGGATTATTTTACTGAAATTCGAAACACAGTCGAGAAGTTCGAAAAAATTTGGAATGAATGAGCCTTGCTGAAAATAACGGTATATCTCTAACTGGTCCAATGTCCAAAACACGATCCCTGCCCCACCATTTACGTCAGTATATTATGACTGAGCAAATATCGGTTGAGGAAGAAGATATCCAATCCCAAGAAGACTACAGACAGAGGATATTTTTTCCTGTACTTGACAGAATACTTGCAGAAATGAATAGGCGTTTTACAGAAAATACAGGTATTCTATGTGGGATAAGCAGTCTTCATCCTAAAAGTGAACACTTCCTCTCATTTGAGAAAATTGAACCACTTTCACATCATTATGGATGTGATGTCGATAGTGTACAGGTGGAACTGAAACTTCTCCCGAAAGTTTTGAAACTTTATGAGCAGGAAAAGCAATGTAAAATTACCTCCGTTTCTCAGTTTACTGAAGTGATGGATCGTTTCAAACTGCTTTTCATAAAATTTACAAATTAACCGTAATTGCTGTCACTATTCCTGTATCTAGTTCACCATGTGAGCGTTCTTTCTCGTGTCTTAGACAGGTTAAAACATATCTAAGAAATCGAATAGCAAACGATCGCCTACGCGATCTTTCTTTCCTTTCGGCAGAAAAAAATTGTAATGAATATTGCTGTAGAGGATGTGGACGCTGGACATAAAAATTGACGCATTGTACTTCATTTAAGTGCAGGTATAAAAGTTTATTGTAAGCTTGTTCGTACCATGTGATCAGCCCTTCATAGTTTAAAGTACATTGTTCATGAAGATGATTATGATGAAGTTTTGTTAATTGCTATTTACTTCTTTATCCAATCTATATTTTTTAAAAGTTATTTATTTATTTATTTATTTATTTGCTAACTTAAGTTTCAGTTTCAAAGATTTCTATGTAAGGTGTGATCAACCAATCATGCTGTCGAATTTCCTTATTCTTTTAGTAACATAGGTCTTTGCTGTTGCATATAGAGACCACGTCAAAAAATCTTATATGCACAAATTAAGATTTGTCTCTTGCTTTCTTGTAATAAATCCTTCAAAGATAAAAATGTTTGCAGTAGCCTATTTTATCCTTGTTTTAATTTACTACTTATTGTGTACATTATATTATTAACAAAGACGGAGTATTATCTGTAAGTCTGTGTTGTTTGAACCTTTTATTTCTATGCATTCATGTGCATTCTTGGTGGGAGAGAGGCTGTCTTGAACTTCATCAACTACACAGTACACGCCGTTATTATTGTTGAAAAAAAACAACCACCTGGAAGTAGAGGTAGTGTGTCTGCCACGCGGAATTCGGTAGGTCGAGCATATAGCCACGAACTCCCGCAGCCCATCCTAAGTCCTACATTTCTTCAGTCCCACTAGGCGAATGCCGTAATTGTACCTTCTACATATATAAGGCCAAGACAGCTGTTTTCCACATCCTTTTTCCTTCCCTATTTTGGTCTGAGCCTTAGCTAACTAAAGAGTATAAAAACTGAAACTTAATTATTGTCAAAGAAATGTCTACATTGTCTAGTTCTCATTTTCATTGTCCGCTCACCCAGCAACTAGGTCCGCCTCTTTCCGCCCACCCCATCAAGCGTTTTTGGCGCCGTCCCTAGTATGAAATAACACGCCAAAACGGTAGTAATGCTGGGACCAATGGCTTGCGACAAAATTCAGTTGAGCTAACACCATTATTTTGTGTCTTGTAGATTAACACATTGAGCGCCGTGTGTATCAAAAATTATACACACCGGTTTTCCTTTCTGGGCCATGTGTATCAGTTTATATACACAGTCGAAATCACTGTCTGGCCACAGGAAAATCACGTGGTATACCCTCCCGGGCCAAGTTGACCTTGAGAAAGGTCATGCATTGTTATGCTCATTGACAATTTTTCCCCCTTCAAAACTTAATAGTTTTCAATTGTTGACAAATTTTAAGGCGTGTATCAGAAATTATACACGCGGCCCAAAACAACTAAATTTCTTTCTTGGTTTTGTTTTGACGTAAACTTTTACCTAATTTTGTCGCTCGTGTCGTTTGTTTCTTTCAATAGACCTACAGTATAGTGTCCTCGAGTCAAAACGTCTAGAAAAACAATATGTGACAAAGAAATTGAGTCCATTTTGATGGACTCTGACGCTGAAGATCTAGATGTGAATAGTTCAGAAGATGAAAATTCTGATATGTTAGTGGACTCTGATCTCGATCCGGAGTGGCTTCCTGAAGCAGCTGATGGTTCAAACAGTTCTTTTGACGAGGCTGGTGAGGATATGGCAATTTCCGACATACTGTTTAGTTACGCAATTGAAACCAATACGGATCCGACTAATGAAAGTACTATGTCAGTGTCGCAAGGAGTAAATGTACCTGATAATTCACCATCTTCACAAGAAGACAGTGTATCGGATTCGAATCTGTTAGAGAGAATTTTGGAAAACATTTCGTGGAATAACCCAAGTGACAATCACCCTGTTTTTATATTTACTGGAAAAAGTGGTATTGACTTTACTATTAGTGGTATTTTTGCTCTTTCTGATCCGATAGATTACTACGAGTTGTTCATCGATCCTGAAATACTCAAGATTATGGTTGATCAAACTAATTTGTATGCAATGCAACAAATCCAAAAGGTTGACGATGTTTCTCCTATCGCAAGGATACACGATTGGACAGCTACATGTATAACGGAGATGCGTAAATTCGTAGGACTTACATCCATCCCACTCGCTTATCGTCTTCTCCAATCTAAAACTCATTTGATTGGAAATTTGAGGTCAAACAGAAAACATATCCCGAAACAAGTCCTTGATGCGAAATTGAAGCAGGGAGAAACAGTTGGAAAAAAGACTGTAGATGGAGTGACAGTGTTGAAGTGGAATCACAATAGAGATGTTTTGATGTGTTCGACAGTACACTCCACAAATGATCACGTGACCAAAACTTTTAGAGGTAAAGAAATTCAGAAGCCAAAGTATGTAGTGGATTATAACGAACGGAAGTCGTCAATCGATGTCAGTGATCAGGTGGTAACAGTGATCAGCTTTGAGGCGCTGCACAAAATGGTATAGAAAGGCTGTATTAGAAATTATTTGGGGAACAAGTCTCGTTAAAGCATACTGTTTGTACAATGAAAACACAAGAAACACAGATCAAACGATTAAAGAATTTCATGAGTCAGTTCTGGAGAGCATGTTAGGTTTGACTGAATCGATGATCACCCATCGTTCCACAAGAAGGCAGCATAACCTGATTGACAAATATGATGCAGGAAACTCATCGAAAAAGGTTAGAGGAAGATGTGTTTCTTTTTATAAGAGATATGACAGAAAAGGATCGACAACGCGAGGCAAGAGAAAGTATGCGACCCAAGTATCAACAGTTTGTGATACCTGTGAAAATAATCTGTTTTTGTGCAAGGTATGTTTCAATTCTAGCCACTAAGGACTCTAAAGTGCTCAAGATCTTTGTGTTAAGTGTAAGTTTATCAATTTAAGATGAAGACAATGTGAGAAAGTTAAAATAACAGAACAAATGATGATGAAAGAAAGTAGATTTTCAATATTCATATTTACACTCATAAAGTTCTTTTACCGCTGACGCTTATGTTTGAAGAGAGTGAAACTCGAACTGATTTGAATTCGAGTCCATTACATTCGATGGAATCCATCACAATCTGAAAAAGTGGAAATTGTAATTTTATCACATACTATGAAAATAGTTATTGTAGATTTTTAGAACTGACACTAAAAGTAAACTATTGTATTTGGTTTTCTGAAAAATACATATATAAAAAAGTAAAGGTATAAATACAATGATTTTCATCACTTATATTTTTGACAAATATAACATATAGGCTGAACCCAAGAGTGCGGGCAGACTCTCACGGGGTGTAGTAGTTGGAAACAACTCGCTATACAAACCTAGGTGTGTATGTATTCACATACAAGAGGCCAGAAAAAAGTCTTCACTGTGTATCAAAAATGATACACCAAGCCCCGGAAGGAAAACCAATGTGTATCAATCCAGATACACACGGCCTGATCGTGTAACCATCCCAAAGACATTTTGGCCCAAAAGGATGAACCAGCAGACCTTCCTTCGGCGCTCAATGTGTTAATCAATAGGCTAACTGTTCAAAAGTTTTCAGCGTACATTTAGCTAAAGCTATAAACTTTCCTGGGCACCTATAGATTCCGAGAGGCCTCGCGTAGCGTAGTTGCTAACGCTCTCGCCTTTAGTGAGAGTGGTTCCGGGTTCGATTCCCGATGGAGACACTCGATCGAGAAAGTGTAAAGTTTTCTCAGGCCAGTCACCTTGGGTGATGTTTTTCTATGTTTTCCTCATTCACATCAGCCAAAATGCCGGTATGGTATCTAACAATGGTTCCAGGCTGTTTCCTTCCTTCCTCATTCCTGTTTTCCTCCCTAGTTCCCCGTGTAGTGCGATTGCCAAGAGATGTATTCTCTCACTTGTGACGGCTTAATATGGCCCATAGCTGCTAAAAGCCCTAATCTACTTCCCATATCTAATTCCTACTCCTATAGGTTTCAGGAGATATTTTTCCCTTTTCTTTCTTTCTTTTGTTCTTTTTCTTTCTTTCTATTCTTTTCTTTTTTGTATTTCTTAAGACTTATTTTAACTCATCGGATTAAAAATCTGATTCTGTGCAGTTTTTCTTATCGAACATAAATTTTAACAGTCTTGATTACTACCGTACTGGTATTAAGGTCTGGTGAAACAGAAAACCTCACGATTTATCACTCCACTCATTAAGGCTTTGAGATTTATCATGTTACAAAAATTTCTGGAAGAATTTCCAAATTTGAAGCTAAATGAGGTGACATGAGTGTTATATGCTGTGAGTATTGCCTTTTTGTTGTTAACAAACTTTTTTTTTTCATTTAGTTGTTTATATGTTAAAAATATCCTTTCTCTCCTTCTCCTTAAAAACTAACGTATTTTCTTCTAACTCATATAGCAGTATTAGGACCATTTCAAAAGTGTTAAAATTAAAAATACTTAATTTTTCAATATAAATTAAGTAATGAAGTGTTTTGGTAATAAAAAAAAAGTTTTTGAATTATAGAAGATAAGGGAGAGGTGAATAAATGATGAAGTTTAAATTGTCATAATTTATTTAAAAGTAAATGTTATAAATATATTAGAAATACACCACTTCGATTAGTGAATTTTATGAAGAAATTCTAATGAAGATAGTTAGAGCGAATGATTTGTAAACTCATAGTATGAAGACAGATGGGTGAAAGAAATTCTTTGTCTTCTTCCCTTTTATTCTGTTCTTCGTTGACAGTCTTTCTTTGAAGCTCTTTGCAGAACGAGATCTTGGCATTTTTTGCTTTGGAGGGAGGCTGACTGGTTCTTTGACACTGAGTAACCATATTATTTCTTCAGCGCTCTGCCGTTTCTCATAGACTTAATTAATTAATGGCGTTGCGATGTTGGACTACCCGTTTATTCTGTCTGTGAAATTGAGGAACCAGAGAAAATCGCAGCACAAAGGCTCTGATGGAAAATTAAAATGTCGTTTCTCTTCTTGTCGGCTTTTGCACTCTTTATCAAAAGAATGAATCCTTCTTTCCCACGGCTTAGTCATGTCTTCTTAATTACTCATCGCGGTAACTAACTGAATTTATTTGCATAAACTGCAATATTTCCAGTCTTCTCATTACTACACAGAATTGAAAGATATAAATTCACAACTTTTTTGTTTCCTTCTTGTCATCTTTAGGTTTATCCCAGCGATGTACACAACCCTGTTTCACTGCTTACTTTAATGAATTTCATTCTTGAAACACTGACGGAATCTCAATCTGAAAATTATGCTTAATTATTTGCTGACAGGATAAGAATATAATTATATGAACTTACATGAAGATAATTATATAGTATCTAATATAGTAATAGATACCATATAAGAAATTTGCACCCTCACTAAGCTCAAAGATTGTTTGTAACAGCCGGATAAAGTAAAATAGAAGTCCATTTTAATGTTCATGGATGAAGATCAGATTTCTTATTTTATTTTGAAAAAGTGCACTTTCTTACTTGTCTTAAATGTAAATAATTTTACATAATACTTGAAAAAATCGAATACAATTTATTATTTAAAAGTTACTACTATTATATTATTGTGATCACTACTACTATATCTCGGTTTAAATCGGTTTTAAGTTAATAATCTTGCGACCATCTCTGCCAAGTGTAAATCATTGAGCTTCTCCAAAGAATTTTCTGACCATATAACAGGTATCCAGAATTGTTTCCATTGTGTCACAGTAACTTCATGCGCTATAATTGTAGCTGAGATCACTGGCGCAAATGCCTGGGGGACGGGGGGATATGTCCCCCAATCTTGGACCTAGTGGGACTGTCTCCCCCAATAATCTGACTTAAAAAGTGCTTTTTGGGATAAGTGTGATGATTTGTGTCCGACTGCCACAAATAAATGTAAGATGAAATAGATTTCTCTTGGCTTTTCAATTTTTTAAAAAGAATCGTATTCTGTAGTATTTCAAACTGAACTTCGTGCTGTTGTGCGTTTAGTAGTCTCCTCTCATCAATATGTATTAATTCCACTTCCGCTACTTGGGCAAAAATTGCAATGAATGCCAGAGGAAGATATGCCTCTCTCTTCATGCTAGAAAGTTATCTCAGCTGTAGGTACGGGCACAAATTCCGGGGAAATGGGGAGACATGTCCCCCCCCCCCAACATACGAACTAGAGGCTCTCCCAATAATCCGATTTGAAAAGTGCTTTTTGCAGATAAGTGTGATGATTTGTATCCGTCTTCCCAAAGGAAAGTGAGATGAAATTTGTTTCTCTTGGCTTTTCCATTTTTAATGAAATTGAAGGCGTGCCACTGTGTGTAACGTAACCTGATATGAAATCTTATCTCCACCTCTCCCCTAGGCCCTAGCACACGAAGAGTATATTGACTATCCAATGTCAGTAGAACCCATCTTTTCAGTAAATGCACATTCAATCCATTTATAGTATCAGCGTAGGCATCTGCTCATGCTTCGTAAGCTAACTCTATAGCCCATGGAACCCGGAGGTTCAATGCCGCGTTCACAAAAGCTCTCCACTGACTTCTATCCTTAGCCAACTGGATCCAGTTTCTATTTTGTATTCCTATTTTTGCGAGATCCATCTTAATATTGTCTTCCATCTGCGCCTAGGTCTTCCTATCGGTCGTTTTCCGATTGGTCTTACCGCTAACACTTTGAAAGCGTTCCTACTGTCTTCCATCCTGGCTATATGTCCTGCCCACCTAAGTCTCCTAAACTTGATGACCCTAACAATCTTTGGCAAGCCGTATAATTTAAGTAGTTCCTCGTTATGAAGTTTCCGCCATTCCCCATTCCCGTTCCTCTTGGGTCCGAATATTCGTCTCAGGATCTTGTTTTCAAATACTTTCAGTCTATGTTCTTCCCTCAGAGTAAGCGACCATGTTCCGCAACCATACAGAACAACAGGTACGATTATCGTTTTATATATTTTAAGCTTCAAATTCCTCGACAGAATTCTTCGTGAATATGATTTTCGTCTGTTAATATTGATCCTAGATATTTGAAACTATCCACTTCATCAAAGGTAATATTTAATATTTTAACGCATCCATAATTTGCCGTATTACGATCCCGACGCACTTCCATGTATTTAGTTATCTCTGCATTTACTTCTAAATCCATGTCCCTGCAAGCGTTTAATAAGATCTCTGAATTTCTTTCTATTGTTCTCCTATTATCCCCTATTAAATTTAGATCATCAGCGTAAGCATAACCTAGTGAACACCGTTCAACTCTAGGCCCTAGTTGCTATCTTTGATATTCCCTATAGTGTATTCCAGGACAAAGTTGAATAATAATGGCGACAACT
Source organism: Thermobia domestica (assembly GCF_964235325.1). Lineage (NCBI taxonomy): Eukaryota > Metazoa > Arthropoda > Insecta > Zygentoma > Lepismatidae > Thermobia > Thermobia domestica. The sequence continues at coordinate 151,762,981 of NC_137469.1, forward strand.
CATCTCCTTGTTTCAAGTCATTCTTGACGTGAAAGCTCGTGGCCAAACATTTTCCTACCCGGACTTTACTTTGAGATTCATTTAAACATTCCTTAATTGATCTAATTAGCTTTTTTGGTTTTCCAAATTCTGTAAGAACGTTGTACAATGTTTCTCTCCTAACCGAAATGAAATGAAATGAAATCTTTGAGTTTTACGTCCCAGGGATATGCCGGTAAGGCTAAAGGAGATAGTGATGATGAGTAATGAATGAAATGGTGGAATGAAGAAATTAGGAGGAAACGGGAGAACCCCGAGGAAACCCACGCACACGGTGTTTGTCCACCACAAAGTTCACTTGGCGGAAGCTGGGAACGAACCCGGGATCCCAAGCACCAGAGGTGAACCCGGGACCCCTACCACTGAGCCACCAAGGCCACTCTCTCCTAACCGAATCGTAAGCCTATCTAAAATCAATAAATAGTTGATGTACCGGGCTACTGTATTCCCATTTCTTTTCGAGTATTTGACGAATGGTAAATATTTGGTCGATAGTTGATCGATTTCATCTAAATCCACACTAATAATCTTCAATAATTTCATCTGCGTATGATATCAATTTTGCTAATAGAATATTTGAAAGGATTTTATAGGATGTTGACAAAAGAGAGATGCCTCGATAATTATTACAGTAATTTTTGTCGCCTTTCTTGTGAATTGAAACAATGATTGATTCTTCCCACTCTTGTTTCAATTCTTGCTGTAGATAAGGAGAATAAGTTTGTGTATCTTGTTCCACAATTTTTCTCCTCCAGCTAAAATTAACTCAGCCGGAATTTCATTTACACCGGGAGATTTGTGTTTCTTTAATTTCTTTACAGCGATTTCTACTTTTATTCGGTTGGGTTCTGGAATATACGGTTCTGCAGTCTGTATCTTCCTTTCTCAATGCACGTTAGTTTTTGGCAGTGTGTTAAGCAAATCGTCAAAGAAATCTATTTAAAATGCTATCTGTATCACTGAAAACTGTTCCATCAGCTTTCTGTAATATAAGCACCAGGTTGATAGCCTTTCTTAAATTCGTTGAGAAGCCCGTTATACATGTCCCGAATGTTTTTATTTTTACTATTATCTTCAAGTTCCTAAATTTTAGCTTTCAAAAAACCGCGTTTCTTTGTTATAAAAGTTTTGGAAGTTTCCCACCTGAACGAAATTTTGTATAGTTATTTCAACCGGATTTTGCAGCTAACGTAAGTTTGTGTGTTTTCTCTTCTCTGCTAGTTCGAACCATGGTTTGTTCCTACGTATTTCTGCGTGTCCCAATTTTTCTTTTGAGAGAGTATGCTCCGTAAGCAAGGAAAAGAATTCAATTGCTGGAATACTTTTCTCCATAATCTTAAGGTTACATCTGGTAACTAAAGAGTATATGAGATGCGTCAGATTTCTGTAACGATTCCTGTAATGTTATTGAGATTATCATCATTTTGCTCAAAGAATATTGTTGCGTTATACATAATTTATATTCTTTCTTCATAGTTTTGGGGAAGTCATTATTTATATTATTATAAAACTATTTTAACGTGGATCTTTGTGAATGCCTAATTAGAAACATACCAATTATAAATATGCATGTATTCAGATTTCAGAATGTGTTCACGGCAGTGATTTGTAATACTGATATGTACTACTACTTCATCTATATCGCCTAATATATAATATACTCTACAACAGTTGATCAGAGTTATCTCCCGTGATATGAGTTTCATTTCCCTTCTCTAGAATAAGCCTCAAATCTGCCCACCTTCCAATGTTGAAGACAACCAATGGCGTATTTAGGATTTTGTTTCGAGGGGTATGTCCAACACAAGGAAGGAAGTGGTCAATTGTCCACCTGATTTTGAGAATTAAATATATTTTAATTTATGCATAAATTGAAGTTATAATGGCAAGAATTGCAGACCGATAATTCCTATATGAAATGATACAAAAATTTAGGAGTGAATCTAACCCTTTATTTTATTCATACAAGAAAAATGAAGCATCCTTTTGGCCTTCGTAATTTCCCGGGCTAATTATTCCTCCATTTTGATTTTCTTTAATTCAAACATTTCCTTCTTTCAAAAATACCTAAACGATATAATATTTTCTTTGTTTTAATAACTAAAGTCCTGTTATGTTGATATCCGCGCAAATTGGAATGGAACACCAGTTTCGCTTATCAACTCCTCTTAGTTTACGTGTTACTGATGACGGCCGACTTGAATCACAACTGACAACGGTCGATAAAGTATGATAGGCGAAATGAAAGTAACGTCAAGAAAAAGAAAAGTAGAAAGGACGAAAGAAAGAACAAAAGGACGCAGTTCTTACAGGGAATGAAATTTCACAAATACAGTATTATTTTTGAACAAAGAGCATAAGAAAATTGAAAGTCAATGACGTTCTTAGAAATAATAAGAAGGGTTATTGTTGTACGTGGAATGCGAAAAACTAACAAATTTATTTCGGGGGAAGTTTGAACCCGATAGCCTCCTAAATATGCCACTGAAGACAATTCTGCTCCCCTGATCCTTCACAGCATTGTTTTTCAACTTCATAAATATTTTGAACATCGCTTATATAATATATGGGAACAGTCTTACACATCCCCCCCCCCCTCCAATGTTGAAGACAGATTTGCGCCGATGGCTGAGATAATGGTTTAGTGGCTTTCTAATAACCCCACATCTTTTTAATTTCGTCTCCCCAGAAGCAAGATTTATGCCTGCTAATTTTTGTATTAAATGTTAGATGTGTGTTGTAAATCAGGGGGTCTGTAGCATCTATGAGATAGTTCTTTGTCCATTTAATTCATGATAGTAATGTCCAGTCTGCTTTCTGAAACCGTTACATCAGTTCTGATTTCTGGATCCCAGTAAACACTGATCATCCAGAACATTATGACACCTACTTAATATCTGATATGTCTAGCTCCGGTTCTTAGGACGACAGCAATACAGCTTGCCATGTAAACAATGAGACCTTGACAGATGTCTGGAAGCATGGCGTACCACACCTGCACACATAACTTACTTAATTCTGAAAATATTAGATGTTAGATGTGTGTTGTAAATCAGGGGGTCTGTAGCATCTATGAGATAGTTCTTTGTCCATTTAATTCATGATAGTAATGTCCAGTCTGCTTTCTGAAACCGTTACATCAGTTCTGATTTCTGGATCCCAGTAAACACTGATCATCCAGAACATTATGACACCTACTTAATATCTGATATGTCTAGCTCCGGTTCTTAGGACGACAGCAATACAGCTTGCCATGTAAACAATGAGACCTTGACAGATGTCTGGAAGCATGGCGTACCACACCTGCACACATAACTTACTTAATTCTGAAAATTCCGCGCAGGAAGTCGATGAGCTTGGATCTGAAGTTCAATGACATCCCAAATTGTTCAGTTTGGATAAGATAGATTGAATTGGGGACTATTGCAGTAACTAAAATTACCACTGTGCTCCTAGAATCACTATAGCACAACGTTGGTGTTGTGACAAAGAGTATGTCCTGCCGAAAGATATAATTCCCAGCTGGAAATATGGCCGACATGAATTAATATACTTGGTCAGCTGATAATAGAGAGCAGTCATGGTGCCCTTCAAACGAAATAACGGGCCCATAGGTTAATATGAAGGTTCTCCAAATCATAATGGAGCCTCCCCCGCCCTGTAGTTATTCCACTGTCCACTTCTCGAACAACGGTTCCCATGAAAGACGACAGATTCTAACTCAGCCGTCAATATGATGAAGGCACTATCCTGATTCATCGGGCCATGCTAACATTGTGTCATTGTTCTGCGCTCAAAATGATGATGGGCACATGTCCATTCTAGTCGTTATCAATAATGTTGTGCAGTTAACATTGGTGCTCGTGTGGGATGTAGGACGAAGGCTCATATCTAATACTGTACGGTGAACTCTGTCCTCAGACACACTTGTGCTTTGTCCGCTATTAAAGTATCCTGTTAATTGTGTTACAGTTTGCATCCAATTCTGTTGTATTAAATAGTGATGGAATGGGTCATGGGTTGCCGGGTCATCACGATCTCGATCTCGCTTCTGAGATCTGATTTGACCCGGAGACCCGTACAGACTCAGTGACCCGAACTGACTCGGGGAACCAGGAGCAACCGAAATATTATCTCTGCAGCATTACGTAATAATTTTATACTTTTCTACTCGAGCTCGAGCATTCATTTGTTTCATTCTCGGTGTGACATTTCTAATTCAAAATACTATGTTTTGAATATTTCATGTTTTTACAAATATAATTTCATATTTGTTCGTTTTTTACACGTGGTTTTTAAGCATTACCTACACAAAAAGAATGAACAAAACACTGTTTGGACTCAGAGATATCTTTTTTTATTCCAAACGGCAAGTTTTACAGGTAGGTTGATAATATGTCATAATATGAGAAGCACTTAACTAATTCTGGCGTGTTTTTGGTCTGATAAACCTTGTAGTTATTTTCTATGCAATGTTTGGCCCAGATATATTCAAACAACAAGCGTGAAAAAATATATTTAGTGAAAAGGCAATGAAAGAGGAGAGAATCATTTTGTTAGAATTGCATTTGTAGCCTCACACATACTCCTCATGTGTATACTGACGTTTCATCCCGCGTTTTATCGGCTCACCGGGTCAGACTAGGTCACTCCAGATCATAGTTATGTCTGGGTTACCGAGTTCGGAAGGTCATGGGTCTATCTGGGTCACCGGGTTTGGTAGGTCTTGTATCTAACTGCCTCTGGGTCTTCCTGGTCACAGGTACGAACAACGAGATCAGTAGTAGTGGCCCCCGTATATCTAGTCGAGTCAGCAAAAATTTCTCGATTCTGATTGGCTGAGAGAGGTCACGTGACGTTAGGCCCCGCCCACGCGGGAAATTCAAATTTTTTAGGTCACGTGGTATGACGTCATGAGTCACCCTGCGGGGAAATCCCTCATTCTCTTTTATGACTAGGATTTTTGAAAATTGTTCCCTTTTACGGGTAAGATGTGTGTTTTGATTGGTTGACAGCTGTCACATGATCTTAGACCCAGGGATATTTGAAAATTCGTTCCCTTTTACGGGTAAGATGAGTGTTTATGATTGGCTGATAGAGGTTACATGATCTTAGACCCGCTACACGGTGAACAGGTCACATGGTATGACGTCATGTTTTACCCTTGCGAGGAAATCCATCACTAATTCGTTTCCTTTTACGGGTAAGATAAGTGCTTTGGTACCTTGATTCTGATTGGATGATAGAGATCACGTGATTTTAGGTCCTAGGATTTTTGAAATTAGGGTGTCCTTTCTGATGTATACTTTGGTACCTCGATTCTGATTGGCCGACAGAGGTTACATGATCTTAGACCCGCCACACGGTGAACAGGTCACATGGTATGACGTCATGTTTTACCCTTGCGGGGAAATCCATCACTAATTCGTTTCCTTTTACGTGTAAGATAAGTGCTTTGGTACCTTGATTCTGATTGGATGATAGAGATCACGTGATTTTAGGTCCAAGGATTTTTGAAATTAGGGTGTCCTTTCTGATGTATACTTTGGTACCTCGATTCTGATTGGTCGACAGAGGTCACATGATCTTAGACCCGCCACACGGTGAACAGAATACGTGGGAAAACCCCTCACTTATTTGTTTTATTTTATGTGTAAGATGTGTGTTTTGGTACCGCGATGTTGATTGGTGGATAGAAGTCACATGATCTTAGCCCCCACCCCCAATGCTAGACATTCAGAGTGCTATGACGGCGATCCATCCTAGACCGGGATCTTAGAATTTAGTTCCCTTTTTATGGTTATGCGTAAAGTTCCCATGAAGGGTTCAACCTCCTCCTTAAATAACCCTTTTATGGTATGATATTGTACTGAAGTTTACATTAAATATTATCGTTCTCTTTGACAGATAAGATGATTCTTACCTTGATGGAGATCCTGTCCTTGAATTAGTAGTCTATGTCTCTGGAAGTAACAATGGTGAAAGAGAGGTGTCGCTTGTAGATTTCTTATAACACATTGTTGTGAGTTTAAGCGATTTTTTAAACGCTCAGTAAGCGCTTCAATTATGGAAACAGTGTTGCCAGATTTTTTTTTTACCGAAACTGCTCCGATTCTTTTCGAAACGGTTCCGCAGAGTGCAAGAAATTTTAAACTAAAAAATTTTTCGAACTAAAAAAATTTCAAAACTAAAAAAAATTTTAAACAAAAATTTTCAAACAAAAAATTTTCGAACCCCAAAAAAATTTCGATCTAAAAAATTTTGAAACAAAAATTTCAAAAAAATTCGAACTAAAAAATTTAAACTAAAAACTTTCGAACTAAATTTTCAAATCAAAAAATTTTCGAACTAAAAAAAAATTAAATTTTCGAACCCCAAAAAAAATCGAACTAAAAAAAATTTAAAAATTTTCGAACGAAAAAAATATTTTAAACTAAAAACTTTCGAACTAAATTTTCAAATCAAAATTTTTCGAACTAAAAATTTTAAAAAAATTTCGAACCAATTTTTAAAAACAAGTTTCGTGCTAAAGATGTAAACCACATTTGAAAATTTTCAAATTAAAAATTTTTCGAACTAAATTAAAAATCAAATTTTGGACACTAAAAAAATTCTTTAATTATTTTTTCGAACAAAATCGTGTAAACCAAATCTTGAATATATTTTTCACCTTAAATTTTCAAGATTACCATGATTTGAAAACAAGTGTTCAGGGTTTCAAGAAATAATAAAACATATTTTTTTTTTCAACTTGTTGTATTTTAACGAAAGGTATGTGCTCTTCCTATACATGTTTATTAACATAATAAATACAGGATCTAGTTTAATGAATATGTTGGACGCGTCATCATCTTCGAATCTTGTAGCCGTATCCTGTAAAGAAAAAGAAGAAACGACGGATTACTTTATGAATTTCTTTTTTCTGAAACAATAAAAATGAGTCAATATTGATAAGAGAGAAATAAAACTTACTCGTAAATGATGGATCTGCTTAGGTTCATCTTCCTCCTCGGGTACAGGATCACTGCATTTTTTTTTTCACCGATGGATGTTTATGAACTCTTCTGGGTACTGCATTTTTTCTTGGTGTTGCTGCTTTGTGGTTAAGGTTCCTCCTTGGATACGAGATGACTGCATTTTCTTCCACTGATGGTGGTGTTGATGGTTTATGAACTCTTGTGGGTACTTCATTTTCTTCTTGGTGTTGCTGCTTTGTGGTTAAGGAGTGGAAAAAAAGGAAAAGGAAAAAAGAAATGGCGGCCTTATTGGGTATTTACAGTTTTTTCTTCTTCATCTTCTTTTTCCAGTTCCATCTTCTGTTTTTTAACGTACCCGTACGGAACCGTATCATAGGAATTGAATTCTTTAAATCGACGTTTTGTGTACTGGATACTGTACATTTTTTCTTCCTTTCGTGTGACGATGGTATGGTCTTTGGTCCTGCATATCTTATGGGGGATAGTGATGGTGACTTGTCCACGGCATTGATTTGTAATCATTTCTTTTAGCGTGTTGAAATTTAATTGTTGTCCTGCATTGTAGTTTAATGTAAATCCTCTAATTTTGCATATGTAACTGGTGACGTTGGTATCCGGATTGTATATTTCTAGGCTGTAATTTTTTGGTCCTCCACTGACAAATGTCTTGATGTATGCTCGTGGTCCATAAGACTCCATCTCGTCCGATAAGCATCCCAAGTACGTTGAAGGTTCAATGGTTGGCTCCCCGGGCTTCTCCGTAAATATTACAGAATCCGTGTCGAAATATAAAACACGTTCCTGCAACATTTCCAGGTACTTGTACAGTTCCAGACGTGCCTGACATGTTGTAAATGCACCTAACACGACATTGGTGTTTCGGTTTTGAACAGGCACATGTTCATTGTACTCCCAGAACGCATACAACATCGTATCATTGATGGGTACAATTTGATGGAGTTTAATGTCGGGGGAAGTGAGTTTTTCATAAAATTCTTCCGGCCGATCAATAATTGTGGTCTGGCTAAAGTTTGATCTTTGCGAAAGTTTTCCCCAAAGAGCATTAAGACAAAGCTTAGATAAACTTCTTCGTGTAGGATTATTTTCAATTTTGGACGGATCCAATGCAATACCTTCACGCTCCAGGACGGTTTGTATGAATTTTGATTTGTCTTCTTCGGTCACACAGGAACTGGGCCAGCCAGACGCTTCCATTTTTGATTTTAAAAATGTATTGATATATTCCGTGAACAAGCCACCTGTTTTCGTGATGGGATCATATTGTTCAATGTCATAATCCCAAATTTCAAAAATTTCCACTGGTTGATATCCTAATTCTACTGCTTTCTGGATTTCATATGATACCCAAGTTCCAGTGAGGCATCGCTCCTGATCGTTGTGCGTACACGTTGCTGTAGGGTCTGGGTTCATTTCTTCGGCACACGCAGCACACAGTGGAAAGAGTAGTTTCTTGTTACATCGGTAAGGCAGGAGACCATGATAAAGATGTTGACTTGGTAATATCGACATTTTGATTAGACCATTGACTTTATTTATTGGTGGTATATTTTCATCACCCTGTAGATAAATTCGTGGATGGCCTACAGGGTATTTAGCACACTTATTTACATAAGGATAAAGCGAGACAATATCGTAATATTTTATTACTTCCCCCGCTTTTTCATCGACTTGGTGGTACAATTTCACGCAATTGGTCCTTCCTCCAAAAAAGCTATCTCTTGGATTTAATGGTCTGCGGTTCATGTACGGGTGATTCTTCAGATACGTCGCCATTGCAGGATTTTGTTTTAAGAACTGATTAAATTCGCACTCCCACATTTCATGTACAATGTACCCCAATTCACGCAGTCTTGCATTTTTGCGTTGCGTTCGTTCATAACGGAATTCCATGGTGTCTTCTGGATTGCTGTAGATGGGCTGATTACGGCCTGTAGTAAAACATACTTTACACCCGTGGTAAAAACAGCCGGCATGCTCGTAGACGTGCTCCTCTAACGTCTCAGGATCTTGGTAGTAGCCATCAACATGGAATCCCGCAATAAACACTTCTTTTTGTCGGGCCGCATGTAAGATTTGTTTTTCTTCGGTTTTTTCAATGTAGGCCAGCCATTGCATTGCAGCGATCGATTGGGTACTTCTCCATCGATAGCCATGTGCCGGTAGAATTCCAATGGTGTTGGGTTTAAGGAAATTCCGGCGGAATACTAAATTAGAAGCACTGGCAATCGTGATCGTCTCCAAGAAGGGATTCACTTTGGTTTCTGTTTCAAATGACGTCATAAACGAAACGCATGCTTGTCGCAGTACATTGACATCTTGAATACAATACTTGAGAATTTCTTTCTGAAAATCAAACGTGTCATTACGATGATCGTTGTACCACTGCATGAACTTGTTTCTGTCTTCGACGGGCATTTCATCTGCACCATAATACTTTGTTTCTGGAAGTGGTCCAATATACGATTGATTCTCCTTGGTGTTGAAGAAATGCGGGAAGTAGCCTTTGGTTGCGGGTAAATTGAACGCTTTTGACAATTTACTTAATGCCATAGGCAAGAAGTTCAACGAGTCAATGAACGTCAGATTATTCAACGTTAAACTCAGTATCTTGGTCCCATTTAATATGACGTCGGGTCTCCATTGGCATTGTTCGACCATGGTCTTTAGGATAAAATGTCCATCGTAGCCCTTAGCGTTGTGCGCGACACAGAAAATCCTATTTATATTGGGACGACGTTCCCGCAAGTACTGGAGAAAATTATAAACTGGATCCTCTCCTTGGAAAATATGCTGGCGCTGACCACACGTACTGCAAGACTGCTGGATATTAGCGTTTTCAACACATACATAACATACTTGTTGTGCAACCAATAAATTTGGAATATGTACATACGTATTATCGCCAATATTCGTGTCCTGCATAGATTCTATATCATAGAATATCAACAAGGCTTTCTTTGCGTGCATGAGTGAAGGAACACCTGGTTTCAAGCATTGGCGATCAGGAAGCATAAAACATTGATGCGATCCTGGAACAATCTTCTTACAAACATTGCAAAAGATCTCATTGCAATCATGATGTCGTTGTCCAGTATGCACAAAAGAATATACTCTGTAACATCTAGTACATTGCTTCACCATTTTGCATATAGGTTCCCCTTGATGATATACAATATTACGATGATTGTTAAAACATTCTTCGCCGTAAAATTGCCGATTGCAGTCGTTGCATAATATCAGCGTTTGATTCTTGTCGCATAGAGGTCTCTGTAAACATTTGGAGCATGTTACAGGACAATTTTTTACATGTCTGTTACGATGATCATACTTTTTATGGCACGCCTCACAGTAGAACTTGGTTGCAAAACAAGCAGTTAAAGATTGAATGATGTCAAAATGGCCAGCCAAACAAATTAAATTTATGGGAGTGCGATTTTCATCGTTGGGCCCCTCGTACATGATATCATGGCCTGTGAAACTAGTATACACAGTAATTTTATATTCTTTGAGGTATGCCTGGAATTGTCGTATTTCATTTACACTGGCACCGTGATCCAAATTCACTCCTGCATTTGAACATAACGCATCCACTTCTTGGTCCACAATACATTTTGTTTGATATTGATACTGCTTATGTCGTTTCATATCTACATTCTTGTATTTTTTCAGGCCAATAGCAATAACAAGGGCGTACGCCAGGCACCTTGAATCTTGATTTTTTACACGTACAATCCCTCGCTTGCTACGTAACAATTCTTCATTTTGAAGTACTCCTTGCCGCAAACCGCCATAGCCACGTGGAATATCGACACGATGAAAATGCACGGTGAATGGTTCGTGCAGGAGAAATGCATTGTTACTTTGTAACACTCTTTCGAACGATGCCCACATCGTTTCCAGTGTCAAGTTTCGTGCTTGGCGAAAACTCACCCAAAACGGTTTATTCGTGTTACGTGGCGATATTACCGATAAACCAACCATCGCCTCATCGTCGACATTGGCTAACAAATGGTCCAGCATTGCTTGGAAACTGTTGTGTACATACTGTATGATATCGGTTCCTACGGGTGGTGCGTTGAATTGAATTTCGAGCATTCTACCTTCAATGTTAAATCGTCTATAATGGCGAGTGATTTCATTGCGAACAATAAAACCCGATTCGGCCATGTTAATAAAAGGAGAAAACAAACAAACAGGTACGGTAAAACAAATGTGTAATGGAAAAAAAGGAATTGAGCAGCGTGAATTTACTACAAAAGAAAGAAGAAAGAAAAATCTTAATCACCTGATAAACAGGAAATCATAACGTTCATGATAAATTCTTAACTAAGCAATTCATGTAAAGGTCCTGAGTTTGATTCCTGGCGGTGACGTTCAGAATCTCATTATGAAAGCACGTGTACTAGAAATCAAAGTTTTTTTTAAAATAATTATGTTACTGAAATGAGTGTTTTATTGCTGTCAAACTCGAGAGCATTACATCAGCATGTAACTGACCTACCATTCTATAGTGATAAAAAGAATGCATGAATGAATGTTTCATCAGTGCTGAGATGTGATAAAGTACGCGTAAGCATTTTTTCTACTCACAACGACCTTTAAATGATGCGTTTGCAAGTTGAAGAGACTCATCGAACATTAACGATACACATACGTAATTGTCGAAACAAAATCTGTATAGCGTATTTTTTTTTATTATTATTGTGACTAAGCGGTTAGCGTACATGGTTCGGACGTGGAAGGTCCTGGTTCAAGCCTCGGTGGGTTTGCTTTCCACGTCGGGGCATGTCAAGCCTTTTCTGTAATTTAATATTCTCACGCGTTATCATATATTCTTTTCAAAACTAAGCTAAATGGTTGACGTGCACACCTCATAATACATAAACGTACATAAATCGTCTATAATGACGAGTGATTTCATTGCGAACAGTAAAACCCGATTGGACCATGATTAAAAATGAAAACAAACAAACAGGTACGGTAAAACAAATATGTAATGGGAAAAAAGGAATTGAGCAGCGTGAATTTGAGTTGATTTTTTGATTTTTAGTTTAGCGTCCCTTTCAGTAGCGAGGCTATATGAGACGTGGACCTACTGATTAACGTGGAATCCGAACCACATGAGCTCCCGCCGGGAATCAAACCCTGGTCTCCCACGCCAAAGGTACGTATGCTAACCGCTTAGTTCGGGAAATCATAACATTCATGATAAATTCTTAACTAAGCAATTCATGTAAAGGTCCTGAGTTTGATTCCTGGCGGTGACGTTCAGAATCTCATTATGAAAGCACGTGTACTAAAAATCAAAGTTTTTTAAAAATAATTATGTTACTGAAATGTGTGTTTTATTGCTGTCAAACTCGAGAGCATTACATCAGCATGTAACTGACCTACCATTCTATAGTGATAAAAAAAGAATGCATGAATGAATGTTTCAACAGTACTGAGATGTGACAAAGTACGCGTAAGCATTTTTTCTACTCACAACGACCTTTAAATGATGCGTTTGCAAGTTGAAGAGATTCACCAACCATTAACGTTATACATACGTAATTGTCAAAACAAAATCTGTATAGCGTAAATCTTTTAACCAAATATTCATGCACTCTTTTTTATTTAAGCGGTTAGCGTACATGCTTCTAACGTGGAAGGTCCTGGTTCAATCCTCGGTGGGTTTGCTTTCCACATCGGATCGCTGTCAAGTCTTTTCTGAAATTTAATATTCTCATGCGTTATCATACATTCTTTTCAAAACTAAGCTAAATGGTTGACGTACACGCCTCTGGCCTTGGTTCAATCCCAGGTGATTGCTCGAATATCACGTTAAGCTGAAGGGGCCGCTAATGCTTTTAAAGGGAATCGAACCATATTATTCTCAGACATAGTTTCTGAAATTTTGTAATGCATTCTTTTCAAAACTAAGCGCACACATTTTTCTGGCCATGGTTCAATTCCCGACGGGTGCTCGCTGAAGGGACGCTAAACCATATCGTTTATCGTGCTTACTTCTAATGTGTGGAGGTTCCTGATTCGTACTCCCACTTTCCCATTCCACTAATTTCTTCATAGTCTAAATATTTCGTACTAAAAGTAAAACAGTGTATGAGTGATCCACCCCCACAAATATAAAATAAAATGATTTTCGAATCTTGGGTGACTCACTGAACTTACCTCAAATTCAATGAACACAAAGTCGGTGCAGTAAAGCTTAAATGAAGACACTTTTCAAGAACAGATCTTCTTCACACGATAGTTGAGAGCGATGTAGGATTTGAAAAATGAAATTTAGATTTTTATTTAGGTCGTTGTGAAAACGATGTCACCATCAGCCAATCAGAAACGAGGAAATTTATAAAATGACATCACAACGAACCAATCAAAACGCTCGCTGCTTTTGTCATGAATCACGAACCAAAACGATGTGTAACAATCGATCGTGACGCCATTCACGTTTCTCAATAGTTACAACATCTAGTATCGCAATTCCGATGCCAATTCCCTTCTGGCAGGATCATGTCACTACTTGTCGTAACTGTGACGACATTTCATTTTCCTCATATTCCATACGAGAATGTCAATGTTTGCTTTTTTTCCATGAATCATGCTGACACGTTCGTAGTAAAACAAAAAGTAATGCGATCCGCTGACGTTTGCATTTTTTCAATCATATGTGCTTCTATGTCGTCACACAAAGAAGTCTATCAGCATTTTATTTTAATCCACGTTACACTGTCAGATTTATTTTCTTAAAGTGTATGTGTATCCTTTTCAAGGACCATGGTTCGAAACCCACCAAGCATAATTAAATCCGAATTCATTCATAGCTAAGCGGTTAGGATACACATCTTTGGTTTGAAAGACCTGAGTTCGATTCCTGGAGAAACATTTCTTAGAATTTTTCTAAAACTTGGTTTCAATTTCTAGTTCGAAAATTTTAAAAGTTTAGTTCGATAAAAAGTTTGATTTGAGAAGCGTTACACTGTCAGATTTATTTTCTTAAAGTTTATGTGTATCCTTTTCAAGGACCATGGTTCGAAACCCACCAAGCATGATTAAATCCGAATTCATTCATAGCTAAGCGGTTAGGATACACATCTTTGGTTTGAAAGACCTGAGTTCGATTCCTGGAGAAACATTTCTTAGGATTTTTCTAAAACTTGGTTTCAATTTCTAGTTCGAAAATTTTAAAAGTTTAGTTCGATAAAAAGTTTGATTTGAGAAGCGTTACACTGTCAGATGTATTTTCTTAAAGTTTATGTGTATCCTTTTCAAGGACCATGGTTCGAAACCCACCAAGCATGATTAAATCCGAATTCATTCATAGCTAAGCGGTTAGGATACACATCTTTGGTTTGAAAGACCTGAGTTCGATTCCTGGAGAAACATTTCTTAGGATTTTTCTAAAACTTGGTTTAAATTTCTAGTTCGAAAATTTTAAAAGTTTAGTTCGATAAAAAGTTTGATTTGAGAAGCGTTACACTGTCAGATTTATTTTCTTAAAGTATATGTGTATCCTTTTCAAGGACCATGGTTCGAAACCCACCAAGATCGATTAAAACCGAATTCATTTAAGCGGTTAGCATACACATCTTTGGTTTGAAAGACCTGAGTTCGATTCCTGGAGAAACATTTCTTAGGACTTTTCTAAAACTTGGTTTAAATTTCTAGTTCGAAAATTTTAAAAGTTTAGTTCGATAAAAAGTTTGATTTGAGAAGCGTTACACTGTCAGATTTATTTTCTTAAAGTATATGTGTATCCTTTTCAAGACCCATGGTTCGAAACCCACCAAGATCGATTAAAACCGAATTCATTTAAGCGGTTAGCATACACATCTTTGGTTTGAAAGACCTGAGTTCGATTCCTGGAGAAACATTTCTTAGGATTTTTCTAAAACTTGGTTTAAATTTCTAGTTCGAAAATTTTAAAAGTTTAGTTCGATAAAAAGTTTGATTTGAGAAGCGTTACACTGTCAGATTTATTTTCTTAAAGTATATGTGTATCCTTTTCAAGGACCATGGTTCGAAACCCACCAAGATCGATTAAAACCGAATTCATTTAAGCGGTTAGCATACACATCTTTGGTTTGAAAGACCTGAGTTCGATTCCTGGAGAAACATTTCTTAGGATTTTTTCTTAAACTTGGTTTCAATTTCTAGTTCGAAAATTTTAAAAGTTTAGTTCGATAAAAAGTTTGATTTGAAAATTTTTAGATGTGATTTACATCTTTAGTTCGAAACTTTTGTTTTTAAAAAATGTTTTAGTTCGACAAAATTTTGTTTCAATTTTTTTAGTTCGAAATTTTTTTTGGGTTCGAAAATTTTTTGTTTGAAACTTTTTTGTTTCAAAATTTTTTAGATCGAAATTTTTTTTGGGTTCGAAAATTTTTTGTTTGAAACTTTTTTGTTTCAAAATTTTTTGTTTGAAAATTTTTGTTTAAAATTTTTTTTAGTTTTGAAATTTTTTTAGTTCGAAAAATTTTTTAGTTTAAAATTTCTTGCACTCTGCGGAACCGTTTCGAAAAGAATCGGAGCAGTTTCGGTAAAAAAAAAAATCTGGCAACACTGTTTCCATAATTGAAGCGCTTACTGAGCGTTTAAAAAATCGCTTAAACTCACAACAATGTGTTATAAGAAATCTACAAGCGACACCTCTCTTTCACCATTGTTACTTCCAGAGACATAGACTACTAATTCAAGGACAGGATCTCCATCAAGGTAAGAATCATCTTATCTGTCAAAGAGAACAATAATATTTAATGTAAACTTCAGTACAATATCATACCATAAAAGGGTTATTTAAGGAGGAGGTTGAACCCTTCATGGGAACTTTACGCATAACCATAAAAAGGGAACTAAATTCTAAGATCCCGGTCTAGGATGGATCGCCGTCATAGCACTCTGAATGTCTAGCATTGGGGGTGGGGGCTAAGATCATGTGACTTCTATCCACCAATCAACATCGCGGTACCAAAACACACATCTTACACATAAAATAAAACAAATAAGTGAGGGGTTTTCCCACGTATTCTGTTCACCGTGTGGCGGGTCTAAGATCATGTGACCTCTGTCGACCAATCAGAATCGAGGTACCAAAGTATACATCAGAAAGGACACCCTAATTTCAAAAATCCTTGGACCTAAAATCACGTGATCTCTATCATCCAATCAGAATCAAGGTACCAAAGCACTTATCTTACACGTAAAAGGAAACGAATTAGTGATGGATTTCCCCGCAAGGGTAAAACATGACGTCATACCATGTGACCTGTTCACCGTGTGGCGGGTCTAAGATCATGTAACCTCTGTCGGCCAATCAGAATCGAGGTACCAAAGTATACATCAGAAAGGACACCCTAATTTCAAAAATCCTAGGACCTAAAATCACGTGATCTCTATCATCCAATCAGAATCAAGGTACCAAAGCACTTATCTTACCCGTAAAAGGAAACGAATTAGTGATGGATTTCCTCGCAAGGGTAAAACATGACGTCATACCATGTGACCTGTTCACCGTGTAGCGGGTCTAAGATCATGTAACCTCTATCAGCCAATCATAAACACTCATCTTACCCGTAAAAGGGAACGAATTTTCAAATATCCCTGGGTCTAAGATCATGTGACAGCTGTCAACCAATCAAAACACACATCTTACCCGTAAAAGGGAACAATTTTCAAAAATCCTAGTCATAAAAGAGAATGAGGGATTTCCCCGCAGGGTGACTCATGACGTCATACCACGTGACCTAAAAAATTTGAATTTCCCGCGTGGGCGGGGCCTAACGTCACGTGACCTCTCTCAGCCAATCAGAATCGAGAAATTTTTGCTGACTCGACTAGATATACGGGGGCCACTACTACTAGATCCATCCCATCACTGGTACCAAAATCGACGGTCTACGACGTCCAACATCTTTAATGAGATGTGGCCTCACCATGTTTCGTGATTTGGTACTGGTTTCACCGTTCATTTTCCAATTTTCGAAGTCTAACTATGGCAGCTCGCAAACATACGACAAGATTCACTGTTTCCCAGATGCTCGTTCCCAGCCGTTTGACAATCACAATCTGGCCCCTATCAAACCCTTCGAGCTTTCTCGTTCTGCGCACAAGCATCACACTGACTGATCGAGTGATATCCATGTTACTGGTTGGCAAGCGTTCCTTCTGTGTCCCATACCTCTTAAGTCAACACAACGAATTCGTTCAAATAGTGGCGGGTGATCATAATGTAGCGGCTGATCAAACATATCCTTTTCCAGTTACACTTGGCTGATATTTGTAGTATGGTTTGGTATTTGTGAATAGTTCTGTTATGTGTCAGAAACCGGTAAATTGTATTTCCAACATTGTGTAGAACCCAGTACGCACTATAAGCCTGTGATATGTTTAATTGTTTGCGATGTCACTCCATATTTTCTGCATTTTTCATCCAGTATGTCTTTACAGTATCCGCTTGGTTTTACTCTAATCTCGATGGCAATCACACGTGTAAATTCTACTGTCTCAGAAGAGAATCCAGGCTTCTTTCTGTCGTTGCTGTTGCTGTTTTTGGTTCTAGGTGATTCGTATAGGTTCTGTGGAGTTCTTCGGCTCTCCACTTGCTTTGGTTTTATTAATCTAATCCAGGGGTAAAAGTGGATCTGAAAAAGAAGGGGGACGCATGACGGCTCGCCGTTCCCCATGCCTATCTTTGCCCGTTCTAATTTTTTAGAAAGTGGGGGGACGCTACATATTTTCTGGAAATGTGTGGAAGGCGCAAAACCACGTTCCCCCTCACTTTTAACCCTGATCTAATCCATAATTTGCTATGAATTCTGTTCTGACTGGATAGAGTGGTGTTGGTTTTACATCTGCATTACATATTACATGAAATAGATCGTTGGTTTCTTTTTTGTTTATGAAATATTGGCGGTCTTACATTTGTTCTTTACTGAATTTTGTACTTATGCGATGCCAATGCCTCTTTCATTTGTCAGGAGTCACTCGCTCTCTTGGAGTTCTTGGGTATTTCATTCTTAATTCTGTCATTAAAGTCTTAAATAATGGTGTTAACTTATTTAATTCAGTCTCTGTCCAATTCTATTAACCCAGTGCAATAATAATTATTATATACTGTCTATTTTTATTGCAGAATGGTGAACAAATACAAGTGAACCTCGACGCGGCAGTCATGAGATGAGAGTACCATAGCAATTGCCATTCAAGCTGTTAGAATGGGAGAAATGGGATTGTTGAAGGCACGCAAGGTGTAATAGGCCGAGATACAAAAATAGCCTGTCTATGTTCCATATTTGTTTCAGGTGACAGGAATAGCAAAGGGCCTTAGATATAAAAATAGTATTCTTCCTTCTGCTATGGAAAATGAGCTGGTTGATCAGCTGAAGAGCTTAAAAGCGCATTTGCTTGGGTCAACAGCAACACAGGAAAGGTAACTAACTTATGTGTTGGCAGAAAGAAATGCCTCCACACACAATTTCAGCAATTCTTTAAAAAAAAAATGGCAAAATGGGTCTAGATTATAGGATTTGAAAGAAGCCATCCAGATATTTCTTTGAGGAAAATCAACTTCATCTCCAAGGGCTCAAGCTTTTAATAAACCTCAGGTAACAACTTTCTTCCGTACTCTGCATGAAACGTTAGTTTCTGCACCAGAATGAATCAGAAATATCTAACGTTAAGACAGAAAAGATTATTGCATCAAAAAGGAAGAAACAGGTTGGTCCCTTAGCCAGTAGTGACAAAGGACTTCATGTGACTGGTGTGTGTTGCACGATTACTGCCACCGGTTTAATATTCCCCAGGAAAGATCCATGAAATGATCCCCAGGAAATATATGAACTGGTCGATACTGCTCCACCAGGAGCATTAAAACTGGGTAGTCCAACGGTTTGAATCTTTCTTCAGTTGATGAAATATTTTGTAATATACTTCAAGCCATCTCCAAATGTAAACACGGTTCTGGACGAACATGTAAGTCATACGAGTAAACCACGTAAATTCACCCCAATACTACATGTTCACATTTTTATTTTTAAACTAGCTCTTATAGTTCATTAATATTACATTTTAAAAATAAATGTGACAACGCTGGAAATAATATAAAAATAAACACAAATTCAGGTATTGGAGAATCACCAGGGTTTCTTTTCCTGCTCGTGAAGTTGCAGATACAATCTCTCCTGATTCATTCACACCATTGTTCCTCACTGATCTTCAAAAAGTTGGTAGGGGAGGATAACAAGTTATGAAATGAGAAAAGATTGTTCATCTAATAATGTGGAGAGTGTATGTCTTCGAAGTTATGTTAGTTGACAATTTGATCATATGGTTCGGAAGAAGAAAGGGTTGCGTAAGGCAAGACTGGCTCCTGTCAGAAATGAGACAACCTCATATGTCTACACATATTTTTACTTGTATTTTATAACAAGCCTTGTCAAACAGGATGCACTTTCTCTATTTTCATTTTTCGGCCATTTTTAAGCCTAAGTCTTGATTTTTGAACGTTGAAAAAGATTAGACACAACAGAGGAAACGCAAAACTAAAAGCATTATTATCAATATTTTGCTTTCCAAAATAAGGAATGAAACTTTAAAAAATAAAACTTACAGACAACTTTAAAAGAAATATCTGGTAAGATGAAAGAACAAATCATGAAATACCAGGCGTGTGCCTAACAGTAATGTACAAAATAAATTATTATTACAATATTTCTGAGGATCGAGATCATTTGGACCCTACATTGGCATTGCAAGGATGAGCAATTGAAATATTTTTTCACTTGATTTTGACTGAAAACCTGATTTACAGAATTGATTGAAAAGTTCGGGGGGAAACAACGATAACTCTAATTTTAAAACCGCGTGAGTTGGTTACAAGGTTACAGGAAACAATAATAACACTCATGTGAGCTGAGTTGCGGAAACAATTCAAGATTTTTTTTTTTAAAGCATACTAAATATGCTGTTATTTCAAACTTGAACTCTTTGGACAATTAAGCTCACATGAGTGTTATTGTTTCCCCCCAAACTCTTCAATTATATATATAATTCAATAAGAACGTACCAGGCCTACATCGCAGGTGATACTACACGTAGAGCCTTTAAACAAAAAATTGCATTACCAAATCTTATGAATAGAATGCAATAAAAATAGTAGCGAGACCAGTGGCGTCTCGTGAAGACCTCCAACGGGGGCAACTTCAAAATTTGAAATGGAAAGTGGTATAACTGTTGGAATCGTTTGAAAGGACATTAAATGTCATGCAACTTTTAGAGGAGAAACTTTGTCATATCCTTTCCCAGTTAGCCCATAAAATATTCACTATACACTTGGAAAATAATAATATTTATAATAAATAAATGACAAGACAGAACATAATAAGTGATTTTATTAATTTTTGAAAGAGGAAAGGAAAGATTTGTAAGCAGTTAGTTCCCGGCCTATTAATAGAACACTTGCGTCGAAGAGAGATCTTCACAGTTCGCTCATTATATAATTTAATTAGATAAAAGTGCAGAACAAGAATGGAGTGCCACTTTTTTGTGTGTGGAAAATTTACGTGTAAAAATCAGAATTCAGAAACGAAGAATTTATTTATGTAGGCGAATAACGTGTAACTCATGTAACTCAGATACAGCGCTAAAAAGTTTGCCCCATCACCATGATATTGTTCTATGTGAACAATGCAATGAACATAAGTATTTAGTAATATTATGAAGGCTAATTTACATTTGTGCACTAATAATTATAACAAATATATTCTGATCAGTGGCATATTTAGGGGGGCTATCGAACTCGAAGCCCCCCGAAATAATTTCATTATTATTTTTAGCATTATACGCACAACACAAATGCATCTTACTGATTCTCAAGCCCCCCTCCCGCCCCCGAAACAAGATCGCAAATTCGCCACCGGTTTTGATAATATTTGAATCATTATTATAAGCAGTAATACTATATAGGAAGTTCAAACCTGAATTATCACAGAAATAAGAACAGGTAAGATCTTAATAACTATAGTCGTATTGTCGAACGAAGTTTCAAAGGGTTGACTTCTTGAATGAAAATCTCATAGATATTTGTTAATTTCCATTTGAAACTAACTTCTCTACAAGTGGATTGGCAGTTTATACTGGAAAATATTTCACTGTGGCGCAAGAA
Organism: Thermobia domestica; assembly: GCF_964235325.1. Lineage (NCBI taxonomy): Eukaryota > Metazoa > Arthropoda > Insecta > Zygentoma > Lepismatidae > Thermobia > Thermobia domestica. The sequence goes on from NC_137469.1 coordinate 151,784,179, forward strand.
ATCAAAAACTGGATATTGTATCTTTTTACCTTTTTAACTTCGAGACGAGGCAAGAAACACAATAATTATCATCTCGTTTTCGAGACGAGAAATTCCTCGAGTCCTGTGGGCAACACTAATTCACCCAAGTGTATATACTCAGTCCGTACTTAATTTAAATTTTGATAGGAAAATTAGCTATCAAAAAATTTTGCATATCAAAATTGAAATTATATATTATTTATGTTGGGGTGCTGACTGCCACAGCCAATTATTGGTGCTGATTGTCACGACTGGCGCTGATTGACAATATCAAGGTGTTGACTGCCACGATGGCGTGCTGACTGCCACGAGCCTGAGAGAAAGTTGCTAGACGTAACATTACCGGACGCCAAGAAGCATGAAAGAAACTAGATGAACCTTAGGATCGTGTTGTTCACACCAACACCTAACAAAGGTAAACAGCTCTCTGTATGCACACTCATGTCCAAAATTATTGTCGCATGACTATAAATATGTTGTTCTAGTAATATAATAATTTGATAACGAATTCGCCCGGTATTTCTTATAATGTTAGTATGTGTATAATCGGCAAAGACAAGTATGTGGTAAATTTCATGTCAAAAGAGCAGTAAATAAGAACAATAAAACAAAAATAAAATGTTCTTGTCCATTTAGTTACATTTTATTTTACTCATTATGATTTTCGTATTTATAATTCTTTTCCTATGAAATTTTCCACAAATATACATTTCCTGATTATACACATAATATCAGTATTAAAAGTATTCTGCAAAATTATCAAATTATATTCTTACAAGAAGACAGTTACAGATGTGCGACAATAATTTTGGACATGCGTGTACTTTCAGTTTTGTCAGGGAGCGATGCGTACAAAATTGGTAAGATTCATGATACACCAAACTTATACTATTGAACTACAGTATCCAATGATACACGGTTACAAGGACACTTCCTGTATTTATGTAATAAGTGATGCTGTTCAGTGCAACGGAGAGACAAATTGGTGAACAGTACTTTTTAAACTCTCTCTCCAATGTTGGAACTCTTAAACACACAATGAGAACTAACCACAATGATTTTTTTTTTTTTTTTAACTCTTGTTGCCGTCCAACACAGGAAATGTTCTTTCGTAAGTGTTGTGGATTCTACTGTATAAATTTTGTGGGACTTGCGTACCACGCACTGCATACAGTGATAAGGGGTGATCAGTCTATGTCATGCCCAGTGTAAATATACTACAGAACTTTCCTACAGCTTAACAGTTGTTTTTCTAAGCGTTACATCATTGAGGAGGATGTGTATCAGCTAATCTTCAAGAAACCTTCCTAATCGGAAGAAGGGAGTGCATGTACGAAACGGAAGAGTGCATGTCATAAGAAGACGCCGCCTAGAAGAGGACACCATACTCCAACAGGACAATTCATCGTGATAATAACTTAAGTATGGCCACAGACATTTTCATTTCGAGTAACAACGTTATATCAAATTTTATTTTTTTCCTTCTTGCATAAAGAAGTGTACAGTGCTGTGAGTTATTTGTGAATAGTTTTTTTTTATTTAAATTAAACAAATTGCACCTAATCTGGGATTCTTTTATTCCTGGAGTCAATTCTGATGTCATGTTATGTTGATACGAAGAGGGGTGAGTACAAATGTGTATACAGTGTACTATGAATGTCTTCTATTTCAGGCAGATGTTGGTCGATGGTTTCAAGGCGGGTGACTGCAAATACTACTACCTTGTAAAATGAGTAATCTGTTGGCTGCCTTTGACTGTTCCCCATCTTAGGAGGACATGCTACTATACTCGTAGCCTATGAGTCACACCGTTAAGGTCACTCAAGGTAGGCAATATGATCTATGAGCGTATGTAAATCTTTAAATCGGGTAAACTTTTTTTTTTTTTTTTGTTAAATAGCTGTAGCATAGATTTACATAGGAACTATTTTGATTATTATCAATTTGAAATTTTCTTTGAAGAGTCTCAAGTTTTTTTTAATTTTTTTAGTCTCTACCGCAATTATTTCAAGTTCTGAAAGAAGACCACTGTCAGAAGCAGAGAGGGAGACCTTATGGTCTATATCAAATAGTGGTGGTTCAAGGTGACTTCTTGTATTCTGAAAATTTCACATTCTCAAAATACAAGCAAGCATCTCTAGAGAGTTTTTTCATCTCTCTCTCTCTCCCACACTTAAACAATTGGTTCCTATGCAGGGGCGTAACCCTCTCTGTCCACACATATACACAAGTCTTGGATCTCAAACACTATTTTAGTGTCACATGATTCATATGTAAAAACTACAAATTGATAAAATGATGGTACGAAAACAATGAAGAGCATTTATCTACGTTTGAAACATACAAGTCACTACACAATTTACTTCAATAATAAGTATGGTTTAAATGTTGTTATATCACATTATTCGTGTACCAATCGTGACGCAGAATGGTTGTTATAATTTCCAGTTGAAATTAAGAAAAACAATTAGGTCAGGATTCTTTTTATATAAATTAACAAAACGGACTAATAAAATTTCGAGACAAGAGCGAAAGAAGCCTTCGATGATCGAGACAAGACAGAACATATTAAATTTAGTAGACGAGACGAGAAAACCTTATTTTTCGTCTCACTTCATAGAGAACACTATTTGAACCAAATATATATATCACTCTTTCTTGTAGCGACTACCTGGCAGATGTTGGTACATTTCTTTGCACGAATAATCAATGTTATGGCATATCACTCTGCAAGCATATAATCAATCTTTACGCTATTATTGGGGAATAGAGCACTGTAGAATGCATTAGGTTATTATTTAGAAATGAAATGAAATCTTTGAGGTTTACGTCCCACAGTTATGTCGGCTAGGCTAAAGGACACGGTAATGATTAGAATGAATGAAGTGGTGGAATGAAGAAAGTTTGAGCAAACAGAAAATTCCCGAGAAAAACATACATGGTGTTTGTCCACTACAAAGCCCACTTGGCGCGAGCTGGGATCGAACGGGCCATCCCACACACCAGAGGTAAGCTGTCAGAGATATCGAGTAATTTTCGGGAATTCATACAGCGTCTCAAGAATAGGTTATCTTTCTTCCGTTAACCTTGCATTCAAACCAGAAGTGGAAGAAATCAACGTTTTTGGTTTTACCATTGATCGCCATAAAACTAAATTGGTAGTAGATAACGACAGTTTTCGAAAATCGATTGAGCATCTGAAGAAAAATACTATCTTTACAACGATAACGTTGTATATAGTATTAGCAATCTGTGCCAGCTTATAAAAATAGGATCAGAGGCGAATTATTTGAGCAGTAATATATAAAGAAAAGAAAGACACAGAGAAATACCGAGAGATTATTTTGTAATCGTCAACTAGAAAAAGAGTTGTTGCTATGGAAACGTAGTAAATAAGTGTGTAGGTATGCAGACATCTTGTTAAATATGCAAAAGTGGATTGTGTACGCTTCTCATGGTTGAATATTAAAAATTAGTTAAGAATACAATAAAACGTGTGAATTATTTTGAAGATTAACTTAGTTAAGAACCAGGATATAAATAAAACAAATTTGCCTTCCATCTTCACCTGTATCTCTCTACTGAAACAGGAAATGGTAAAACAATTTCACTCTTCCGGTTTCAAGCTCCATAGAGCCCCTCGGGCCTATGTGGATAGTGTATGCATCTTGTTGCGGGAGACCCGAGTTGAATTCTCGGCGAGTTTGCTATTCAGTTTACTATACAGTTCAAAACTATTTTTATGAGATGAACACTTCCCTCACTTGAAAGCAGCACAGTTTTTCTGAAACTTTCGTACGTTGTTAGATCCAATATTCTACAGGTAACGATTCGCCGAGATGTTTACGCAGAATCAATGAAATCTTTATGATCTATGAAGAGAGAGAAAACTGACTTTTCTCTTATCTGCTTTCAATCTGCATTCCATTGGTATCTTCGTCTGCGGGGACAACCCAAAGTTCACGCACGTGACCTAGCGGGGGGCAGAGAATGAAAGAAACTACCTGCTTAGCCTCCTATCTGCTGTTATGCGTTGTTGCAACATAAGGACCATAAATTAAACAGCTTTTAAATGGAAGAAAATTATTTTTTTAATTAGCGCGCTTTTATATTACCCTAGCAAGAAAAAGTAAAAGTGAACATGCAATATTAATACTAACAAACATTTGGACGAATTTTGAAATGTATAAAATAAATAGTTTTCATAATATTTTGGAAAGAAATATGCCATGTTATTATATAGGGAAATCCCATCGCATTCCGAGTGTTGGACACAGCCTATGAAGATTCAGTGATTTAAAACATTTCGGATATCCTCTCCACGTTCTAAATTTTCCGTTAGGGTTGGATATGCCTTTCCTTATATAGTTTTGTGTTTGTATGTAGCATATGTTATTTTTTTATTATTATTAACATGGGTATTTGTAAGCTTCTTCTTAGTTAAGTTGAATTTTGTAATGTCAGTGTAAGTTAGCACAGGGATTCTCATTTATTCTTGAATTGACAAGAGCTTCCAACAGTAATGGGTTGAATGATTCTTGGTGAGGGTTCTTTTCCCATCAGTAAAGGGACCTATCTTTCTTTTTCGTTAATAGTTTCAATATGTCCATCCCGGGGGATTAATATAATTCTGTAATTGAAAAAACATGATTTAGTTAATAGAAGGTCTCTGATTATTCCGTTCCTTTTCCTTGTTCATAGAGCCGGTTTAGGTTGGTGAAATTTAGTGATTGTTCGATTTACGTATATTTGAGTTGTGTGATAATATGAAATAACATGTGTAGGGATATGTAGTACTATTTGTTTTCTTAGTTTATGTGGAATGTAGCATGTAAGTGTGTGATTTAGTATGTAGATAGTAGAAGTAATGTGTGAGTGATAGTATGATTTATTTATTTACAGACCGTGTATTGTCGTGTAATTATTTATCTCTTTTGGTCAGTTTAAATGAGTAAATTAATTCGCAATGCAAATTCATACTAATTCCGTATCGTAGCTACATATTATATTGCTTATGGTTAACTATGACGGAGTACAAATTGTGTTTAATAGTGCAAAGTTTGTTTTTGTACTACCAATGGCATCTAATGTCGGGCTATGAACTACTCGCTGTTAGTGTTTTGTTACTCAGAAATTTAAGGGTCTAATCCACCCGAAAATTCCCCTTCTTTTGTAATTATTGATACATAAATATTAGTTCTGGTCCATATGAATAGAGATGTAGGCGAATAACATTATAATTTAGCTTTCCTGAAAAGCACAATCATTCATATAGTTAGGTAATCGAATTACTAACAAAATCAAACTTTGCGTTTTTCCTTAAACTGAAGTTTGTCTATATGGCTTTCTTCTGTAAGTTGACTTGCACTCGGACGTATAGATACGTATTTATAAACAAAAATTTCGAATTTTTTGTCCAAATTTAGGGAAATTTTAATTTACCTAATTGACAACACTGCGCGCAGACCCGTCTAACGGTTTGGGTACAAAACTTTGCGGCGACAACCTCGCGGACAAAAACCTCGCCTGGCCAAAACCTCGCCTCCAAAACCTCGCGGCCCAAAATCTCGCCGGGCCAAAACCTCGCCTGGCCAAAACCTCGCCGCCCAAAACCTCGTGGGACAAAATCTCGCCTGGCCAAAACCTCGCCGCCCAAAACGTCGCGGACCAAAATCTCGCGGGACCAAAACCTCGCCTGGCCAAAACCTCGCGGTCCAAAATCTCGCCGGGCCAAAACCTCGCCTTGCCAAAACCCTCGTCTTCCAAAACCTCGCGCCCCAAAATATCGCCATAAGCAAAATCTCGCCTGACCAAAATGTCAATATTCCAACAGGTGATAAGGATGACGATATAAAAGACGCTGTTTCAGAAGAAGTATCGCGGCTTTTGGCCAAGTTCCGCGATGCCATATGAAAATTCTATTTCTGTATTAGAGGATTTCAATGTGAAGGTAGTGCGACAGGATGTTTTTAAACTGGTTATAGGGAAAGAAAGTCTGCATAAGGAAAGTAATGACAACTAACGGGGTTAGTTTAGTGAACTTTGGAACATCCAAAAACTTAAAATTTTAGCAAAAATCTAATAATATTTATGAAAGTATGAAATAATATATGAGTTTTTACGACGTCCCTTGATTATGCCCTGTAGGTTAAAGGAGACGTAGATGACCAGGATGAAGGAAATGATCGAATAAAGAAAGTGGAAGGAAACGGGAATAACCCGAGAAAGCCCACGTACACGTTGTTTTGTATCTTCTTCTTCTTCTTCTATTATTATTATTATTATTATTATTATTATTATTATTATTATTATTTGTAATGTGGAATTGCATATTAAGAAATTCATTGGGTAAATTTTAAAGAAAAGTTTCATTCGCGGCGAGCTTTTGGCCACGCGATGTTTTGGGTGGCGAGGTTTTGGCCCGGCGAGATTTTGTCCCGCGAGGTTTTGGGCGGTGAGGTTTTAGCCCGGCGAGATTTTGTCCCGCGAGGCTTTGGGCGGCGAGGTTTTGGCTACGCGAGGTTTTGGCCCGGCGAGATTTTTCCCTCGAGGTTTTGGCCGGCGAGATTTTGGGCGGCGATGTTTCGGCCGCGTGATTTTGTCCGTATCCCCCACTGACACCTGGGTCCGAAAGAGTTTCGAGTGTACATTTGATTACATTTTTTTGACTACTAACTCGTGTTGTTGTAGTAGTTATAGTCTCGATTAATAATAATATCGTTGTTGTAAACAATAACTTTATAAGGAAAATTTTCTCTCATTTTTACATATTAGTTCATATATTGTTGTTGAGATGTGCAGGGTGTTTCAAAATGAATGTCGGGGTTTTAAGTCTTCGTAGTACTTATTACATGTTACGTACAATTATAAACAATACATCAAGTAAAAGAGCACCTCAAACAGTCTTTGCTACAAGTGTTCGATGTGAGCTTCATGTCACACGGCACACATCTAGTCGATAGGCGAGAAAGGCCCATAAACTTTCCGCCATATGGCACAAAACACATTCAATTCAGGGGAGTGTAATTTCAACTGTACCATCTCCTGAGAATTTGCTGAACGCCAGATGCGAACATTATGATTAATCACATTAGCTCTTAGGTGAAATGTCGATTTATCACTGAAGACGACACGATCTAGAAAATCTTCATTGTTATGCAGCAATATTTCATTTGCGAAATTGGCACCTAAACCGTAGCCTATAGGCTTTAGACCTTTAACAACTGCAAACAGTAAGGACGTAGTTGCAAGCGTCTCCTTAATATTCTTCACACAGACGGTTGCATTATAACTACAGATTCAGATTTTATTAAAACACAAACAGTTTTCTGCTCTCTAGTCTCCAACTTTGCTACTAGCTCTTTCTAACGGCAGACATAGGAAACAATGTATGTGCATGCGTGCGTACAAAACTGCTTGACTTGCTCTTTTATTTGATAATATTTATAATTGTAAGTTAATTGTAATAGATACTACAAAGTTTCGAAACCCTAATATTCATTTTGAAACACCCTGCATTACTTCAAATTGAGTCATCCTATATTCATGTCTTGTATATACATATCATCAGGGCCAGCCCTAGGCAGTTTGTCGCCCCATGCACTGGCATAATTTACCGCCTCCCCTTTCTCCAGAAAGAACAAATCTTAAAAGTCACGATTTTAAGTATGCTACTCCAGCATGAACAACGAAGGGAAGGGGGGTAAATGCAGTCGCACACAGAAAGACTGAAATACCGTACTTACTAAAAATACAAACTTCATGTGTCTGTTTTTTCTTTAAATATTAATCTGTAATGTTAGTGAAAGATAAAGGAAACACACCTGCAGAGGAAAGATGGTAATCCTTTTTACATAAGTCAATATCGAGCTTCAATCTCAATGTATCAGTTTGCAATTCTAGTGCAACTAGCTCTTTTATCTTTATTTCTTGATTTTTCTTCTACATCTGTTAACTTTTTTTTAAAAAAACTTTTTTCTATCTTTAATGATAAGGAACTTGTTTGTGACAAAAACAAGACTACAAAAAAGTCGTATCAAAACTGTGATAACTAACTAAATGGATATTCGCTATTATTCGAGAATTGAGTTCTTGCATTTGACAGCAATCAAACAATTTGTGCTGGGATTTATTTGACCATTTGTTTTAGCCATGTCCATATGACATTAAACTAACGCGACTTAAACATAATTTATGAATGAAGTATTCAAATTGGTCAGCTTAGTAAATGTAACTACCATCATCATGAAGTCTGTTTCCAACAAGAAATATTTAATTTAAATAATATGCTTATGACAAATTTTGCCGGACCCTCCAAACTTGCCACTTCATGTAAATGCACGTGTTTCACATATGATAGACCCGGCTCTTCATATCATATATATCTAGTCGACAAATTACTTATATTTAAGAAATACTAGTAGGCCGATTTGTATTAGCTTTTACATTTAGACAGGTTATTTGAATTTTATACTGTTCGTGATATTATTTTTATACTTATTAAAGACCTACTTTCACGAAAAAACAAAATTTCATTTCTACTTTTATTTCTAAGTTGATATTGATGAAAACTGCTGAAACCCGAATTGTTAGTAGGTATGCTATTCATATAAATTGTAAAATATTTGTAGCATATGAATATCTAGCGTTTAATTTATGTTCCATTTTACGGTAATTACACCTACATAAAAATATTTCATACTTAAATAGACGTAAGATGCATTACAAATGACTATTTAAAAAAAACGAAATTTAGAAAAAAAACGAGAGGCAATGTTTTTTTTCTAAAAAAAACGCACATTTCTGAAAAAATACGAACGTTTTTTTCTATTTACAACACTAGAGATAGGCGACAATAGATGGCAGCACTGTTCTCCTACACGAGTAACGTATTTTTATATTTTCTCTGCTGCTTCCACAAATTTAATGCTGGAGAGTTTAAACTTTCTGAAAAGAAAGTTCAAACCTATTCTAAGGGAACAATCCGTGTCAATTTTGGATATTGTGACGTTAGAGCATTCCTCGGACTAGAAGCAGGCAAAGACAAGGTTGAAATCCGGTTAAATAAAGACGAAGAAATTTACATATAGGTATAGTAAAAGGATCGGGGTTTGATGAAATGGGTTCAGAAAAACATATACGGAAACGTTATATTCTTTATATCCTAATTACATTGGCGATTTTTTTTTTGCTCGGGGCAAAAATGTGCCCGCGTGGCATACTGGAAAATATTGCTGAAGACCTCTAAACTGGAAAACAATGTTGGATCCAGCAACAATTTATGCTGGTTTTGCTGTAAATTATGCTATTAATTTGACAAAAATTAATGGTCCAGCAATCATATTCCAGCAGAACTTTTTTTTTTTTAATTTTGAGCGGAGGGGACACAAGTTCGGATACCATGTTGAACTCTAGGTTCCATCTCCTTAGGATGTTATGAACATTCATACCATGGAAAGCAATGGCAATCTACCACGGATTCGCCTTGCCAAGGAACTTTTAGATCAAATACCTGCCTTCGAACAGAATATCACATCATCATTGATTAACAGCCATAGAATAACACATTGCAAAATTTTGACCCAGAATATATGCGAGACTGCGAGACCATGCGAGAAAGTCTCGCGCGAGACGCGAGATGAGACTCAAAATTTTATGCTAGACTCGAGACGAGACCAACATTTGAGGCTGCGAGACGAGACGATACTTTTCCATTTCTCGTCTCGTCTCGTCTCGCGTGCATCCCTAGTGGCTCAACATTTAATAGTGATCGGACATACTAACTGATCATCCAGGTTGACGATGTGAATAGTGGTCATGTAGGAAATGATTCCGGATAGTTTCCAATTAATCACAGAACATAATAGCTGTTTGCAGAATTTGTACAGTTTAAATATATTTGTTTAGCTTACATTTGCGATACTACTCTGCAACTTTAAAATTTTGTTTCCACGTCACCTGATCAAGCCAAGTTCACTACTGTTCGCGGAGGCGACGAAGTGGATAGGATCGAATAATATAAAAAAATATTACAGTAGAATCTCGTTATAGTGTACCAGAGCGTCCAAACCCCCTATGTCCATGAATTTTCATATCTTGTACTTCTAGTATATATAGTGTTTTGAAATTAGTTGACGCTTCAAGATGTAGCAAATTTTGCTGACTGGGAGCGACTAGTAAGGATTTGGCAGATAACTTACTAGTGAAAAATTTATTTTATTTAATTATTTTTAATTTGGCAAATCCCTGTTAGGATATCTTCTATTTTGTTTACTTTATTCTAGTTTTCTTACTTTACTCATAACTTAGTTTCTGAGGAGTCAGATATTACTTTATGTAGAAAATCTAAATTAGAGACAACACTGACCTTCCGGTAGGACCGGGATCTCCAATGGCGTTTAACTGGATACAGTGAGGAGTGGGATTTCCCTAAAGCCCTTGTCTTTATGAAAATCCCATTGAGGGCACAGACTTGTCACGCACTTGGATATATATATATACAGGGTGGGCCATTTTAATTAATCCACGGAAATATCTGAAAAATGATAAAACATAGAAGAAATGTTTCAAGTACATGTTATATACTGCTAAGGGGGAAACCCAATTCCGCCAAAAGTAACCCTCCCCGCCCCTCCTAAATGGGGGTAACGGGGGGTAACTTTGAAATGTCAAATGGGAACATGGGTCGAGTAATACCTCGTTCGAAAGGTCTTGGAAAACTAAGTAACGCTGTACCAAAAGATGTTCCATATTGTGCACCGGTTTCAAAATGGCCGCCATAATATGGTTCGGAAACTCCAGTACTCGTAGTGTGAAAACCATGGAAGGTAAATGAATGGAACAAAATTGAAATACGTAAATATCATAGGGCATATCGAACGGTGTGGTCCCTGTGATCCCAGTGGCCTCCCTAAAGGGGTCTTGGGGGCTAACTTCAAAATTTCAAATAGTAACATGATCGAGTGTCTAACATATTGCAGGAGAAAACGATTGATGTGAAATGGCAGTGTTCTCAAAAGGCCGCCGAGAAAAGGTTTAGTACCCGTAGTATGAAAGCGATTGAAGATAAATCAACAAAAGGAAAACTGGAGTAGTTAACTGACGTAAGGTACATCAAAAGGTGTTGTCGGATTGACTCCAAGGGCCAACTGAAAGGTATCCGGGGCCAACTTAAAAATTTCAAATAGCAACTTGAAGCGAGTAACATCACGTTACATAGGCAAATTAATATCAAACAGCTTCTGTAAGAAAAGTTTCGACATGAGACACCGTTTTCAAAATGATCGCAAAGACATGGTGACTGTGTCTAAGAAAACGTCTAGTGCCCATAGTATGAACACGGTTAGACATAAATGAAAATAACGAAAATTAAATAGGAAAACCACGGAGGAGTTCCAAGGCTCGAGAATAATACAACAGAGATAAAAATATTAGAGTAAAATTGCCATAATGTATAGAGAGAAATCCAAGTCCTGCAAAATAATCTCTCCCTGCGCTCTGTATGTGAGTGGGGTGGAAAGTAAAGTGAAAGTTCAAACGAGAACTCTACTTTAATTCGTAAATTAAGGCAAACCTTACAAATAGGTATGGTGTGGTTGAAACATTTGTTTGTAAGAATGACGCTGTAGTGACTAAAAAAAGAGAAACTTTTATGCAATGAGTGCTGGTTATTCAGAAAGCATTTCGGGGATATACGTACACACCGTTTCGTCCCTCAAGCTCACAATATGACATGAATGCTAATAGTTAATCAAAATGTAACTGTGGCCATCCGCGTTAACTTAGTGCACCAATTCTCTATGCGTGAAGTCTGCCTTCCAAACAGCATTGGGTAGGTCAAGCGTACGCCCGAACCGTTGTCCGGTCGGACACTGAAATTTTGAAGTTAGCCCCCTAGACCCCTTCAGGGAGGCCACTGGGATCACAGGGATTACATCATTCGATATGCCCTATGATATTTACGTATTTCAATTTTGTTCCATTCATTTACCTTCCATGGTTTTCATACTACGGGTACTGGAGTTTCCGAACAATATTATGGCGGCCATTTTGAAACTGGTGCACAATATGAAACATCTTTTGGTACAGCGTTACTTAGTTTTCCAAGACCTTTCGAACGAGGTATTACTCGACCCATGTTCCCATTTGACATTTCAAAGTTACCCCCCGTTACCCCCATTTACGGGGGGCGGGGAGGGGTCCTTTTGGCGGAACTGGTTCTCCCCCTTAGCAATATATAACGTGTACTTCAAAAATTTCTTCTATGTTTTATCATTTTCCAGATATTTCCGTGGATTAATTAAAATGGCCCACCCTGTTATATATATATATATATATATATATATATATATATATATATATATATATATATATATATATTTATTTATTTAGGCCACGTATTTAGTAGGCCACCAGATATCGGCATATAAAAGTATATTTGGCTGTGGATTGTCATATGTCTAAATTCGACCACTTATCTTTGTAGTTTTAGTGTCCTAGCTTATTCCTTTGGCGCGCCGCTTTTTCTTTCCTCTTCTCTATCTATCTCTCTATTCTCTTCTTCAAGATTTTTAAAAAGTTTTTCAACCTTCCCCCCTTCCAAGTTTTGAACTTGTCATATATCAACCATTTAACATGTCTCATTTGTACTTGAATTTCCAAGTAAGATGTCGCGAGACACGATTCGTGGAGGTATTCGTTGATGTTGAATACCAAGGGATCGTTTTCCATCATAATTTGACCCACTGCGATAGCGAGTGATAGTTCATTTGCTTTCGTTCCAGACATACGAATATTGGAAGATACCTTGTATTGTACATGTGAATATCACTACAAGGAATTACTTTATCTACAAAAATTAAGTGAAAATATGCAACTTTGTTACTCTCACACTGGAAATATTTCTTTTTTCTTTTTATGAGAACTGTATTATTGTATTCAGAAAGAACCTGTAATTTTTCCATGTCAAGAGTGATACACTTACACATCAATAAATAAATAAATAAAAGTAAATAAGATATATATATTTTTCTCGTTGTTATATGAAAAAACCGTCATACTTTCCCAAAATGGGAAAACCAGGGTTTAAACCCAGGAAAAAAAGAACAAAAATATTTTGCCGGTTATTTGCCCATCACTATGCGCAACCCATTCCCATAAGATTGCCACAAGGTAACAGTGTCTTTTTATTTTAGTCACGCAGTAATGTGGTCGAGCGTAGTCTGATGCCGCCGAAACTGAAAAGATTCCGGGACTGGTTCATTGTAGCTCTTTCCGACGCTTAGTTCACGGTGTCGCGCATCGTAGAAATGTATAAAGTGCGTAGTTTTCGCTTAGGCCGTGCCACTGTGAATCACATTACAGGAAAATATGCGGCACAGAGTTCTGAACCTCTACATCGACGCGACACGAGCAGCTAAGAACCGGCCTCCCGTGAAGAGGACCTCGCCGCTATTACGTGTGGTTCATCGTTTGGCGACTTGAAAATCCTCATACACAGCATGTGATGGTCAGCAAATGCTGCACATCGCAGGCGACAATCAACCGCGCCATTCACATGGATTTACGCCTCACGGTCGCACGGCCCAAGAGCAGTGTACGCGCCCTAAAACCGTGTCTTGTGGCTGAGCGTAAAAGGAACTGCAGCAGGCTGTATGAACGTGATCTTGTGAGTAATTGGTGGAAATTTGTTATTAGGCCTTGATGAGGCGTGAATTTACCACACAGACTGTGGTAAAGTTCATGCCATTACATACATACCTGTTGACACCAAGGACCGAAGCATGTTCTACCGCCAGTGCGCACAGTTTCCCAAAAGGTTTATTATTGGGACCGGTTTCTTATACAAGGGCAAACCGTGTCTCTGAAAAGTGGAGCGAAACGTCCAAATCGATGCTGCGTACCAGCCTCATGTTCTGAATGAAATGCACTAGCATGAAGTTCCAGCATTGTACGGACAAGACTTGAACCAGGTTGAGCTGCATCAAGAAAAGGCATCCAGCCACAAGGCGAAAACATCTCTGGAATTCTATCGCCGTTTGGAACAGGGAACTGGAATTATGGCATTTCGTTTTTCCTAGCAGCCCTATCAAGAGTTCAGATCCCAAGCCAATGGACTATTGTGCTTTCGGACTCCTTAAGCGGCGCCTGTCCCATCGTCGAATCTGTAGTATCTCCGTCTGTGGAAAGCCTGTAAAGAAGAGTGGAATGCAATTCCCACGGTCAAACTGTAGCGCAGTCTCCTGCAGTGGAAACTTCGATATCGGGCAATAGTCAGTAGAAATGGTCTGTATATCGAACACAACTGGTGGTCTAGGATGGCATTTCCTAGGTAAATTGCATATTTAAATTCGGCTCAATATAAATGAATCAACCTCTGTACATTAAAAAATGGAATGAAGATGTGAGCAAAGAATGAAAAATACAAAAGGGAAATAAAGCTTGATTGATAACACAGTAAAACATTTTAATAGACGAAGCCATGCGCACCGAAGGCAAGTATCGTGCCAAAGCGATGAAACCATTATAATTCAATTTTATAATATTAAAGCTTTTGGGATAGTTTGAAAGATGGTAATATTCCATTTCTTGTCAACCATATTCGTAATTACACAAAGAAACTTGAGATATTCTTCCCCCTCCCCAGAACAAAATTGTAGTTGCTCCGTTGTTTGTCTTAATTACGAGTAGGAACTTTCACATTATGGAGAAATATCAATATTTAAAAAGTACATTTTAGTTCATTAATAAATTATTGCAAAAACAATTCTAAAATAAGAGAGGTTAGTTAGAAGATAGATCCCTTTACCTTATAAGCTCAGGATCCAAAAGTTTTAAATATATATTACTTTTTGTTACACTTACTTTTAATATTATTTAACTTTTTCTTTACTGTTTCCTGTGTACTTTCACTTCTAAAGTCTTGGGCTATGCTGGTACTCTTCCCGCGCCTAAACATTTTCGCTTAATTAACAAACAATTTATAGAAGCGGGTGGTAGTTTGGCTGCGAAATGCACACACTCTCTTTCCCTCTTTATACACACAGAGTCTCTGTGTCTACCTCTTCCATTTTCTCAACATGTAGAATTCCCTTCTCTCAGCCTTTGAGCCATGAGAAAAGAACCATAAGGAAATGGGAAACTTCCCTCTCTTCCCTCGCCTTTGTCGAGGAGGGAACTCTTCCAAATGGACTTCCCTTGTCTGCTGAGAGAAGCCCACACCGCAAAGCGACAGCCACTTTCCAGTTTCGATTTAGATGCTACTCTATAATTTGTGATACATTTTTGCGTATCAATTCACCAAAGTTTTAAACCAAATGTTACATGTTCAAAGGAATACACACATATGATTGTACATATGAGTATCTAAGAATATTTTAAATTTGAACAATTCCGGGAATGACACAATTACCAATATTATTAAAATTGTCAATATATCATGAACACATTAGGTTATAATCAAATACTACTTTTTACACTTTCATTTAAGTTAGAATTAATATTAAGGCATGTGATATGAAACGCATGAATTAGAGCGGCTCTTTATAAAGTTGTTTCATTAGACATAATAGTAGTCACTTTATGTGATTAAAGTAATCTTTACGGTCCACACTGTTAATTTCGCATGATTGTGCACTCGCCAGTTGCCCGGAACCCATGTGTGACCCAGTGTAGCGGAGTCGCTTTGGTGCGAACGATTCCGAGTTTGATTCCCAGTTGGTATGGTAGCCGAGGGACGTCATCCCTCATACATGACGGGCTGCCATGGCCATAGCAGTCTTGGGAAGTAACATAAAAAAGTAACTCGTTACTTGTAACACGCGTTACATTTGAAGTAACGTTTCCTAGTAACGTGTTACATTTTTCCCAAAGTAACTGTAACGGTAACGCGTTACAAATTTTTAAGTAACATACCTAGTTTGCTTTACTTTTTTTGAGTTACATTTCAGATGAGTAACTACAATATATGTATATTTTTTCGGAAACAAATGTTTCTTTCCTGTAAGTGAATTTCTCAGAATGGAGCAATGGAACATGAACTACGTATGTCAGTGACCGACAATCAGTCACCGACGCACAGAGAAAGAGGTAAGTTCTTAGTGCCACTTGTAGTTTTTGGAAGATGAGTACAGCCTCAGGGAAATCACATGTACTGATTGTAAGCACCTGGAAGATTTTGTCATAGATTCGACAGCTCCAAATCAATACATTCAGTGAGTGAACTACGAGTGCAATGGAAGCCTATTTTACTTTGATTGAGGTTGTTTTTATATAAATATGAAGAACGCAAATATTTTACCGTTCGAACATGTGAAAGAATACTTTTTCTCAAAAGCTGAGGATGATGGTTTACTGAATTTAAAAGTAAAGTGTCTGAAGTGCCCCGGCGGGAAATAATTATCAACAGCTAGAGAGCCATAATTAACAATATGCAGTAAGGGGTTAATATGAATAAAGTGTGTTCTGATGAGCAGATCTACTTTATTACTGGAAAATAAGTTCGTTGATGGTATGGAATATTGGAATTCTTTCAGATCAGTTTGCGTATTCTAGAGTCCTGTTGATTATAGAGTTTGGAACAACTAGCTTTAAAAAGCGGGCATCGATTTTAGAGTTACTGGAAAGTTTTGATTCATCCCCTGTGCATGCGTTCTCTTATTATTAATTGTAGTGTAATGCTATTCTATATTCTGTATTTTTAATTTTACATAACAACATTATTATAACAACATTATTATTATTACTATATATAATTAGTTTAGCAGAATAATAATAAGCAGCCATTTTTTCGAACGCAGTATGACATTTTAGTCAGTGTTACATTACATGAAAATGTTATATAGCTGTCAAGTAAGAATTTGTTCTTGCATCTACATAAGACGATTCAGAACGTGCAATATTACGTTTATAAAGTCAGCGAAGCACATCAAATCTATATATATAAAAGAGAACGCACAAAATCCTTTGTCCGCTCATCACGCTAATACGGCTGAACCGATTTCTTTCATTTTTGGGGGGTTGTTAGGATTTGGACCCTAGATGGTTTTTATCATATCACTTTAATTTTCAATTACCAGTGTCTTGAGATAATTGACCAATCAGGTGTCAATACGTACAAAAAATCCTTTGTCCGCTCATCACGCTAATACGGCTGAACCGATTTCTTTCATTTTTGGGGGGTTGTTAGGATGTGGACCCTAGATGTTTTTTATCATATCACTTTAATTTTCAATTACCAGTGTCTTGAGATAATTGACCATTCAGGTGTCCATACGTACAAATCCTTTGTTATTAGTTCATCATAGGTATAAAAATAAACGTATTTATATGCAACCCGCATGACCCTGTGACTCGGCGGGTTAACATAACTGACAGGCGCTATAAATCACTTGAAAGCGAAAAAGTAAAAATTATCTAAGTAACAAAGTTTATTGCGTTCCGGGATGACCGCAGCGAAGCGGGGCGGGTTGGGGTGACCGCAGCGAAGCGGGGCGGGTTAACATAAATGACAGGCGATATAATGTTAACATTAGTGCAATCTTCTATGGTTTTTATCATATCACTTGAAAGCGAAAAAGTAAAAATTATCTAAGTAACAAAGTTTATTGCGTTCCGGGGTGACCGCAGCGAAGCGGGGTGAACGCTGCTAGTTTCCAATAAAGTAACTGCCCTCATGAAAGGATATACCAGCGCCACTATTATCAAACTATAGTTCTAAACATTTACGATGATTGGGAAAATCAGAATTTGAAATAATAATAAAAATAATAATAATAATAATAATAATAATAATAATAATAATAATAATAATAATAATAATAATAATAATAATAATGGTAATAGTAATAGTAGTAGTAGTAGTAGTAGTAGTAGTGCAGAAAATTGAGATAATAAGATTTTGTTTTTTTACATATTCAAAGTTTCGGAACTAAAAGTAACGCGTTATTTCGAAGGAGGGTAACAGTTACTTCTTTGGGGCAAGTAACGCGTTAGTAACGGATTACATTTTAAGCAAAAGTAACATAACTTGTAACGAGTTACATTTTTACAAGTAACTTACCCAACACTGGGCCATAGATACCGAAAGCCCAGAAACGTAATTCCTAATTCGGATCCCATTTAATAATAGGCCTTCTTCTTCATGATTTCGGTGTTCGATAACGGAACTCGAATACTCAAGCTAAGTTCAACGGGAACACGATGGTTCAGTGGCAGACCGTCCAACTCTGCCGCGAGGGATCCCGATTTGATCCTATGTTTGTGATGGACAACATAGTGTCCAAGGATTTTCTCGGAGTTCGCCCATTTCCTCCGACATTTCCACTCAATAATATTACATAATAATTCACTTTCACTAGCTATCTCTGTCCTTTGTAGTGATGAACGCAAGAGTCTTGGTCTTGCAGTTTTTGCAAGAGTCTTGATTGCAAGACCAAGACCAAGACCAAGGCCAGGAATTCCGTTGCAAGACCAAGACCAAGACCAAGGGGTGCAAGATCAAGACCAAGACGAAGACCATACCTGCAAGACCAAGACCAAAACTTTTGCACAAGTACCGGTACTACATATTTTTTTTTTTTTTTTTTTTTTTTTATAGAATGTAAAAAGGAAGGGAAAAATCATTACATCTTTCACTTGAATTTCTTGGCTTCAGTAAAAATGCTGCTGGAGTGAGTGTGTTCCCAGTAGTTTATGCCATCCGTGTGAGTCAACCTGTCCCTGTAGCATATAGCTACAGTATGTCGTTTTCTGAGTTGGTTGTTCGCGTTTTGTGTAGATATTGCTCGTTTTCAAAAGACACAGGTGTCATCTTTCTCCATGTGAACTATTTTGGTGAACAAACACTGTGTGCGTGGGTTTTCTCAGGGTTTCTCCGTTTTCTCAGACTTTCTTCATTCTCCCATTTTGGTCATTTCTCATCATCACTGTCTCCCTTAGCCTTGGTGCATAACCATGGGACGTAAAACTAGACACTTCATTGCATTTCAAAGCATATTAGTGGTGGTCTTTTTTCAAAACTAAAGAGAAATGTGGTATTGAACATCGGTAATTCCGCACCATAGGTGCCGACTACATTGGTAGGACCTTGGCTCTGAGACTCAAGCATCCGTTGGAAATTTTTAATGTGTGCTCATAAAATTAATATCGAAATAATATTTTCATGACATTGACAAAAAAATTTAGTGCATGTGACTGCAAGTTTGATTTAATGAGTGGATGCTTATACGTTGAATAATTGTTTATCAATGTAACTTTTAGCCTTTTTAGGTATACGGCATATCGAGGATTGGGCGAGATAACATTATAATACAGCAGTAAATCTATATATATAAAAGAGAACGCACAAATCCTTTGTTACCTCATCACGCTAATACGGCTGAACCAATTTCTTTTATTTTTGGGGGGTTATTAGGATTTGGACCCTAGATGGTTTTTATCATATCACTTTAATTTTTAATTACCAGTGTCTTGAGATAATTGACCATTCAAGTGTCCATAACGTACAAATCCTTTGTTAGTTCATCATAGGTAAAAATAAACGTATTTATATGCAACCCGCATGACCGTGTCACTCGGCGGGTTAACATAAATGACAGGCGATATAATGTTAACATTTACTGCAATCTACTATGGTTTTTATCATATCACTTGAAAGCGAAAACTTCCGGGGTGACCGCAGCGAAGCGGGGCGGGTTAACATAAATGACAGGCGATATAATGTTAACATTTAATGCAATCTTCTATGGTTTTTATCATATCACTTGAAAGCGAAAAAGTAAAAATTATCTAAGTAACAAAGTTTATTGCGTTCCGGGGTGACCGCAGCGAAGCGGGGTGAACGCTGCTAGTCTATATTATAAAATTGAAAGTGACTATGTTTGTGACTCCTAATCTCTTAAACCACCCGCTCGATCTGGATAAAATTTTCCACATACATGAGGTTTGGGCCAGGGAGTGTTTTCATCATTTTACTTTGACGATAAAACTTAGGGGAGGGGGAGGAGGGGAGTTATAAAATAATAAATAAAACTTATAACTCTTGAACTAAACGACCAATCTCGATCAAATTTTTAACATAGATGAGATTCAAGCCTGGAATATTATTTGTTAGTTCGGTTTGACGGAGCAACGTATGGGAGGAAGAAGAGGAGAAGATATACAAAAATCGATATAAATAAAAATAAAAGTGACTAAGTTTTTGACTTAATAGCTCTTGAACTACCCAACCGATCTTAATAAAAATTTTAACATGTATGAGGTTAGAAACCGGAAAGATTTTTTATAGTTTCACTTTGGTGGTAGATCCTAGGGAACTCTTAAAACACCCGACCGATCTCGATCAAATTTTCAACATGGATGAAGTTCAGTCCTGGAAGATTTTTATCATTTTACCTTGACGATGCAACGTAGGAGAGAGGAAGGAAAGAGATATATATGTAAAAAATAAAAATATAAGTGACTGTCTGTGACTTCATCACTCTTGAACCAGCCGATCGATCTCAGTCAAATTTTCTACATAGGTGAGGTTCGGACTTTGGATGTTTTTTGTCATTTTACTTTGACGGTAGAACTTAGAGGAGAAGAAGGAGAGGGGAGTGAAAAAAATAAATAAAACTTAACTCTTGAACCACCCAACCGACCTCGATCACATTTTCAACATAATGAGGTTCGGACCTCAGATTAATTTCTATCACTTTGACGGTGCAGCTTAGGGGAGGGGGGGGGACAGATATTTTAAAATGATCGAAAATGACCGAGTGGAATCTATAGTTTTGGGGGTCGCTGAGATAAACAGTGACACTTCCGATGCTGTTTAAATCTAAATTCAGACCCGCAACTTGACGGAGGGGAGGGGATATATACATATAAAATGATCGAAAAAGACTAATATTAGTGTCAAATTCATAGTCTTCGAGTTCGCTGAGTGAATACTGATACTTTAGGTACCATTTACGACCAAATTCAGCCCGCAACTTGGGGAAGGGGAAGATACATAAAAATGAAAAAAAATGACCAAATATTACTGACGAACCCATACTTTTTGGGGTCACTAAGGTGAACAGTGATAGTTCTGATCCCGTTTAAATGCAAATTCAGCACCGCAACTTAGGGAGGGGGAGGAAGGATATATATATATATATATATATATATATATATATATATATATATATATATATATATATAAATAATCGAAAATGACTATTATTATCAATGTTGATTCCATGGTTTTTGAGGTCATTGAGATGAACAGTGACACTTCTGATGCCGTTTAAATCCAAATTCAGCCCTGCAACTTGGGGAGGAGGAGACAAATATACAAATCATCGAAAATGACGGATATCAGAGAGCGCTTTAGTAATAGTAAAAAGTGACTGACTAACGAAACATTATTATTATTATTATTATTATTATTATTATTATTATTATTATTATTATTATTATTATTATTATTATTATTATTATTATTATTATTATTATTACTTAAATTTAATTCAACGAAGTGGGTAATTGATGCTAGTAATCCATATTCACAAATGAGACTGATTTTGTACAGTTATTTCAAATAACTTGGAGTTTGATGGCCTTATTTTGTATTTCTAATGTAGGTCAAAAGTATTTAATTAAATTGAGTTTACAGAAAAGATATAGACAGTTGAGCCGTTTTCAGTTTTCAATCAAATTATTCTAACATATTAAGAATTTTGATTATAATAATTATTATTTTAATTTTTCTCACTTTTTGGTGAATATTGCTGATCATATAATCATCATACCCATTCTGCCATTATTGGCAGGTTACTTGCTGCAACTGAGAAACTTCGATATACGGTGGTCCTCAGCTAGTCTCTTCGTCTTAACGTAGCAATTTTCTGTTTTAATACTGTATCTTCCTTCAACTACAGCCTCCTTCGCTCCTTTCCTCTCTTTCCTTCCACCATACCATCTAGTACGTCCTCCTCAGCCAATATCCCAACCAGTTTCTCTTTCTCCTCTTATCAATATGTAAAATCCTTGTTTTTCCCCCTATTGCTAATGTTTCTAACACCTTGTCATTCGTTTTCCGTTCAACACAGCTAATTCTCTCCTTTTTTCTCCATGCTCACGTTTCAAAAGTCTACAATCTTTTCATCGCTTTTGTGTAATGTCCATGTTTCTGCCTCATAGAGTAAATATTGGAATTAGTAAAACAAAATCCCAATATTTAATTGGAAGTTTGTTTAATGCAAGAATTAGCTAATCGTGGTTGAAAAGAAAAATCAGACGCCTTTAGAGTGTAAAAATAATTTTGCAGTTCATGGTATCTCAATAATCTGTACCGTCTTGATTTTCTTCCATGTGTCTCAGGGGTAGCCTCCCCAGTTTGGGAACGAGTGGAGCGTTGGATCTGTTAAAAAAATGTAATAAGATTACGAAACGTTGTGATTTATCTTATAAGTAGTGAAGCGTGGACACCCATTAAAAAAATAAAAGTTATTGTCTATGTTGTACACTGTCATCATACTTACACGAAGGATCATTAGTATATATATCTCTCCTCCCCATGTCACATTTAGAAAAATACATTGTATTTCTGTTATTATTGGCACATTGTAGAATTTATAATCCCTTATGTCCACAGCAAAATTTACCTATGAAAAGTATAAGATCTTTTAGAAGCAAAACTTGCAAGACTCTTGTAAAATCCACAAAAGACCTGTGCTCGAAATTGAGTATTTCAGAAACATTTCAAGAGAAACGCAAAAGGTTTGCAAAGAAATATTTTGATCAACTGGCTACGGATAGTAGACTAGATGTATCGGAAGATACATTTCGTGTCATTGTATTTTATCCTATTCTGGATTGTATTGTATCACAACTTAGCACCCGTTTCCACGGAATGAATCCAGTGCACAGCAGCTTTTCTCACCACAGCAAAATTGTCTGCATCTGAAGAAGATCAGAAATCTGGATATGACTGCTACAAAGTATAGTAGTGATGTAAGCTCAGATTTTCCACTGCAAATATTGGTATTCAGAGATTATAATAGGACTGAAATAGGTAACCTTCGAACAATTCGGGAAATAGCTTTGTTCTTAGTGGAAGTGGGTATTCTACGTCTTTTCTGATATGCTACCGAATGTGTAATTTTTAAAACAATACCTGTAAATGTGGCTTCTGCTGAACGCTCTTTCTCGAAATTAAAGCTCGTAAAGAATTACTTCAGAAGTAGTATCTCACAACAAAGGTTAACAAATGTTGCTTTAGTAAACGTAGAACGAAAACAGACTTCAAGATTAAACATAGACAAGATTGTTTCAGGTTTAGTTGATGCTAAAGCTAGGTGAAAAAGGTTTTTGAAACGACTTTAAATTTTTGTTATATTGTATGGAACTTTGCATGTTTGAATATTTGAATCCATTACAAAAGTTTATTTTGAAATTGTTTCAGTTGTTGTGCAACATCCCTGATATTCCCTTTTTATTTCTTAATCATGATGTTCTTATCTGTAAATAATATATGTATAACTATAGTACACTATGAATAACATCATTTCTTATATTTTTTGTTTTCTCTCTAAAAATGTATGTAATTAATAATACCTTCTCTATTTTGACTAATACGGAAACAGAAATTTCACTTACTTTGCACGATGTATGTGGTACTGTGTTTTTTAAAAGCTCTGTAAAATTAACGCGATATGTATTGAAATGAAGTATGTAAATATACCCTTTCTATCTTAACTTATGTTATTCCATTATTTAAGATTACTTCCGAGGAAAGTATATATATATATATATATATATATATTAGGGTGATGACTTTTATATAACACCGTTTTCCTGTACCATAATTTGATGAGCTTTCATTCAAGATTTGATAAAATCGCACTTTAAGGGTAGTATGATACAATAACCTCACGCACAAAATGATTTTAAAAAAATATTTATCAGCTTTTTTGCCCATGTTTTGAGGTAGATGTAGGCAGATACAAAATTGAACACAAGCTTTAAAATCACATATATACAACATTAAAAAATGTCACCAAACATAAAAGGAAGTCAATTATTCACTATAATGTCACTGGACATGTTGAATCTCAGCGGGAGGTTGTCCTTTCTGCGACAGAAGTCGTAAAAGTCTTGCATAACTTTGATCGCACGCTCCCAGCACTGGTTGTTTCGGGTTATTGGAGATTAATCTGTCTTCCAGGGGGTTTTCAAGCATTTGATACCTGTTGGGTAGTCACTCAGAGCTGAAGATAGTTCGTCAAACTCTTCATCGTGAAACAATTGACTGCTGAACCGATGGTCAGCCCATGAGAAGAAAAGAATGAACAGATTTTACGCAGCCTGTTCCGGGTTTCAGACATCAGAATAAACGCAAGAAAGGCTACTAGACTGGCACGAGAATTTCAGCTAGCATTGCTAATGTCTGGGATCTGTTAAAACTTAACGAAGGGGACCTCATTCCTCTCAGTGAAGTGATGGAAGACACGAGTGAGGTGGTAGAGAAACTCCATGTCGTCTCTCCAGCCGCCTGTTCGCTTAATCTTAGTTTTACCTTTGCTGAAGGCTGCTTTCGATTTATCATAATTGCTCATCAAATCCTGTTCAAAGAAGTACTTGATGTTTGGTGTTTTATTAGATCCATATAGCTCATCCTACGTGACAACGCGAAGAACGCGAACCAGCATATGGTTCTGGCAACTGATGAACTTGGGTTTGGAGTGACGTTTACCTTCGAACATTTGCTGCAGACGAACAACGCCTCTGTCTTCTTGCTGGTATTCATGCTTGTTGTGTGGGCAACAATCATAACAATTGATCCCACAGGCTGAACTCCTCTAACACATCCTGGAGTCCTTCTGCGATTGTTTGAGCTTTTCCATCTTTCAGTTTCAGCGCAGCCAACTTAGTTTCTTTTGCTTCATTTTTGAGGAACACGGCCAGATATTCAAAATCATCAAAGTGTTTGCCGTCAAAGTGAATGCTCCACTCCTCCAGATGAAGCGGGCTCACCAAGTGTTTCTTCACCTGAGCAGCTCTAGTGCAGATACTCTTGTGCATTGCTGACTGATATGGGGTTGGGATTTCAATGCTCCTGCCAGAAAGCTGGTTGCACACCTTTTTTGCTCTTTGGGACGACAGCTTTGAGTTTGTAACAAGATGTCTTGCAATACCTGTTGTGTTACGCTTCCCTGTGCTCGTTGATGCTGCATCTCATCCTCCCAAGGATTGTCTTCGCTGTTGTTGGATGAGTCCGTGTTACTTGCGGAAAAATTAGGGCGCGCTGAGCTGGTAAGTGTCAACAGAGTCGCTTCCTTCGCTTGGATGAGTGTATGGTCTTTGCAATAGAAGGTCTGCCAGTGGAATAACCAACTGGCCCTTGCTTTCAATTTGCAGTTTGCAGCACATCCATTCGCCAGAGATGGAGTGGGTCAGTGGGTCAAGTTTTCTGAGTGGGTCAGTGGGTCGTGGGTCAACAGCATGTGACCCACTGCGACCCACCACCCACCATGACCCACTGCGACCCACCATCCACCGTGACCCACTGCGACCCACCACCCACCATGACCAACTGCGACCCACCACCCACCGTGACCCACTGCGACCCACCATCCACCATGACCCACTGCGACCCACCGACTCAGTATGATCTACCGACCCTCTCTGCTCACTGCATTGTAGACAGTATATTCTGAAGACTGGTAAATTTGTCTTCGTTTTACTTCCAAGACCATTTCCCTTCCTTTTCCATTGTTTCTGACTACTTACCTGAGGTGAGTATATCTAACCAAGTGAAAAAAGAACTTCAGGCACTTTTGGATATTGATATTTTTAATTGTAATAATAGCAATAGCACTTAAACTACTACTTGGCTTTCGAGATCTGTGAGTTTTTAGAGGAGCTAACTACTGGAAAAAATACATTTTTGAATCACTGTAATATATAAATTATTATATAAAAAGTTGAATATAACTATGTGTGCCTGATCATCACGGTCAAATTGCAAAGTCAAAATAAAATTACTTTTGGTATATAGTTAGGCCTTAATCCAAACTGGGATATTATATTGCTTTTATTATAATGCATACTATCCTAAGGAGATAGAGAGGATCCGAATTTTTGCGGGGAAAAAAATGAGTATCTCGCAAACCGTTAAACTTACGGAGCTGAAATTCAGTGTATTAACTCTTTATTGAAAATAAACAGAATGTGTCCTAGCATTTTTTTAAATTCTTCTTTATGTGTTGTGTGGGGGCGGAACACTTTCTATATATGGAAAATTGGTAGTGAGTTGGTTTGTAAAAGTGATCGAAAACGATCGATGTTATTTAAGAAAAAAAATCAGAAACAAAAAATACAGTGCTTGGCTTCATATATTCATTGCTTTCTACTATAATAATTGCTGAAGCTTATGTTTATTATATGGAGCGCTTACAGCACAAGGCAACCAACCCAAAAACTTGTGACTAAAATAGGCATAAAATTTGTACTGTAAGCTTAATTACACGGAAATTTTAACTTTGGAAAATGAAATGAAATGAAATCTTTTAGTTTTACGTCCCACGGTTATGCCGGTTAGGCTAAAGGAGACGGTGATGATGAATAATGAATGAAATAGAGGAATGACGAAAGTGGGAGGAAACGGGAGAACCCCGAGGAAACCCACGCACTCGGTGTTCGTCCACCACAAAGTTCAACTGGCGGGAATTTTAAGTTTGGATTGTACGCATAATTATATGGAAAATTTTACACTTTTTTCCCTTTACGTTGGTCTACTTACCTTGATTTGGAACTTTCAAATTTCATCCTTTTTTCCACTGAAAAGTATTGATAATTCAACAAGGAAATAATTATACTATGATAATTTAATTTAAATTCATCGTAATTTGGCACATGGCAAACAGCAGTGTGGTAATTGAAGCGGAAGAAGGAGGGAAATTCTCATTCAGCTCTGAAAACTTTCCAGGAACCTCGTTCCCTTTCGCTTTCTAGACGGGGTAGGAAACTTGGTAATAGCATCAAACCTTCATGTGTAAAAATTAAATTTATAAACAAATAAGAAATCATCAGTTTATCAGGATTTAATTGATAATTTATTCACAAGATTCCCTATCGAAGGCGTGGTAGATGAAGTTTCTGTTCTCCATGGGTCGACATTGCCAACTGACATGGTCGATATGGAAAAGATGTATGGTGATAGAGAGATTATACGTACTTCTTGCTGAGTATTTCAAAACTGACTAAGAAAAATCGTTATCAGACTTAAGTCTAACAAGCAGATTGTCGATGAGGAGTTGCAGAAATCGGGTAGAAGTATTATCTATTTCCACGACAGAGTGCGAACGGGAATTTCCCCTTATGAATTTACAGATGACTGATATTAGAAATAGACTAAGTGCTCAAACATTGTCTCACTTGTTGTTCATGAATGTTAATGGCCTACCGCTAGACAAGCTCAAAGTACACGAGCTCGTTTCTTGGCTGAAGGATGGACATCATTCCGCTGCGGATGACATACCACGAAAAAGTTACCAACAGGAAATAAACCCGATTTCAGGTTTGTTTTAAGGTGGAAAATTACGAGTTACAGAAAATGTATACTTGTATTAGTAATGGCTTATTTGTGTTATTCAACTTTGTACCTATTTTTTAGTAAGTCTCTTCTATGCTTTAGCTAAACTACTTTGAATAAATATTCATAATAATTGCAATTATGCATATTTGTAATTTAAATTTAACGTGGTGTTTTAGTGATTACACAAATTACAATTATGAGCATACTTTATGGAGATGCTCTCACATAGGGTACCCGAGCACCTTTATAAACTATGAAAACTGATTTTTCAAGTTTTTTGTGAGAAAAATACTGTGAACTGAGAAACCATAACCTTTTCCATATTGTACAGGGGTATTTTCCTGCGAATAGAAGTTTCTTTTGGAATGCATTCAGAAATTAACACTTGCAAGAATACTCTCTTAGTACAAGTATATTTTAGGCACACACTAATTTCCCCCCACCTCGAAGTGTTTCAATTTCCTCACTGACAAACACTTTACCGTTTGATATTGTAAAGGTCAGATCGACCTTTTTGTAACAGAGTGGTGCTTGAGCGATTGACTAGAAATTCAAACTCCGATTAGTGACAATTTCACAGTCTTGTTTTATTACAAGTGTAAACTCTTTAGTCAGTACAGAAGAGGCCGTGTATCGTGTTCAGAGTTGATGACGATGGATTTTGGTGAGTCAGAATAGGTCACAGTGGATGAGAGTGGTTCATGGTGGGTGGTGGTTCATGGTGGGTCAGAGTGGGTCACGGTGGGTGGTGGGTCATGGTGGGTCACAGTGGTTGTGGGTCAGAGTGGGTCACGGTGGGTGGTGGGTCATGGTGGTTCGTGGGCCAGAGTGGGTCATGGTGGTTGGTGGGTCAGTGGATCGTGAGTCACGGTGTGTGGTAAGTTAGTGGGTCGTGGGTCAAGTTTTCATTGACCCACGCCAACTCTGCCATTCGCCTTTTACCTTGGTCATGTCAAATAGTTCATTCAATGAATTAAAGTTTTGTTTCTTTCTGCAGCGCTCATATTCTTTCAGAAGGTTTGCTAGTTTTGCACAAATGGCCTGATCAGATATATGCAGGAAGTTCAATGTTTTGCTCCATAGGGCTTTGAGCTCCACACCTATTATACCAGTCCTCTCTCTCCGTTCTTTGGCAGTGGATTCAAGAAATTTGAAAAGTTCAATGACGTGGCTTTTCAGGGACATGCGACTTCGTTCACTCAAGGTTGCTTCATAAATTGCCACGTTTGCCTCTTCTTGATTTTGCTTGAAACTAGACTAAGGTCCAGTTCTTTGCCCAGGTTTCCTTGTTCTTGTCCGAGTTAGAAAAGCTCTTCTTGAACGACATATTGTTTTCTAATCAACAACCGAAATAGAAAAGGCCTTAACGTAAATATTAAATACGTAACAAATTAAAGAAACTGTTATTGAGTTTTCACATATTTTATTTACAAACAAGGAAATAACAATTTCTCAAAATAAAAAAAGCAGACACTAATAAAATATTATATGCGCAAATATAATTAGCGAGAGAGTTCAATGTAGCTCACCAAATAATACAAGGATCTCTTTATAATAAACTCTGGATACATCTCCATGTAACCTCCACTTTTAGTACCTATTAAATTCCCTCCATTGCCAGATTGATACCAAAAAGGGTCACTTTGTAAGCAATAATAATAATAAGTCGGAAGGCACAAGTTAACATATAAACATTGTTAACGCAATTATATAAAATGCTAAACTGACCTACATAACATTTCAAAGTGGTTTGTGTGTGATGTTTTTCAATATTTCAATGGAATAAACGTCATTTTAGTCATGAATAGGCAAAAGTTCATTCATTCGTGCTATAGGAAATAATTTTTGAGAAAAAAATCATAAATGTCATCATCCTAATATATATATATGTGTGTGTATATGTGTGTGTGTGTGTGTGTGTAATATTATGTTTGCTGCTTTTACTATTATATTGAAGAATACGTTCGTTTCTGGGGGTTCCCCAAACATCCTCTTGCACCGGGGCCCCCCAGAAGGTTACAAGTAATTACGGAGGTTACAAGTAATTGAGATCAGAGACTGAACTACTCCTGAGGTACTATATCGTAATATAAATCGGTTTATGTTAATACAATAATTATTTGCATCATACATACAACTGTAAGCAGTCTATAACATATATATCGTCTTAATACCAAGCAAGATAAAGGCTTGCAAGACGAGATCTCTGTAATACTAAAATCGTGGGTGTAAAGAAAAGTGCATTACATAGCACAAATAAGACAACTGGTCTATTGATAACTGATACCAAGCTCAGGATTTCCACTCAAGAGCAATACAAAATATTGTGCAGTGAAGTTGGAAAGTATTAAAAACTACATATAGAACATAAGAGAAAAAAATAACTTCACGTAACGGAAAAAGACAAATGAAACTATTACTTGCGTTAAAAAATAAACAGAAATAAATATAGGCCCTACTCCATCAAGTTTTAAAGTGAGTTTCTAGAGGATCGGGTACTTTGTCAGATTTTAATGAAATATTCAGTTGTCGTATACATCAACTAGATGCGAAAATTTGTACAATATCCTGTTGTGTATTATCTTCAGATTTGCAGGATGTAAAGGTTTGTCTATTTGCTCGTAACTAACATACTTTAAATTATGTTCATCAAGCTGAAGCAATGTACCGTCACTTCCACACAATTTTAGAAATGCTACCGGAACTTCATCATCTTTACATCTAGACTAACAGATGCCTGCATACTTATAGGCAACTTTACTTGTAGCACCACACTTGAAATCAATCAGAACAGAAGTTCCTGGCTTAATATTATGTGCTGAGAGTTCGAATTCCGATACAGGTTTTTTAACTGATGGCCCAGGAACGTCAGAATAGATCTTTTGTATTGTAGGCAATGTGCTGCTATCATAATCGTCTTCAGTGTAAACATCACTATACTTTAAACGTGTTTGAGATAGTGTTTGTGTAACTGGTTGCTGCGTCGACCTCGAAGAAACATGTAATTTTATTACGTTGGACGGTGCGGTAAGACCAATTAAAATATTATGTTCATCCATTTTCTCAAAGTGATGGAAGTTGTGTATTCCAATGATATCTATAGCTAACATCCAACGTTTGTTCAAGAAGAGGCGAGCCGTTTCTTCATCAGCTTGAGATATAAAAAGCACATTAACAGTTTTAGACAAATTGACAACATGTTCATAGAATTCTTGTGCAGTATTAATTTGTGTGGCTTTATTATTGCGTTGTGAAGGTTTTATGTAACTAAGAAACCTATTGTTTCGACTGTACATGAATTTAAATAATTTGTTTGCGTACACCTTTTAACAAGGAAATATTATGTTTATAAACCAGTTATTGTAGGTGAGACATTAGTTGTCTTCATCATTGCTCTCCACGGTTTTGGTGCAAATAACACACCTATGTTTCATTTTATATGAATTACTCAATATTTGTTGTAATCGTGTTGTTACACATCAAAACCTGCATAAGTTTAAAACAGTACCTGCCTTGACAATACTTACTGCTTTCTTGAAAAATGCAGGTGTGCTTCTTTCGTTCCTCCCAAAAATATGTTACTTTACTTCGTTCACTAAATTGATACAAGCTATCCAAATTCATTATATTTGAACGAAGCTTTGACAATGCGTGAACAGTTTCATTCAGTGATACAAATATATAACAAAGAGGTACAATAAATGCACAAATAAATTGTTTTTATGCAATTTAAGGATGATCAATTTCAGTGTAGATAGCATTATTCTTCAGATTTCATGTCAACATTTCTCGTAAAATTCCTACTTTTCGTGGAATGGCTGCACTATTATCGTATTATACAAAATGCTAAGTTGAACATCAAACTACATGGTAGAAGGCATTGTTATACCACTAGCTCCGTCGTGCACTGTGCAGTCCGCGGGCGCCAGGACACAAAATATATTTGTCGACTCATGGTCTAGAAAGACACGAAAGGTAATTTGGGTAAACACGCTAAGCATATTTTCGTCTTCAGACAGGTTCAATTTATCTGCATCGAGATTATTGCACATACTGCAATACTTTATACATTCATCCTCATAACCATACTACATTATTTCCGTACCTCAAACGTAATTGTAATCTGTTCAATTTTCCGTAAACGCTACAAGTATGTAATGTCGAGTTTCTCCAACTTTCTTAGTGATTCCGACACTTGCTATGGAGAATTCCGACACTCCTTTTAAATAGAAATAAAAAGGTAAAAAATGCAGCAATACAGGTATAGATATAAGTGTCATATGTAAGTAGCACATTCATACATTAAAATCTTAGAAGACCTTAAAAATGTGTCCTGGTTTATCTCACAAATTATTCCTTTTATAACACTCTTCCGAAGTCTTAGAAAATGATTCTACTGAGTCTTTTGTTGGACCTCTAGCTCTAGCAAATTATAATCCTTGAGGTTTCTGTGTAATCACTGGTGGGTGCCGGCTTTAGAAGCTATACAGCAAATCATATAAAGCCATTTCCGACTTCTAGCAGAAACAGTGTTCAATTTAGTTTCTATCAGCATAGGAAAAACTTCGCCGACGTAAATAGGTGACGATGAGACTAAATCGCATGGCATCAAATCTTACGATTCATTTTAGAAACTCCTTCTCTTGCTTTCCTTCTCTTGCTTTTCTGAGAAGGTTGGACAAACCCTGAACTTCTTATTATATTAATGAATCTATTTATTTTGAAAACCCATTCTCGTAACGTGTTTCTAGGTACATCAAATTCTCTAGCTGCAGTTATTAATGACTTTTCGTTTCGAGCAGGCTCAAAGGCGCTTCATATTTCTTAATGACCAATTGCACTGAACAGTTTTACGTTGGTAAGTACGTACCATTCTGCTGCAAATTATAATTGTGAAACACTGATAAGTTCATTTGAACACTTTAGCTTTGATAGTAATATAATACGTCGTACGAATTGCAAAATTGCAGAAGTGCCGGAACAACCCAACATTGACTGTCGCGAATCGCCCGAAACGACCTGACCACGAAACACTGAAACAGCAAGAACCACTCACCATACTCTATTGTTATGTTTAATTAATTATTGAAATATTAAAAACAAAAAACTTTTGTATATGAGTGTACAATTAAAAACATTTTATTAGTGTTGTATTGAAGAAAATAACGTTAGACGTCACAAGACAAATAATTGAAAAAAAAAACACAACGAAAATAAGTTACAAGGACTGATTATATATAAGTTGTTTGTTACATTTTCACTTTTTTAAACTAGTATAAAAGCTTGAAAAATTTGAACTTTATTTTATCTTTATTTTTTTTTTCGTTATTTTGCGACTTGCAATTGGACTTTAAAGCTTTGACAATGATGGTTTACATCGAGCTGAGAGAGAGACCTCCTAACGTTAAATGTAAGTTTTAAACCTTATAAATAATTATTTTTTTCAAACAAGTAATTTTTTCTGGCAGTCTCCTGCTAAGCCTTAATGATAACAGCTTTTAAAGCTAAATTTATTATTGATTGTTAAATTAATATTGTAATACTTTAGCTTATTTAATATTTGATACTTAATAGTGTCATGTCTGCATATATGTAATAACGTTATAGCAATTTTTGTAATTGATAAACAAACATTATAAATTAAACATTATTATGAGCAAATGTATTATCAATATAAATTAAATACTATAGCCTTTAGAGCGCCAACTTACATATGGTGCATTATTTCTCAATCTCTCTCTTATCAAGAAAGTAATTTCTGTAAACTCTTAGCTACGTGAAACGGTATTTTACATGACACTACCTTATAGACAGATATTTAGACAACTCATCTGACTTAAACACGTCTATCCAATACGATAATAATCATAGAAATGATGAGCTGTTTTTATAACTTACAACACACTCGGACTCCTGTGAATCTACTAACTTCATTAGTCTTTCTCGAAAATCAAGTGAGCTACAAAGCTGCAAGCTTAAAACTGTCGGAATTCCTCAAATGTCGGGACCATCCTAAACGACCTTAATACAACATTGGAAGTCTATGCAATAACCATGCATCACCCAGTTTAACTCTAGGAAATTTAGTTTATATGAAATCTTCAGAACGGTACCTGTCCTAATGATCACCAAATCGTATATTTCCTCCAACATTAATATTCACAGAGATGCATTCACTTATTATTCCGTTCTCCTCCCTCGTTGTGAAACTATATTTCCACAAAGAAAAATTCCTCGTAGTAAGCAGTTCAAATTCAGTCCCTGGTGTGGAAAAGTGTGGCCAATTCCCCATCTGCGAAGGTGCGGATATATTTTTATTTGCTTTGCAGATGGAAGCTAAAATTGCGAATGTTTGGAAATTGAAGAGAATTTTCAATATAATTATTCGAAGGACAGTACTAATATTAATTATATTGACTTCTTTTTCTTAAAGTGTAATTACCCTTTTGGACAAATAACAGCAGAATGCATATCGTTGGATTGTTTTTTCTTTATATATCTATATCTATATATCTATCTATCTATCTATCTATCTATCTATCTATCTATCTATATATATATATATATATATATATATATATATATATATATATATATATATATATATATATATATATATATATATATATATATATATGTAAATGACTGTTTGTGACTTAACAATTCTTGAACCACACGACCGATCTTGATTACATCTTCCAAGTATACTTTGTGGTGGACAAACACTGTGTGCGTGGGTTTTCCCGGGATTCTCCCGTTTCCTCCCACTTTCTTCATTCCACCATTTCATACATTATTTTATCATCACCGTCTCCTTTAGCCTAGACGGCATAACCGTGGGACGTAAAACTCAAAGAGTTCATTTATTTATTACATTTTCAGCATAGATGAGGTTCGGGCTTGGAATGGAGAGGAGGATATATATATATATATATATATATATATATATATATATATATATATATATATATATATATATATATATATATATATATATAAATGATCAAAAAAGGCCTGTATTCGTGCCGAATACATAGTTTTCGGGGTTGCTGAGATGAACAGCGACACTTCCGATGTCGTGTAACTCCAAATTCGGCACCGCAACTTGGGGGAGGGAAAAGGATATATATAAAAACGATCGAACATGTCCGATGTGAGAGAACGCTTCAGTAATAATAAAAGGTAACTGACTAGTGGAACTAATATTTCTTTTTTATAACCCAGCAGAGCGGATAATTGACGCTAGTCCTATAATAAATGTGAATTTATTATCTGATTTTATGTGAGTTTGTTTCATCTGATATTTTCTTCTTTCTGAGGAACCTCAATTTCATTTTCGTGCTCTAAAGAAAGACGCTTATACTTTAAAATTAATGAAAAAGAAAAGTGATTGGTCTGAAATTACGTCCATCACAAATGCGGTATTACGCACTTGGCATTTTTTTAAACCACAAATCTGCATTTGACAATTTTTTTAATAGGTGAATTTTATTAAGAGGTTTGTTTCACCAAAACTCCTTTAGTATATTTATTCTGTCGGTGTATCCGTCAGTCCATCCGCCCGGAAGACAGAGTATCTTCAGAACTACTAGATGGATGAGTATGAATTTTGGCCAGGATTTGATTATTGATTTACACAGAGCAGAAACGAAAACAGATAGCGAGAAACGGGTTTTTGGAGTCTATTTAGCGGTCTAAGCATAGGTACCATCTATTCAAACTAAAAGTGGCGGAAATCAATCACTTCTGGTTTTGATGGTCGCTGTAGAGTAAAAACGGTACGAGAAACTGTTTTCAGCAATCAATTAAGCGTCCATACAACATATTCAACACCCAATTCAAATTATCTCTATTGAAGCAGAAGTGATAGAAATCTACTTCCACTTCCGGTTTCAATATTAATTGAAGTGTACACGTGACACTAATAATTGTTTTGTTTCATTTTATTTAGGGTACTTAACTCACAATTTGAAGGAATTGTGTGTGATATTGAGTTTTAATTTCATTTCCATTGCTTACTAAAGTACAAAGGATGTATTTCGTTTATAATATTAGAAACTATTTTTGAAATTGTAATTGTTACAGAACAAATAAATGTAGACCTATATATCTGCTTACTCATTATCTGCAGATATTTCTATGGACAAAGATGCTTGCGGACGAGGACAGAAATGTTGCGGAAGCGATACTAAAGTGGATATATCTCCTATGCTCACAGAGGGCCAAGGTGGTTCAGTGGTAGATTGCTTTCCTCTGGTGCATACGGTCTCTGTTCTGATCTCTGGCCAAGTAAATGTGTGGCTTCCTCTCTGTGGGTTTTCTCGGGTACTCTCGTTTCCTCCCACATTCTCATTCTACCAATTCTTCCACCATCATTCACCTGCCTTAATCATCTGTCTCCGTTAACCTAAAGGGCATATTCGCGAGTGGTTAAATTGAAAGACAATACATATTCAGATTCTATTCTATATAAAGCTATATAACCACGTTTGATATATTGTCAGTATTGAAGAGGAACGTTTAACAAAGGAAGGCCATACATTGTAAAGAAGAGTTTGATGGCTGAAGGCTCTCCGATAGATCAACGTTATCTTACGCGAATTTGAGCTGAAAGGTACTCTTAGGTTATGTAATTACGCAATTGCGCTAAGTTACCCAACCATATGACGAATTATGTGATCTTGTGTTGTTAGTTAAGCTATTGACAATCAGAATACAGAGAGAAGTAAATTCAGTTCTTACAACATGCGTAATTAATCTACACAAGCCTATAGAATAATACTATACAACTGTTATTAAGAAAACATTAATTTAATAACTAATAATCTAGATGGCTTTTAGCATATATTTACACAAAATTTCATGAGAAAGGTCACTGCTTGAAAATTGATAATTCTTTATAACATAACATAACGTAATTCTTTTTAACATAACATGTTTTGAAAAGTTTTCCCTCTACGAATGTTCGTATGCCATGCATAAATAAAATGTTTTGATTTGACTTACAAATATACATTTTTAGATCTGTTAAAGAACTATATTTTTTCTTTATACATTAATGAATGGATTTTTTTTTTTTTTTTTAAAGTGTTTGAGGCTGTAAATAAGAAACATTGAAGGTTGAAAATTTTCTACCGATGATCTTATGATCTTTATTTTCTTCCCTCTCCACTGCATAGGGAGAATGTGGTCTCTATTCTTCTGCTTCTCTTATATTGTTATATATATATATATATATATATATATATATATATATATATATATATATATATATATATATATATATATATATAAAAGAACCTCCTCTTCTTCGAGTAGACACTCGAGCTTTCAGCCCTGTGGAAACGTCTATTGATCGAACAGGAAACTCTTCGCAACTCGCCCCTTCTCTTTCTCTCCCATTTAACTTTAATTGCATACTTTGAAATGGCCAAATCATCATTTCGAAGTTTTTCAACTTTTCGCAAAATGCATAATGAGTGCTTTCTTTGATATAATGGCAACGACGGTAAAGTGAAGCTAAATTGCTTGCTTCTGGCATTCGACTGCCTGGGAGCCCCGACGGGATTTCAGCATTGGCTGAGTGATGCCAGAAGAATGGATCCTTTAGCGAAGAAAATAAACGATTTGAAGAGAGGAGACTCAGACTAAGTATCGACAAAGAATGAAGGGTTTCCATATAATGAAAATTAAAAAATATCATCACATTGTTGGAAAAGGCAATTTAATTAAATTGTATTAGAAGAAATCTTCATGCCTTTACCAGCTAATACTGTGCTAAGATGATTTCATTAATTAGTATCTCATTGTCATATTCTACGTTAGTTAGATGCGAAATAACTTATGTATAATAGACAAAACTCCCATAGCCCATACATGTGTAGAACTCACATCTACCAAACAACGTGTGACCTACAAAAAACCAGGTCGCTTGCATGTTTGCAATGGAACTCCTTATTGTTACTGACACAGTCAGTACCTGTAATTGTTGCTATTGATTGTGTGTTGCGGCAGTTAGGTAGGAAGGGGGCCTCATTGTTTTAGCATACCCGCAACACTATAAACCCGTGAAGATTAGGTGCAGACGAGAGTTGGACGGTTGTTTGCAAGATGTATTACCTTCAGCAGAGAATAGCAATAGTTGAGGCATTTCTTTTCCCTGTACCTTTAAGGAGACGCAGGAAATGTTTGCAGTATTTCCAGGTGTAGTGTTCCTGCAAACAGTGGTTTGGTAAAAACGTGGCGAAGAACAAGATCAGTTGCAAACGCGAAAAGAATCGAAACCCGTCCGTTCGTACACCTGTTGTGGTGAATGAAATCGAGGTACGGATGTCAAAATGCCTTTTGAAGTCAACACGTAAGTTACCACAAGGAGTGGGTATTCCACACAGTACGTGTTAATGTGTTTTACACAGTCTACAAATGAACTTTTACAAAAAGACATGTGTCAAAGAACTCAAAGAGGGAGACAAGCTAAACGTGTCGATTATTCTACATAGCTTGTTCAAACAAATACGAGTGGTTTGATGGATCCGATGCTGTTTTCATGAGTGATGAAGTACAGTTTTCTTTGTCAGGGCATGTAAATTCGCAGAACACCTGGTCCGTGGAAAATTCTCACACGATTTATCAACACCCTTTACATGACGGAGTCTATTGTTCTGTGTCTGCTAGGAGGAATGTGGGTCTCATATTTTTTGAGTTAACAGTAAACACTGAAATGTATATATGAGTTTTTCAAGAATTTTATGAACAGTTGACACCCTTGGAACGCAATTATACGTTCTTTCAACAGTTGGACAACCTGTCACATGACCTAGCAGAGTTGCATAGAGTGTACAACATGGTAAGGAGTGCACAAAAGTGCATTGATGCACGAAAATATTTTTAGCACCTTCTGCAATTCTCTTAATTTTGATGGGTACAAATATTTCCATTAATGGCATGTGTGTGTGTATTTTTTCTGTACCACCAGACAATATTTATTTCTATTTACAAAACCACTCATCAATCTCATGAGAGTAAGTGAATACTGCTAGTGAGATCGAAAGAACAATATTAAGAGAAAATTCAAATTACAATCATGGAATGTGATCAATGTATACACTATACAATGCACGAAAGTAAATTTAGTGTTTAGTGTTTAGCTTGTTTAGTGTTTCACTTTTCTTCAGATAATCGTGGTCCACGATTTGTACACTAAGTCAGTTTACTGGACCTACAATTATTTAACGACGTTATTTCATCGAAGTCTTGCTTTCGTTGTCCACGATTCTAAATACTCGTTCACTTTATGAATCTTATTTTCAAAAGTGTTCCAATTTTAGTTCCGCAAGTTAGTGAATGATTGCTGTTCTATAGAAGAGTAACAGGAGAATTTTAAAAGAAGTGTTTTCTATAGGTAACTTACTCATATTTTAATATTTCTTTTTTCTAAAAGAAACCAATTTTTAAAGCGATGCATGTTGATTACAATATTTCTTCTTCTTAACTTTATATTTATACAGTTCTTAAAAGGTTAATGTGCGACAATAAGTTACTTGTTTCTCTGTAATTGTTTCTGCTTCTTAAATTTTAAAGTATATAATTATATCATGTGCTTTAAATTGCCACTTTGAGAACATTATAACCTAGTGTAACTTCAGCATCATTAGGTATATGAATTACAGCCAATACGGAATGTAATATTTTGTTGAAGAAAAATAAATGTAGGCCTAGCACTACGTTGTTATATGCTATTATAAAGATTTAGTTCTGGATTCGTTTTTATTTTGGCACCAGTAACTATATGAGAAATATCGATATATCAATGTATCAGAGTTACAATTCCTGGGTAGTAGTAAAGCAGGCAAAGTTGAATCTAGTAAAACTTTAATGTGCTGAAGAGAAGCGCCATTTGAGTACAAAACTTCCCTGTCCCTTGATATATATCTTCCTTGGAAAACGAAGAGAACACTTATGAGTGCAAGTGCCAGTGTTGTAAATTTCAGTGGAGGTGAATGGTATATTAGAAAAAAATTCAATCTCGTTATGTACAAGCTTATTACGTACATATTAAATCTTGCCATGAATGATACGTCCTCATACTTGTGGTGATATTCATAAAAGTCAAGGAATAGGACTTAAATGAATGAATTCTACGATGTATTTATTATTATTATTATTATTATTATTATTATTATTATTATTATTATTATTATTATTATTATTATTATTATTATTAAAAACTACATACATATCGAGTTGTCGCCAAATACACTTTAAGTAATTTGCTTGATTGTAAGATGATTGAACCACAAGACATAAACGTAGATTGTCTAGCACTAGAGCAGTAACGGACAAACTTTTTCGAGCAAAAATGAAAACATAAACTTGAGACGAAGCAATAACGTAATTTGTTGAAAACAACAATGGTACAGTTTACAAAATTCTTGTAATACTGAGACCTAACTGTATTTCTAAAAGTTCATATTCTGGTCCGATCTGGGATGCACTGACTCTCACAAGTAAAGTTAAATGTTCATCTGTTAAATTTTTTCTAATAAAACTTTTTCGAAGTTCATTGTAGAAAACATACCGGTAGCAGTAATTTTATGGACACTGAGATATTTTATTGACAGTGATAATATTAACTGGATATATTTTATTTCTGTGATGTTGAAGCACAGGTTCATTAAGCTATAGGCTGAATACTAATAATAATAATAATATAAGAACTTTCAATGGATCCAGGGTTTAAGCAGCATTGCTCGTGATAATGTGACATAGATGTTATCAGGCGAGTATCCAGACTCACGAGCATATAATATGTGTGTCTTGAGAAATTGTGTGTGCCAGCTCACCATGCCAACTGGAAATACGAATCTGGCGCCTAGCTAATTTCACGCCAAATTGTATATGCCAATGTATCAAATTGGTTACCAGGCCGGAATTTTCGATTGCCAGGTCGTGATTGGTGACTAAATATTTCAGTTTGACAATAGCCTTGCAAGATCTTGCAAGATCTTGCAACAAAACTCTATGATCTCGCTATTAGATTCAGACTTCAGATTTCGTATAGAAGTAATAACATACATTGGCCTGAAAGGTCAGAAGCGAGAAACTAAAAATCCGCAGGGCCAAATTAACACATTCTCACATCCGAGGCTATACTTAAGTCCTTTTCCTTCGAACAAAATATGCTTCTTGTGTTGTAAGTTGCAATGACCAAAACGTTGTCACAATGGATTCTGCATTTAGTCGTGAGTACACAACATCTCAATGTCGGATCACCGTAAAACGTAACAAAATGAAATAAAACCTTTGAGTTCAATGTCCCATGATTATGTTCTTTTAGACTAAGGAAGACGATGATTAAAACAAGCGAACGATGATGGAATAATTGATGGAATGAGAAAGTGGAAGGAAACGGGAATACCCCGAAAAATCGCGCAGGGTTTTCCACCACAAATTTATTTGACAGAGATTCGAACCAGGGACCCCACACACCAGAGGTGGGCTCTACCACTGAACCACCGTAACCCTGATAAAAGATAACAATGCATTATAAAATGTAATACAGAAACGCCCACACAGGCAATTTCTAGTACAGTAGATCAATTTATTTCGTAATATACAAAACGGAGGAGAGGGAATCAAATATGTGACTCTAGGCTCCAATCTAATCAGCCTAGGCGGTAATTCAAGCTTCATCACTATTATCGGCACTTATGTGTACTATATATGGCTGACTAGAGTAATATCCTTTACAGTTTTTTTTTAGTTATTTTTATTTCTTTAGTTTAGTTGAGAAAATCATGAAATTTGCTAACAGATAGAGAGAATTTGTATTAATCTTCTTTTCGCTATAACCCATAGATCGAAAACATGAAGAAAAATAATTTGTTGAAATCTGATGTAGGGTTAAATTCAGAGCTTCTAGGATTTTTTAAACATCACTAATCCTTATTTTTCTTTGTGATAAATTATAACAAGCGAAACAGTCAGTGAACCGAACTCGAAAGCTCCCATCGTGCATTGCATAGCTGTTAAACACAACCTCTATTATCGAGCCAAGCCTGAGTCTGGGCAGGCTTGGCCATCAAATACAGCGATCTTTATTCTTAGACAATGGTCGACTTATCCATCAAATTTCGTTCAGATTCGGACAGTAGTTACTGAGAAATAAAGTACCGCATAGAAGCAGAGCCTTGGTCAAGTCAGCCACCAAGTATAGCAATCTTTATTCTTTTACACGATGGGCTACCTGTCCACAGAGAAATAAAATATAACATAAAAGGCAAGTCAAGCCCAGCTTGATCATCACATATAGTGATCTCATTTCTTAGATGATTGGGTACTTGCCACAAAATTTGGTTTAAATTTAGCCAGTAGTTACCGAGGAATAAAGTACTACATACACACACATACATATATCTGGACAGAAACTACAAGTTCCCGTACGCTTCCGCCGGAAGCTAAAAAAAGTCCTCCTAACATCGGAATCACAAATGGAACATACTGCATATAATGAGAATCCACTTTCAATATCACTACACTAATGAGCAACCTTCCAGGCTACGGCACTGGATGTTATGTTTGTAATTCATTGACTTGTACATCCTGGAATGTGAAAAAAGCAGAAGGTACTCAATATTTTGTTTGAATTGGCAACTCTGTTGCCTGGATTTCTTTTCTAACTATGTATTTTAGCATTTATACACGATTGTGTTGCTCGTAATTCAGACTAATTACGCAGTTTGCTGACGGGACACTAAGTAGAGTTCCCAAACAAAAGGGAAAAGAAGGAAAATACCCATGCCATGTGTTTTTCTTCCCTTCTTTCTCTAATTGAGCAAGAAAAATCAAAAGAAGAGTTTAGGCTGAATGTAGTTGCGCACACTAGCTCATTCGGTGGAAATATCGCTTTTTCTACGTTCACTGAGCACTTCCATGCCGGAAGTTGGTGTGTTTTTACTTTGGAGATAATTGATCGCCTTAGCAGTGAGGTTTCTACAACTACACTCTGAGGAGAAAACAAAAGTTTTGATTTATCATACTTCATAGAGTAAATTCAGCTTTCATTTATCATACTTCACAGTGTAAAGAAAGATTATTCTGAAATCCATATACAGTATACTTTTAACATAGTCTTGTTTAATAGTAAATGCAGAACACTACATACTCTAATATATATTGTGGGACTAACATTATTGATCAAAATAAAATTAAAATTTACATGACAGAATGATATAGCCTTGGTAAATTAAGAATAATTTCTAAATCAATTGAGCCTGGTTGTGATTTTCTACAATGTGCGTATTTTCGACAATTGTTTTCGGTAAATAAACTAGAAAATTTCCTTTCAGCGGAAATAAATCTCTTTCGTTGATTTTCAGTAAATCTTGTTTATAGATACACATTGCATTTACTTCCCTTAAAAGGTTTGTTA
Organism: Thermobia domestica; assembly: GCF_964235325.1. Classification (NCBI taxonomy): domain Eukaryota; kingdom Metazoa; phylum Arthropoda; class Insecta; order Zygentoma; family Lepismatidae; genus Thermobia; species Thermobia domestica. The sequence continues at coordinate 151,827,192 of NC_137469.1, forward strand.
AGTTCAAGTCCAAAATTTGGTGGTCAACTGGTCAATAACTCGAGAACCAAAGGTCTTCACGTGACCAAATTTGAAATGTTGGTAGACTTTAACAATCCTGATATACGCATGAGTCTTTCGTTTTTGAGTTATTTGCTATCAAATTTAGAGTTTAGAGTCAAGTAAGTCCAAACCGCAAATTCGATGGCAAATAACTAAAGAACCAAAAATCTAGACACCAAAGTATTTGATATATATTCTAAACTCATAAAGATCTACTACAGTGCTAAAATTGGTCAAAGTCAGATGGGTTCCATCAATCGAATTTTAATTGAACTTTCTTGATTTCAATTTTGATGCCCATAACTCGGGAACCAAAGGTCTACATATCTTGATATTTCACATTAACCTAGCTAGTGTATCAAGATCTTCAAGGGCTATCACCTACCAAGTTCGGTCAACATCGGATGAGTTTTATCGATCACGATTTATTGAAATTTTGTTGATTTCACAAAGTTCAAACTGGAACTTGATGGTCAATAGCATGAGAACCATTGGTCTGCATTCCACAATATGTCATACGCATGCTGAGCTTGTAAACATCTATCACTGTGTTAAGTTTGGTCCAGATCGGATTAGTATCGTCGATAGCCTCAGGTACAAAATATCCCAAATTTTATGACAAATAACTCGGTGAATCAAAGGTCTACACACTATAATATTTCAAATGTGCAATCATCTTGTGAACTTCTATCACCATCCCAGTCTTGGTTAACATCAGATGAGTTTAATCGATCGCATGTGTGATTGATTTTCTATTTAGAAAAAATAAAATGAAGAACGAAAAAGAAATAATTAGGACATTAGTACACAATAAATACACAAAATATTTGTAATTTAAAATCGAAAGGTTTCTGCTAACGTTTTCCTCAACTATTTTAATACTTTCTGTCATGTAACGAACTACATATCAATAATTTAATGATCCATGAAAGACCCTTCAGATTAAAGCATGCAGATAACTAATAATAGTGGGTAATTAGACTATGGAATAATTGTTGGAATCAAGATGTAGTAGGAAAGAGGACATTGTCTTCCAACAATTTTGTTCTCTGCAAACTTTCATAGAGTGGGATGAAACGAGGGACACCAGAAGTGAGTGCCCTACGGTTAAGCTCAAGTGTCTCATTGACCCATATAATGTTCTACACTCAGTGACATGGAGAAAGCATATAATAATATTAATCTGTGAATACATGAGGAGAAATGTGAGCGAATAATTTTATATGATATATTGAAGACAGAGAAGTCCACATATTTCTATATACATATTAGCACAAATTTAAAAACGTCATTTCTCTTTGAAAAGCCTTGTAATAAGCTGAGGTAAACGAAACAAATGTGAATGCTTATTTTAAGACTAAGTATTAAATCATTCTCGACAGAAATATGGAGCATGTGAATATTGATATTAAGTTTTCTTCTAGGATAAGGATGCCAATCTTATTACGAAATAATTTTGTTAGAAATAGAAATTTTAGGTACAAAGTTTTTGTAAAAATAAAGCGGAAATTTCAAGAGTAAAAATTCATACGAACAGTACCAATACTAATTTACATTTTACAGACAGAAATACATACATATATATATATATATATATAGAGAGAGAGAGAGAGAGAGAGAGAGAGAGAGAGAGAGGAAAGTTGGGTATTGTGGAATATCGTTTTTATTTTTAATGATACAAGAGACATGAATGAAATTACAAACAATGAGTCTGATGGTAAAATATGCTGAGACGTAAGCTCTTTAAGAAAACAATACTGCAGAAGCTACACACGCTACATTCTCTGAATTTGATAAGCATATTCAAAAAATGACAGAATTTGAGGTAATGAGAAAGTGAAGGGTAATATGTAATAGTATTCCACATTATTCTCCACCTGTTTCATATAAATATTGATATTACAACCTATATTTTTATGACTTCTGAAACAGAAAATGGACAAAGAAAGTATGGGACGCTAACTGATACGTTTGTTCAATTTAAGGAATACACAAGAATATACGATGTAAAAATTAAGCTTGAAAAAAAAAGAAGCAAACAATACCCAAAACAATAAACGAATTGTGGAGAAGATCACGTACAATAATGCATTGTGTGTGAAATTTACGAGCAGTCATCACAAATGAAGTCCACTCTGTATCCTCCACTCAGTATGACACCATTGATTCCAAGAGAGACACCGAATCCATTGTTCACCTGAATTGTCTTCGGAAATTTTCCCATAGCAGTAGGAGCACTGAGCATTTGCACTTTGGTAGCAACACTGTCATAACAGTCATCGGGTTCTTCATACTGAGTTGCAAATAAGACTTCTCACTGCTCGGATGTAGTGAACAAGCGTTTGCTCCTCAACGGACGTTTTGTAGGCTTAAGACTCGTCTGAAGTTTCTTCCTGAAAGGTGATGATGTTATCAATGCTGCTGCTGACTTGGGTCTGCCTCGAGTAGAGCTGCGTCCTGTTAATAAGAGTACCAGTGAAATAGCTTGTGGCGAAACTGAGAGAACTCGCTTGGATGTGTCTCTGTGTGTTGACGCAGAGGAACTGTATGAAACGGCAGGAAGATTTGTTCGTAACGTAGATGGAATGGCAGGAGAAACTGTTCCTGAGGTAGAAGGAATGACCCCAAAAACTATTGTCGGAAGCTGGCGTGAATCTTCGATGGCTGTTGCCACACTTTGAAGAGTCATCTTAGTTATTTGTGATAGTGTCGCCATTGATAAACTATCACTAAAGAAAGCACAAATTCATACATTTAAGTTTATTTACTTAAAGATCAGTGAAATAAATCATGTACACAATGAAAATGCCGAACATTCGCTTCCGTTGCGGAAAGGGATAATTAACGGGTAATGTGGAATAGTATTCAACATTATCTTCCCTATAAGTATTCCACTTATACGGAGGAACTACATAATTTATACGGTTTACCCAACATTGTTAGGATCGTCAAGTCGAGGAGGCTTAGGTGGGCAGGTCATGTAGCTAGAATCAAAGAAAGTAGAAATGCTTTCAAAATATTGACTGGAAGACCCATTGGAAAACGACCATTAGGAAGACCTAGGCGCAGATGGGAGGACAATATTAAGATGGATCTCGCAGAGATAGGAATACAAAGTAGAAACTGGATGCAATTAGCTAAGGATAGAAGTCAGTGGAGAGATTTTGTGAACGCGGCATTGAACCTCCGGGTTCCATAGGCCATAGAGTTAGTTAGTTAGTTAGTTATAAGTATTCCACTATACCCTCCCTCCGAAATAATGATACTTTAACCCCTCATTTTCAACTGATTGGCAGTATCCACATCAAACATTATTCGTTTCTTACGTCACATTTTTCTTACTTAGCACCCTAATTATGACGTCCACTCATGCGCAAGAAGTTACATTACGTAAGTGAAATATACATACCTTCAAAGGTTTAGTATTTCTGACAAATTAGATTTTCTTTTCCCACTGCGACGTTTGCAACAACAGCAAGCTAATATATTCGTGGCAGATTACATTGCCCTTGGCAGGGTAGTACAGGACACTTTAGCTAGACGTCACCCACTACCACCGCTGTAACACTGGTATTCCACAATAGCCTATTTTCCTCTCTCTCTCTCTTTATATATATATATATATATATATATATATATATATATATATATATATATATATATATATATATATAGGGTAACTTCGGCAAATACCGCCACCAATTCAACATATTGTTCTGGTGTTCAAGTGTTTTTATATCTAGAACCGTGCAAATTACATGGAAGGTGGAGTGAACCCTCCGCTATAATGCAATGAGAAAACAAAGATCGTACACATACAATTCGACCACAATGGACTGAGACTCGGAGTGAGTATGAGATGGCGTTATTACCAGACGTGTCGGCAAATAACGCCACTTGTTTTACAACAACGGAAAGGTGTTGGAATCGTTGCGAAATCAATTTTGCACGCAACTAAACAATGTTCTTGGCAAAGTGCTACCTGCTTTGCTGGTACACAAAATTCATAGTCATCATACATGTCGTTAACCGGTAACTCTTGTGATGACTGCGAAACTCTTAACATAACAGCTGCAGTCATATGGAACACTACTCGTGGGAGCCAGACAACAATGCACAACCAGCATCACAAAATGTTCAGAAGCCACATTTAACAATGCTGTCAGAATCACATAAATCCTGAAACCAAATTTTTCATTCAATACATTGTATCCACGTTTTAAGACCACTGAGATCATAGTAATACCCTCCCCAGTCCCCGCGGAGCATATTTCCATCCTTCATCTTTCCAGAGGATGCTTGTTTCTTCGTGCCGGGAGAAGGGAAAGGGCCAGCTCTTGCGAATAGGTCTAGTGTTACCAATACTCCTCTGGCAGTAAAAGAAATCCCCCTGGGATGAGATTTGCTCCTAGTATTTAAACTGTAGGCAGAAGCTCGTGCATGGAGTGGGCACTCGGTGATGTTGAAGAAGAGATGGAGGCTGGTCATGTGATTGGAGGTGTTGGTGGAGGTTGCTGTTGCTCTGAGACATCATTTGGGGAAAAAGCGACATCGGGTATAGCATTTTTGTTAAAAGGATGCCCTGTAGCGCTGAAGCCTGAAATTGTGGTCTGAGGTGTTGCTGAACGGAACCATGCCTGTGAAAACAGTTTTGGAAACTGTGGCTTCCTAAGTGTTAATCCAGGATGCGTTCGTCGATAACTGTCAACCTCTTCAGAGCACTACAATTTTAACGATTTGAAGAAACTCTTGTCGAGCGGTTGAAGTTTATGGGTGTAATGTGCAGGCAAGCACAGCAGTTTAATATGCATGGTCTCAGCAGCATTTAAAATAGTAATATCAAGATGACTGCGATGGCAATAAGCAGTGCTCGGCCAGGGATCCGATGTCTGTTGAAATGTTCCAGAAATGTACGGATTTCTCCCTTTGTAACATAGCCTTTAGGTGTCATTGCATAGGTGTTACCTGGAGGAAGATCATCACCAAACTATTTTTTAAATACTTTTTCTTGTATAACACCATCGAAGGGATCTAATTTGAACCTGATACATTAGTGCACGCAATAACACTCACAGTTTCACCTTTTTTGCCATGTGTGGCATTAAGTACTCGCTTGCTCCCTTTCTTTGCCAAAATTTTTAGGTTACTGTTGTACGTTAGTTATAGTAAATAAGTCCAGGATTGTCACAAAAGGTTCATAGCATCAAGTGTATTTCCCAATAGCGTATACAATTCGTTCATATAGTTCTGTTGAAACGCATGAGTTTACCATAGCTCAAATTCTCCGTCTTTCTGCACACGATATTCGAGCGTCTTGCCACGAAAGCATAAAACTAGACTTTTCCGGCTCTACCATTACGACAAAGAAAAACAAACTTTCAACACCAGTATTAGTTTTGATTAGCGATTAGATGGAGTGGCGTTATTTCCCGACGCGATAGTGGCGTTATTATCACAAACAATAGATTTTGTTTTGGTCATTATTTCTATACCAAGAATAGCAGTCCTGCATATTTTATCTATATCATAATATTATGCAAGTACGGCCCTATCAACACATACCTTTAGTAATAGTAAAATCTCACTTTTACCCAAACAATTCGCCTACCTCATTTGACACACTAAGAATTTTCGAGCTGTTTCCTCTGCTCCGCGGCTGTCACGTCAACATTTGTTCACCGGTTTCTCTTTACTGATGCCTAGCTGACCTCTAATCTTTGTGTCTACAAAGACAACAGGCATCACTGTTTATCACATACTCATAAGCGGAAACCTTACGAACCACGTGTTTGTGCTAGCACTGTGGAAAGCTTTAAATGGCGTTATTTGCCGAAGTTACCATATATATATATTGTTTTATTTCTAAAAATAAAGGTGCCGGTACGCTGGACCTCAGGGGTTTATAATGGTTAAAATGTTGCATACCTTTCAGGGTATTATTATCGTTATTATTATCAACAAAAAATTATATCCAGTAGCGTATTACTGCAGTCTTGTAACTAAAAATTCTAACGTATATATATAAAGATACTTTTAAAATGTTTGATTCTTAAATCTTAATTTTATAATACAATAAACGTAGTGATAATCAATATTTCTTAGCGATTTGTTTCTTGCTTTTTTTCTTTCTTTCTTTTTGTAAACGGACGAAAATAAAGTGATATTGTTTGTTTTCAAAGGCATCAAGAGTTTCACAAATACTGAATTTCAATAACAACACACATACACTACATTCTTCAGATAATGTTCTTCAGAATACTAATCATGCTACCAAAATGTTCTACAAACTTCTATTAAAGTAATGAATAAGCTTTAAACTTTGCGAAAAAATCTAGGAGATGTTTTAACAGTTAATCCTCTTCCTAATAATGAATAGAAACAATTGATTGGATACATTAAAATAGGAATTGAGCAAAGGCTCCTTTGCGGAGAAACTACAAAGAATGATCCCAACAAAATTTTTGTACTGGCTTTCAATTTAGTCGAACTTCAGCGACAGACAAATTTGTTGGGATTATATCCTTGTGGGAGGTTAGTCTTTTCAGAAAAAATAATCTGGTCAGTTCAGAACCTTTATGGTTTATATTACCATGCGAAAAAGGAATGAAAAAGGGAGGCGCGAGGGCGTACGAGCGAGCGAGAAACAAAAGGGCCCAAATATTTCTAGTCCCTGAATACAGTTAACTGACTCCAAGAAGGGACAAAGATTCGCAACTCTTTCTCTAGAAAGAAAGAAAGGAAAAGGAAAACAATAAAAACACTGATTTTCAATAAAAAATATATATTTACTATGTGATATTTTCGAAGTTTTTCGTGAACCTCTTTCTAAGACAAAAGAGGAAACATTCCGTTCTTATTAAAAAGGTGCCACTACGTCACACCGTTGCGTACCACTAGGAACAAAATGCTGTTAAGGACTTAAATTGACTGCCTAAAACAAGTCCCAGAATACAATGTTACTAAAGTCACTAGTCCAGAAAACTTAAAACAGATAACATTTAACATTTCATTTTTTCAGTGATTCTGCACCTCGGGCCATGAAGTGGATATTTGTATGTAGAAAAGGACTCAACAACACCAATTTGTGATAGCCGTGATTGGTCATATTTGATGCTGCCATCCCTCTTTACTTCCTATTCCGTCTAACGAAACTGCACTGAATTGAAAGTAATATGATGCCACAAACGTCAGGTGATCTTTAATTATCTGTATATACTTCACTTTTACTTACTATTTAGTCTTTAACATGTAATTTTATATGTATTGATAATATGATGCTGAAAACGAATTTTTACTTAAAATAAAAATTAATATTTATTATTCTTTGGCAACGGCAATCTGACTTTTCATAAACAAAATTATAATTCAGAAGACTTATTCCACGTTTGCCCTTGAATGCGTGAGAACCCTATTGCTATTGCTAATAAAGAAAAACATAATTTCAATTGAAAGTACACTGACGAATTCTTACTAAATAACTTTCAAAATGCAAAGAAAGTATCTAGATAAATACTAAAATCAAATTATGTATTGATCATATTAATCTTTATTTACAGCAAATTGTATATGAATATTTTAAAAAAGAAAAATGTGTAATGAACATCTCGTAAAAGCTGATCTAAATTAATTCACAATTTTCTTAATAGCTGGTGCTGTAATCGATTTTCAACAGCTATGAAATCATCACATTTTAAATAAAATATATTTCACACTTTCTTATAAGTTTGTGTTTGTATGTTTACATGCATACTTTATGGAATACTAAATCGTAATTTTTTCATACGTGCAATATCAAGATGATATCAGATCCAAACTATGATAAAAGCCTTATATGGTTTCTACACATTTTATAATATATATCAATAACTTATTGTAATATTGTCCCACATATATTCGTATTCTAAAATTCATATTTCATTATTTATAATAATTAAATTCAAATATTATCAAAACACAATTCAATCATCTTTTGTGGGCTACTAAGCATGCATCTGTACCAGAATCAGAATAGGAAGATAACGAGCCCTAAATATTTGTGATAATTAATCTTGTAAACAGCAAGAAAGAATCATTTTAAATAAAAGTCCCCATTAAATCGTACTTGTTTCATTGATATTAATTTGCTATGACTTATGCACACTAATACATAACATTCTACGGAACAAATCTGGTTTGAAGAAATTTATCAACACTATAATTTCGAAATCAATTACACTTTTATTGGTAAAAACAAATTACACTTTTATTCGTCAAGACTCATTGTCCTAAAATATTAATAATTTAAATACGTAGTAGAATATTGTGCAGTGTTCGGAGATAAACCATTTTACTCTGTGGAAGACAGTGATGCCAACCTGGAACGTTATAAAATCCCACCTCGAGCAGCAGACTTTCCCATTTTGCTCTTAAATTTCCTACGCTATACTAATAACAAAATTTTCTAAACTTAGAAAACTTAAACTATGAAATTAGTGTATATTAGTCATTTTGTTCTATGTATGAGTAAATTATTAAAACATTCCGATCAAACAATTTATGGACAAGTATTTTCCTTAATTAGAAATGCTGATGAAAATAAGTATACTTTGTTGAGGTTTAATATTTCCATCACGCATTTGTATTATGATCTACTGATCTACTGAAACTAGATAAATTTCACTCTTCAGTCATTTTGTCTGGAACATTTTGCAAGTTGGACGTTTCTTGTTTTAGTTCTTACCTTAATTTTGTCTTTCATTTCTCTCTCCTTTTTCTAAAAAAAATGCCAGAGTACAATTGGTGTTCCTTGGCACTTGCTTTTTGTACTGCATAAATTACTTTAACACTAAATTATAATAACAAAATTTGACAATTAGCATTAATTTCAAGTTCATTGAAGACTCATTTGTCTACTTGTCGCCCATAGACACTTTTGGCGACGTCAATGGAATGGATATGAAAAATTCCATAAATTCTAGCAATTTTTATGAAAATTCTCTTTATCTCATTTCGAGAAATCACTGTCAAAACCTACAATATAGGATTTTTCCCACAGGTTGTCATCACTGGTGGAAGGAGTAACTAAACAAAACTACCCACTAATCATGTTACTTGTCTTTGTCATGCTTTCAACATTTGAAAACTTTCTCTGTCAGTAAAAATAATTTGAACTGTAATGTTAAAATTGCGAAACCGTTATATTTCGTTCTAACTTAATTTAAAAAAAAATTCTCTAAACCAAAATAAGTGTTCAGCTTAAGTTAATGCTCAAAATTTACCAATCAACAAACAGATTAAACAAGTTAAATCACTGATGAAAAAAGAGGTACTTTTTTTTATTTAAGATATTTTCCCAAATTGTTTTATTTAATACATTTTCTTCAAAAATTTAGTTCAATACTTCTTTTTGAGCGTTATTAATTGCTCCAGTTGTCAAACATACCTTATTTCTGGTCAAATTAGCAAATCACTAAATATCTTCCGAGACAAAAAATTAAGCCCTACAGGCTTCCATGTGCAATCATTCTCAATCACTTAATCTCAACCCAAAACGTTCCTCCAACCAGGGATTCACACTCGTATTTCTATGGCAACGTTTATGTTAAATCATATGAAAATGTAAACATATACAAGACTATGAATAGAATCTGCCTTTTTTCAATAATCATCGGATTTACTAATTAAATAATTTTGAAACTATTTATCCCAATTACAGAAATCAACTATTTAGAATACTATGATACTAATGTGATATATAATTTATATATTTTAGGGGAAAAATCCTAAATATATGCATTTTAATGAGTAACAAATTCGGATCATTAGTATCACTACTCCCTCATATTTATTTTTCAAATCACAACACGACTAATTACGTGATGCAAATGAAAACTTTGAAAGATTAAACAAGTCTTATTAATACGCGAAATTTTCAACAAATTATGCTAATATTTTTTTCTAAAATAAAAGATAACACTATAAGAAACATTAAAAATTGGATTCCTACTTATCATAGGAATAAAATGCCGGGAAGTGCATATAACCTAAAAAGTTTTTAACATTACAAGAGCATAATGACATTGAGGAAAAGTGTGAAAAGTGCTTGTGCTTGTTTTGGAAAAAGAATGCGAAAAGGTGCAAGCAAAACACAATTAGGAGTGTTCATTGATGTTTTGTACCAAGACAAGCTAATTTGAGAATTTTAATAGCAAAACAAAATTAAGATGCAATACCTAAAATTCCTAGTTCTAGAGATTTTAATTTTTGGTGCATGTACTAACTCCGGGATTCTGTCCAGTAGAAACAGACATTTAAAAATAAATAACACTCTATTTCTTAGTATCACTGAAAATAAGAAAGCATAAGCTTAGATAAGTAATTTCATTGGGGAACATTTTACTATGATGTCTTTGTAGTAGGCAAATGGATTCATCAATAGAATTACTACTTTTGGAAACCCAATTTATGACAATGATTCTTAAGAAACGAGCACTCATCGCCAAGCATACTTGAAGTAATTTGATTGAAACGTCTAAGATAATCAGAACACGTGATCGCACACGTTCAGAATATCCAGTGTTAGTTGAAAATAGCAAGTTTTTTATTGGGCAAATGCGAGATGAGAATATTAGAGGCATAACAACAATATTAATACTAATAACTAGAGAATGTGAGACAAAGTGCCTATTCTTTAATATTAAATATATGGTGAAAAATGACGTTTCAAAGTTTATATGGGGGTTTCTAGTCTCCATTTAAGCCAATTTTGTTTTGCTTGTTTTGCGTATTTCGCCCATTCCTGCCTAAATGATTGATTTAGTGCCTAACGTTGCCTATTTTATGCATTTTCTTCAAAATAATACTTTATTGTGCAAAAATATATAATTTAATATTTCAAGAAAGTATTCTGCCTCTTCCGAGAAATATAAGTGATGTTTGTAGTGATAAGATGTCGTAAAACTTTGGGCTGCTATGTATACTGATAAAGTGCTGTAAAACTTTGAACTGCTGTGTGTGTACTGAAAAGTATATAAAATTTGGACTGTTATGTGTAGTGATAAAGTGCTGTTGAGAATGTATTTATTAAATATGCATGGAATACATGTTAAGCTTCGTTTATATATATATATATATATATATATATATATATATATATATATATATATATATATATAGATAGATAGATAGATAGATAGATAGATAGATAGATATAGATATAGATATACATTAAGAAAAGATATTAACTAACAGGTATGCTTCTATATTCTTTGAACATTATCTATAACTTAAATTTGAGTATTTATCTTCACCATTTCGAGTTATATTTTAATGTATATTTTACTGCCTATTTTTTTTTAATTTTAAGTGCCTATTTTCCAGGCTTTTACTGCCAAAACATCCGATCTCTACTAATAATGTAAGGATGTTATATATATATATATATATATATATATATATATATATATATTGGCGGAACCAGGATATGATCAAGGGAGGGGCTAATATATATATATATAGGGTAGTCATGCATCAATGACGGAAATTTGGAAGATGAATCTATAGGTAAAAACAAGCACAAAATGTCATATGAACATTGGGTGAATGCGGCTTCTTTGGACGCTATAGGCATCTGAAATATCAGCTTCCGTGGCTGCAATTTGCAATATCGCAAGAGAGGAGAGAAATACGAATGTCGGGTAAAAAGATATCAAAGGAAACCCCATCCGAAGAATCCAATTATGCATAAATGATGGTTAAACCGTGGCGGCACCAGAGGGGGCACAAAGAAAGTGAATGAAACGCGGAGAAAAGTGAACAATTTACACTGAAAAACTGTAGGAAGGGATGTTACATGTAACATGCAGGAACAAATGTTAATGAACAAATGCAACAATGGCTGCGCTGTAGGGACACTATGGGAGGGGGAATGTAGGAATACAGTATCTGTGTAACGGAGAGAAATAGGAATGTCGGGTCAAAAGATATCAAAAGAAACCCCATCCGAAGAATCCAATTATGCACACGTACTGTGGAACAGTGGCGGCGCATGGGAGCTACAATGAATCTGTTAAATGCTCTTAGTGATGAAACGTACAAAACACGTATGGAAGATAAGACCCAGTGTAATGTAAAAACAAGAGCTATTGTACTTACTGTGGTCAACTTAATGCCGTCCTACAGAAGGTGTTCAATATGTCCTCCTTGTTCGTCGAGACAGACAGTTACAGGATGGCGTAAGGGTTCTCTGATTGGTGGCAATAACGGAAAATGCTGTAGTGTGGCAAATGCAGCTTATACACGCTGGCGAATATCTTCAATGTCATGCACGGGCCATGTATACACAATACTCTTCACGTAACCCCACAGAAATAAATCTAGGGTATTGAGGTCAGGTGAACGTGGGATCACGCTCGTCTGCTACCACGATCTATCCACTTGCGTAGAAATGTTTCGTTCAGATATGCACGAATAGTGTGACATGAATGGGCAGGGACGCCATCATGCATAAACCACATACACTGTCTTGTCCTCAGTGGCACGTCTTCAAGCAGAATAGGTAAGACCTGAGTCAGAAACTGGAGGTACGATATTGCTTGCGTTCAATCGCTGTGGTAAGAAGTGTTGTTCACAACGTTGTCATCAGTAATACCAGCCCACACGTGCAATTAGAATTGATGATGCTTCGCCTCTACAATTGCATGCGGGTTGTTGGGTGCCCATCGATGGTCATTGTGGACATTTGTGATGGCACATTCCGTATGGATGCCTCATCAGAGAACAACGTCTGTGCTAGAACTTTTCTCCGCGTTCCATTCATTTTCTTTGTGTCCCCTTGCGCTGCCAATGCTTCGCCACCACTTATGCATAATTGGATTGTTCGGATGGGGTTTCCTTTGATATCCTCTTATCAGACATTCCTATTTCTCTCCGTTACACAGATACTGTATTCCTACATTCCGCCTCCCATAGTGTCCCTACTGCGTAGCCATTGTTGCCTTTGTTCATTAACATTTGTTCCTGCATGTTCCATGTAACATTCCCTCCTACAGCTTTTCAGTGCAAATTGTTCACTTTTCTCCACGTTTCATTCATTTTCTTTGTGCCCCCTCTGGGGCCGCCACTCTTTCACCATCACTTATGCATAATTGGATTCTTCGGATGGGGTTTCCTTTGATATCTTTTTACCCGGCATTCGTATTTCTCTCCATTCTTGCGATATTGCAAATTGCAGCTTCGGAAAGTGACATTTCAGATGCTTATAGCGTCCAAACAAAGCCGCATTCACCCAATGTTCATATGACATGTTTTGCTTGTTTTTACCTGTAGATTCATCTCCCAAATTTTCCGTCATCGATGCATGACCTGATATATATTAAGGGGTTAAAGAATCATAGATGTCCATTTTACTTCGACCTCACTCACCCTCGCCCTCGCAGTAGCAGTTGGCCCTCGCCCTCGTTCACCCTCACCCTCGCGAATGGAATTGTCCATCGCCCTCGCGCACCCTCGCCCTCGCGGCCAAAAGTTGTCCTCGCCCTCGCGCACCCTCACCCTCGCCATCGAAGCTTGTCCTCGCCCTCGCGCACCCTCACCCTCGCCATCGAAGCTTGTCCTCGCCATCGCGCACCCTCACCCTCGCTGTCGAAGCTTCTCCTCGCCCTCGCACACCCTCGCCCTTTTCGTCGAAGCTTTTCCTCGCCCTCGCGCACCCTCACCCTCGCCATCGAAGCTTGTCCTCGCCCTCGCGATAGGAGTTGTCCATTATCCTCGCTCGCCCTCGCCTTCGTGCACAAAACTTTTCCTCGCCCTCGCGCACCCTCGCCCTCATATCATTGAGGGCGAGGGTAATTGAGGGTGAGGAGGCCTCGAGAGGGCCTCCTTCGTGAGGATCAGAGCATCAATTATTCAACCTATTTGTTGAATTATTTCCTTATCGTCAGTGGCGGATCCAGGGGGGGATCGGGACGATCGCTCCCCCCTAGAAGAGGAAACTTCTTTATTTTATATATACAAATAAAACGCATCCCAGAGTTTGGAGCTCTTAAAAGTAGCTCTAAGTAGCAGTATCCCACCACCCCCACCAGAAGTCCGTCCTGGATCCGCCCTTGCTTAACATACGTCCTAAAGAAAGGAAACTAAACATATCATTGTATAACTTACTGTGGAACACCTAAAATGGAACAACTGTTACAATGGAGATCTCGGTCGATAGTGACGTTCACATCATTTATCAACAGTATCCAATGCCTTTACTTTAAAATGTTCCTTGTACTACGATGCAAGCATAAGTATTCAGCCACACAAGGGCGGCTCTCATGAGGGTGAGGGTGAAATCAAGGTTTGATGAGTGGCGGTAGAGTGACTGCCGCGGACTATCTGTCAGAATTTGACAGTCAACACGTTGGCCATCCCTGATGTATGTAGCGTAACTGAGGAATTTGAACAAATTCAAAGGGAAAGATCTAAAGAGCTTAATTTTGAAACTCCGTCAGCAAACAAATGAAATACTTCAGAACACTATTGTTGAATTATCACTCGGAAATATATACCCACTCTAACCTATAACATGAATGACTTCATTGATTTGAATGTGAATCTAAGTTAATTGGTATTTTAAAATATAAACTGAAATGTGTCAATGTGCTTGTAAGGTTAATTTCGATGCTCAAATGTTGTTAATGTTCACCACTAACAGAGATATATTTGTCCTACCTTAACAATGTTAAAATTTTTATTTTTTTTTCAATAATTGCCATAAATATGAAACTTTGTCTTAAGAAACTACCCTAGGGGCCAATTTGTGCACTTTATCACTTTGGTCTTGGTTCATTTTTGGCAGCTATCATTGTTGGAAAGTTTATTTTCAGTAATTCCCACAATTATGAAATGATATCTTTCAAACGTTGTCTCAAGGATTCCTTACACTACAAATACGTAAAGGCAAATGAAAAATGAAATCTTTAGTTTAAGATCCCACGATTATGCAAGCTAAATGCTAAAGGAGACAGAAGTGAATGATGAAAGAAATAGTTGAATGAGAATGTGGTAGGAAACTGGAGAATACCCAGAAAACCCACGAACACGATGTCCTCCACCACGAACTTACTTGGACGGGAATCGAACATGCGACCCTTCGAACAAAGGTAATTTCTCTATTGCTGAGCCACCGTTCCTCCCTAAATGGCACGCTCAGAGCTTAGCGCCTCCAGGGGTCTTGGAAAGATTATCGAGCCTAAAATGATTTAGCACTGACTTTTATAAATCCACCAATTCAACAATTAATAATGTCGTGCAAGCTTTAATACGTGCAAACTTTAAGATTGTAGTAATGATAAAAAAAGATGAAATCTTTAGTTTAGCGCCCCAGAGTTATGTAATGCTAAAGGAGATGGATGAAATTGCAAATGAATGATGATGAAAGAAATGGTGGAACGGGAAAGTAAGAGAACAAACCTTTATTTTCTTTAGCACAAATAATTAAATGTGTAGATTAATTGATTTCCAGAAATTTTATTATAATTAGCAATTAAAAACTGAAAGGGCGATCACAAACTTTTCTTGCTGAGGACCTCGCAACAATTTGTTACACGCTGCCATACATAATTAAAACAGGAGTAGAGTGACTGAATTATTTTGCTCTGTGGTTGAAAAGTAATAATGCAAAACAGACAATTATTGACTTGAAAAGATAGGATAGTTTAAAAATTCTGTCTGAGGAATAAAATCTTCATTTTTACGTCCTACGATTATCGCAGTCTTGTAGCCAACCTGGAACGAAAGAGATTCAGCCCACTGAAGATTCTTTGCGAATATCATTTCAATGTGAATTTCGAACAAAGATCTAAGCTTACCTTCATGCTTACGTTACGTCAAACAACTAACATATAAGGTGGAAATTATTCAACTTTTTTCATAAGATGTAATCCAGCTGACTAATTAAAATTTTATAAGCTTTATATGTTATATGTTGATTGATTAAATGTTGCACCTGATAATATGTAGTCGTTACTGCTTAAAAAAAATCAAATCAAATATTCCTTACTATTAGAAAGAAGAAAAGACATTTCAGGAACTGTCGATTTTTGTGCAATTACAGAATAAGTTGTGAAGAGTGTTTCTTCCAGACATGTTTTTTTTGGGGGGTACTGCCTCCCGAAGCTCTGAGAGCCTCCCCCCGAAGGAGACCAAAATAATACGTCTATAATATAATAATGAATAGAATAGTACCTGCAGTGCCGCCCCCCCCCCCCAGAACATTCTTTCTGAAAGAAACACTGCTTATGAAGGACTTCTTTTTCTGCGAAATGTTATCTCAATTAGTTCCAAAGCGGCTGACTAACATATCGAGCCCTTGTAAGAAGAAATGAATATGAAAGTACACTCGGATAGGTTAATTTTTGAGCCATTTTTCGTGGCAATTAAAACGCAACTCCTGTAGCTTTCTTAACTGCACGGGAAGACAACTAATACGTACTCACGGAACGGCAAATATTTTATGGCACCATTTTCATTCTATGAACCTTAATATATACAAAAACTTTATATTTCCAAATGAAACTATATAGCGACATTAAAGGGTCATTTCAAAAGAGTTGGGGGTAACTGTCCCCCTTTGCCCCCCTAATCACCGCCCATGCTATGATGTGTGGCACATTTGTGCGAAATTAATAATAATATGATTAAACTGTTTACCCACAACAAAATCCTGCTCGTCTTGCTGAAGTGGCTTTTCCTAAGTTTTATATGTTTCATATATCCTACAGTTTTTTTCAGGCCTTTTTTTTAATTTGTCCAAATTTATATTTCTCCTTTTACCACACAATCGTTCAATACTTGCACTATAATATTTACAATCAGTATATCATCCTGTAACGTATTTTATTCCTAATAAAAATCATTGAACAACACAACATACAAACCTTATCTCACTGGCTTGCACGCGAACCTTTGGTGCATGGGGTCCTGGGGACAATTACGAATGGGAGAACATTGAACGACAGTGGATCGAATTCCGCGCTAAACCTATAGGTCCACTTCTCATATAGCCTCGCCGACGAAAGAGGACGCTAAACGGAAATCAGTCAACAGTTGCAAATTTCGGCTGCATAAACAACTTATGTCTTGTGGAACTTATTAA
The DNA here is from genome assembly GCF_964235325.1 of Thermobia domestica. Taxonomy (NCBI): domain Eukaryota; kingdom Metazoa; phylum Arthropoda; class Insecta; order Zygentoma; family Lepismatidae; genus Thermobia; species Thermobia domestica. Next base: position 151,844,350 of record NC_137469.1, read on the forward strand.
ATTTATTTTGTTAAAGCAGCTCTTTTAACAAAATTTCATTATTAACGTGTCAGATATTTCTATTTAAGGACAAGAAAAAACATATTATTTATTTTGTAACTAAATGATAGCTCTACCCACGTAGATTATAAAAGCAGAAACAATGAAAATCGATACAATAGTGACTGACATTATTTTAACAAATATCGATTCAGATAATAGTTTGGGCTGTCACAAAACTATGAAAAGTTAAAAATTCCGATGAATTGTAACAACTTCATCAGTGTCACATTGGAGGAGGATGTATGCTATTAATTAGCCCTTTTCATGGGCATCCAAACTCACGAGCCCAACGCTCGCTAGCTCGGCATTCGCGCTCAACCGTTCTCGGGTTCAATAATTAAGCGCTACCCCGAGCGCCAATGAAATAAGTCAGCGCGAGTCCAACTGAGGGAAGTGAGCCCGAGCACGATTCCCAAAGGAATAAATGAGCGAGAGCCCAGTTGAAAAAAATGAGCCCGAGTCCGAGAGAGTCCAGAGCAAAATGGCCATCTATGAACCAAAGTCATTCCATCAAGTCTTTTTCCATCTGATCTACTGCATTCTGATGGTTCTCTCATTGATTGTGTTTGTTCAGATATCAGCGCTCTTGTCATTTACTGCTGAATGACGTGAGTGACTGTCTGTCTGTCTACCAACACTCTTTAAACATGACAGTGTAGTAGACACTTCTTATCTAAAACGTCTCCAGCACAGGGAGGGCAACAATGAGGCACACTTACTTCTTAATGTAGCGCTATTTCTACCCGAAAACTTTCATGGGAAAAATCAAATATTATTCTTATTTGCATTATTATTTTTAATAATTATGTACGTACACACGAGAAATTGTCTACTGCAATTAATTGAAAGGAAAAATACGATTAATGTATAACCTTGCTATGACACTAACTTTTCATCTAGGGGACATGGCAGATGATATTTTAAATTTTGCCTCTCTCCAAAAGAGGTTAAACAGCAAACTCCAAAGCAGTTGCTTTTAAGGAAGCTTGTCCTCCTCCCTCGCGTGCCCTCGTTCTCCTGAAGGAAGTTGTCTCTAGCCATCGTGCACCCTCGCTCCCGCAGTAACACTTGGCCCTCACCCTCGTTCACCCTCGCCCTCTTCGTCGAAGCTTTTCCTCGCCCTCGCGCACCCTCACCCCCGCCATCGAAGCTTGTCCTCGCCCTCGCGCACCCTCGCCCTCTTCGTCGAAGCTTGTCCTCTCCCTCGCGCACCCTCGCCCTCGCTGCCGAAACTTGTCCTCGCCCTCGCGCACCCTCACCCTCTTCGTCGAAGCTCTTCCTCGCCCTCGCGCACCCTCACCCTCGCCATCGAAGCTTGTCCTCGCCCTCGCGGCCAAAACTTGTCCTCGCCCTCGCGCTCCCTCGCCCTCGCGTCACTGTGGGCGAGGGAATATGAGGGTGAGGATGCCCTCGAGAGGGCCATCCTCGCGAGGGTAAACATCTCTGTAAAGAATATTCGAAACAGAGGCGGAAGGGCTTGAAGAAAACCAGTTTTTTCCGGGACTTTAATGGAGAGATAACAGAACGTTCCAATTTCATTTTCTAATATCACGAGAAAACATTTAATTTCTGCCTTCTGAAGAGAAAATCTTGAAAAATGGAAAAAGTGTTTTAATAAAACTTTTATTAGTGTTAGGAACAGCTCTTCTGAAAATGTGCTAGATTTAGTGAAACAATATTATTATTTAAAATTTATAAATAAACTGAAGCTTCATTATAACTATATATTGCATATATTGAAGCAGCTTAAATTTGGGAAAGAGAATATTTAAAACGCTATGCACGAATGTTTTACTTCAAAAATTGATACGATACAAGAGTAAAGAAAAAATGAATTATGTGAATAATGATGTTAATCTAACATTGTAACCAAAATAACCGTTTATAGTATCATGTAATTAAAAATAATCACAAATAATGAATAAGTTTTTTTTCTATGGTACAGTTAAAATTATATTTTCAATGCAAGTATTTGCTTACAATAATCGAAGTATCCAAAAGTGAGAGTAACCTGAGGCCAAGGTTGTGTGAACTGGAAAATAAACTTTCCCACAACAAACTACAACATAACATCTAGCTGACTGACCTTTCTTGAAAATAACCAATATTATTCATATAAATATACGAAAAATCATGGTCTTGTTAACTCCGAGACAAATTTATTGAGGATAGCTGCTTGGCAATAAACAGATAACTAATGAACAGACAACTAACGTCGCGCATTTTTTGACAATGCATAGTTTTAGCGACATGCAGTGGTGTGAGTATGAATACTTGTCAACAGTAGTCTCTTTATTTGAACGAAATTATATGTATGTGCTATTCAATCATGTCATAATATGGGTAAAATTGGATGCAAATTTGTAACAAACTTACTGTTTTCATTCACGTGAATCAGTTGAATAGTGTGAAGAACGCACGAACTATAAAATGCGGAAGATACAGTGTCAACTAAGAACAGAAGCACGTGTTCAAGCACAGTTTCAGCTAAGAGCAGAAGCACATGGTTATTATGAGAGAAGAGAGAATTTTTTGCTCAGTGATCATTCGGAGTAGTGCGTCGGACTCTTGAAAGATATTACACGATAGCGCACTGTCGAACAAAAATAATAATTTCTCTTCAGGATAAGTTCACTGAAAAACAAGGAAAGGGAATAGATGTTAACCGCTCCGGAAGAACCATTTCCAATCGGTATCAAATCGGACGGTGGCCCAGCACCTTCAGATGTATGGTCTTGGGGTAGGATTGCTGTAAAGTAACCATTCTTTCAAGCAGGAAACATTACAAAAAGATACTCCCTGAACAAAAGAATAAAATAAAGCTGGAAACGAACAATAGAAGAGGGTACTCCGAACCGATGAAACAAAATTCCAACTTTTCGCTTCCCAATGCTAGAAGTTTGTGCGCCATCGTCCTGAAGAGTGATTTCATTTGTGTAATACCTAGATGGAGCAAGGCACCCAGAAGATAGCGTCACTACTTGGAGATACTTTACAGAGCATCAAGCTGATAATTTACATCACGATCGATTGAAACTATGGTATGATATGATCGAGAGTGTGTTGATAGAGAAGGCTAAGATGCTAAAACCAAATTATCCTTAGACTTAAGACAAAGGTGCTGGTTACATCAAAACCTATTACATTTTTTCTCTGAATGTTAAGTTACATTCTTGGATCGTGTTGTTAACAGTGTGTGAAAAATCAGTTCCTTTAACTACTTTTTCTCTCACTACCTCAAACAACATTTTAAAAACTGTCCAGGAATATAATTTGTTTTATTAATTAAAAGCAGAAGAAATCTACTGCTTACGGGGAAAATAAAAAAAACGAATAGCGTGAAACATTTCGTGCTAGCCAGAAAACTTAAAACTTACGGGAAAACGTACGATCCGGCAACCTGTCTCGGAGAGGATTTGAGTTTCATGTTATGAATACGATATATCAAAATTAGTAGCCAACGATGTTCCAGATTGAGAGAACGATAATAAAGATGATATCAACAAGTTTGATTTATGCTTCGTCAAGAATAAGTACTTAAAGAATTGCTGAAACGATATATTCCCACGAGAGACATGATTCAAATACATCAGCACACCTACTTTCTAAATATGCATTATACGTATATACGAGCATATAAATGTTTGGCACAAGGGCATACAGCTGTACATACAAACTTTTAATTTCAGATTAGTTCTATAGTGACCAATCAATATATTTCATAAATTCTACAAAATGTAAGTACAGGTGATGAATGATAGTACTTCTTTCAAAATCAACCATAAGTGCCACAGACGCACCAGAAATGGACTGTGCAATGTGTAGAATGTGCAGTGTGATCGGTGAGTACGGTGGTTCAGTGGTAGAATGCTTATCTCTAGCGTGTAAAATCTCTGGTTCGTTCCCTGGCGAAGTAAATTTGTGGTAGACAGTAGCATTTCCATGGATTTTCTCAGGATATTCCCGTTTCTTTCCATATTCTCATTCTACCAATTCTCCCAGCATCACTTACTTGCCTTAATCCTCCGTCTCCTTTAACCTAACAAGCATAAACGAGGGACGTTAAATTAAAAGATTAAAGACTAAGAAGAAAGTTCGTCTATGATGCTAAGAACGAAGAAGTGATGGAGGAGTTTAAACATATGTGTATAAAACTAGTCAATGAGTGACATTTTTGTCTAGTACACGTTCTAGCATTTTGTTCCTAGTTTGATAGTGTATTAATGTGACAAATTACAAGAACAAAATTTATAAGAAAATTATTTAATTTGCTCTACTTCCGGTTTGAAGGACTCTGGGAAGTTGTATGGTTATAACATAAATGAAATTTAATTGCCGTTAATATTACTACCTGTCTCCAATGTTGGCAACAGGTATCTTCAGAGACTAGTTAAATGATGCATAGAATCTAGCTAGAAATGATTAAATTTATCTCAAACTCAGGGATCCATTAAGGTTAAACCTAGCCAAATATTTATACTTCAGTTTCAAAATAATCCTCTTAATCATTGATACACTGTATTTTATTAATATATGATTTACTTTATAATACTCCATATAAAAATGAGGCAAACAATGGTAGCTTTTCATGTTCAGGCCCTCTAAAGACACTGTAAAGGATATTCGTAGTCTATTCTTTATGGTATGAATATGGGCGGAGACACAATCACTTGATCATCGTTCCCAGTAGAAGAGACTGTTGGGCACAATACACAAATCGGAAGCGAAGCGACAAAGATAAATAAAGCTGACTAGCATTTCGTAAGTAGCACTTCAGCAAACTTGAGTAACACCAACGTATAGCGTATAGAAGAAGAAATGCTTGAAATTATGCACTATTTTTGTGGTTCGCCGCAGAATATGAAATAATTTTAAGAGTACTATTCGGATTTAATAACTTTAAACTCTAGTGGAGAAAGAACTGAATAAAAAAAAAAATGTTATTACTAGCTGAACCTGCGCTCTCTACCCAGCGCATCATTCACATATGAGTATGAATCTCCTGTTGTCATTCCTTACAACATTTGTACATGTCCCTTTACAAATACAAGTGAAAGACATCTTGATAAAAATCGGCAAGGGATACGATAAAGGGGAGATTTTTTCAATATCTCGCACCGTTTCCAAGGTAGAAGTTACTTCCGGTTTGAGTTTCTAATTTATGTATGACCAGTGTTTTCTTTCTTCTTGCATGCAGTATGTAATAAGCAAATACACTACACGCAAATTAATTATGTCAGTAATATATAATGTCCATTGGGCAAAACACTCCAAACAATAAAGTTTCATCTTAGACCGAAGAAATTGTTATCCTTCGTTTTTCATTATCATTTGTCCATGTAACAAAGAGCTGAGAGACATGCAACCTCTGTATACAACTATGTGGTGTTTGAATGTATAACTCGTAGGACATGATGCTTTGCTTTTTTAAAATTTCAACACTTCCAGTATACCTCTAAAAGAATGTAATAAAGAAATAACGGTCATGTTTTTAAATATTCAATTAGAACTGGACAATCTAGACAAAATTTGAAATCGACAGTGAAAACGGCACGTTTTTAGCACTTGTGGTTTTCGAGATCTCATTGTCAAAAGGATTGGAGAAAAACATAAACTATTCTTTGAAGACAAACATATAGTGTTCATTTAATACATAGATGAACACTATTAATACACAACTGAATTATTATTTCTTTCTTTCGTAATCAATGTCTTGGTAAATATTTCCGTCAAGGCATATTTATATCTATATTATTATAGAAAAGAGTTAAAGTGACTTTCTCAACCTTGCCCCCAGGTCTCAACCTTGCCTGCGAGGTACGTAAATACAAACGTGAAATTTGAACAGAACCCTCCTTTTGTCTCGAAAGGAAAGGGTAAGAAGATATTTTCTGAAATACGTATTCAAAGGAGGAGGTAAAAAGGTTCAATGATTTTGGTAATAATAGAGTATTTCACAAATTACTGAAGTTAGGGAGATCAAATTTGGTACATAAACTAAATAACAGAAGCAACTTAATACGTACTTAAACGATTTCGAAAATCTCTTGTAATTTCTATTTTATCCAAATATCCGACTTTTTGTTCGGAAATTGCCCAATGTTAACTCACTTAATTTAGAGGTGTCAAATTATGTAACAAACTCACAAAAATTGTAAAAAGGGAGATAATATATGACTCAGTTTTTTTTTTTATCGAAAATTCCACTCCCAAGGGCAAAAATGAAGGCAGTTTCTATAATCTTCTAATTGGTTTCTATACCTATAATGAAAACCGCAAGAATGCAATGCAGTCGGCGATCTCTTTTTAAATATGAAGCATAAATAAAGAAAATATTCCTTCTTAGAGCTGACAAAAAACGAACCGCATTTGTTAAGGGCTGATAAAAAGAATGGTGTTTTTTAAGAGTAGATAAAAATAAAACGTGATTTTTATGATTATCACGGTGTATTATGGGAAAAATAACTACATCTGGGTACTTTTTGTTCAAAAATAGGTAAAAATGTCCTCTAACGGCATGAAAATAACCAAATTTACCTATTTACGGTGAAATTATTGGAAATCATAAAAACGTTATATAAGTGGGCACAATGGTACTGAATATAACTCGTAACTATTAACACTAGCATTCAAAGGAAAAACAGTTACTTGACTCAGTCAATTGAAACGATAAATTAGGATTACAAACAGATATTCTAAATAACAATTACAAGTTCTTGATTTACTTATGTCTTGAAGCATTGTTATATAGCTTATTTTGTTGAATTTTAAAGCAGGCTCCAAACTTTAGAATGGATAGTTTGATTTTACACTTAATTTACATCATCTTCGAACAGTTACTCAAAATAACCACATACGAAATTTGCACGAATACTAGACGTAGGCTTTACAACATTTCAATAGAATGTATTATCTCACACCCAACGAACACCCCAGTCCTTGACTCTGATTACCACGTACTCTGCATTTTTCAGTTATTATCAGTAAGTGTAGTGAGCAACATTCATCATCTTGCACAAAGAAAGCAAAATGTTGGACAATAAAAAAAATAAAATAAAATAAAATAAAATAAAAAATATTAACATGTCTACAATTCTTGAAGATTATTGTCGTATTCACTTTAGCTACGAAGTGCACACCAAAGTACGTGCCATTTATATGTAATTCCGGTCATTTCAATTGGGAAGACCTTTCTATCACTTTTCAATGAAATCTTAATTCACTTCTTCGCACCGCACCAATCTTTGTATCTTCCTATTATAAGCGTGTCAAAGACTTTTTGTTGCATATGTTTTAAACAGTGAAAAATGTTAAGGTAAAGAACCCAAACTTCGTACCCTGGCTAAATTGTGAATTCTGTAGAAGAGTTGTTTGAATGTACAAGGCTTAAAACAAGTAAACATATTCTCTGATTTTTTTAAGTACCTAGGTACAAGGGGCGGATCCAGGGGGTGCGATCGGGGCGATCGCCCCCCCAGAAGAAGAAATCTTTCTTATTTTATATACATAAATAAAACCCATTCCAAAGTTTGGTGCCCTTTAAAGTAGCAGTATGACAACCGACCGCCCCCCCCAGAAGTCGGTCCTGGATCCGCCCCTGCTAGGTACAACGGTAATGTTTATGGAATTGAAATTGAATCATCAAATAAATGTTTTTCGAAAGCATATGTTACTTGATGGTCACAAAAAAAGTGTTCCTTATTTCGTCCCCCATTTCGTTATGTCATGTAAAACATGGAAGCAAAAACGTACACCTCTTATACAGCAAATAGAAATTTTATTTAGTTGGAATGATTGATCAACAATAGTAACATAATAATTTCTGATCATGAATGGAAAGGCATGGACTTTAAACATCAAAGGAATATTACAAACAAGATTCTTTGAATTGATTAAGGAATAGCAAAGTTCATGAAACCATCGGAAACAACTGATACAACGAATTCATTTCTCGCTATATTTGTCTAACGAGTACAGTTTGCCACACACGGGACACTAGGTATTGTTGTCACTATCGCCATTGTTTATGGATACATGGTCAATTTATCGCTGGAGCTGCTTTCACGCAAAGTATCTACACCTTTTCTCTGCTTCTTGTGTTTTCTTTTTTTTTCTTTTTTTTTTTTTTTTAACTGTATGAGAGGTTTAATTGGGATTGTTGTAACTTGGATTAGCAATGGCCGCTTCAAGGTTATGTTTATTAGGGGAGCTGGTCACCAAAGCAGCAGATCTTATACGAGCATATGAAAATGCTTTCGCCACAGGAACAGCTCTGGTATGAGGTTGACTGACTGCTTATGCTAGAGCTTGGCTCATGCGGTGGTATAGATCCTCCTTCAGTTGAAAGTTTACTCAGTGTATGTGCAAGAAAGTCACCTACTGCAAAGACATTGGAGTTGAAGGGCATTATTTCTGTCTTCAGAAACTATTTACTGCAGTCTCTACGGTGACTGCACGTAGGTATGCCTCATTGAACAATTTGGCGATCTGAAGATTAGACAACCTGTCCTGGATGCTACTCGGCCAATTCTCAATAGCTTGAACACAGAATTTCTTGTATGGAGATATAAAGCAACGTCCAGTGGTTGGAATTTAACTGTTGAGTGTGGAGGGACGCATATGGGTATTTGATACTCTATTGTCCTTTACTAAGTCGATAACATTGATTTTCAAATACGCGAGTAGTACCCGTCTAAGATAAGCACTGGTGGACTTTGCTTAGTCAGCTTCGTGATGGATATGAAGTGACAAAACCGTTTTTCGAGAAGATTAACAATTATCCAACTTGATTCATGAACTGCATCTATGGTGCCAGGGCACGTGCCTACCAATATTTCTGCTTTCATTAGCTTCGTAGGAAAAATCATCATTAGTGGCACAAACTGATCACTTGCGGACATGGACATTACGACATTTATCAGACCATGTCACTCAGCAGATGATATTTTGTGAACTTCCTTTTTCCTTTCAGATACTTTTTATGATTTATGTTGCAATGGAAATGTCTGATTTATCGACTTTACACACTCTCATTGGGTTGTGATTTATTTTGCCGAGCTTTTTTTTAAAAAAATAAATAAATAATAATAATAGAAAGCATATTCACATTTGAAGGAGAAAATTCTTCTATTCTCGCTACAGTGGTTGAGGTTTCCTTAACGACAACTGATGTCGCATACGGAACAACAGTATTTACTTGCGATCTGCTGCATTTTGAGTACTCGAAAATGAATTTTTGGTGTTGTTACCTATGGCAAATTAGTATGCCATTTGGCGCAGGCCTTCATTGTAATCCGGAAATGTTTTCCTTCCGTTCTATTACAGTAATAGCAATGTAATAGAACGTTCAAGCAATGTTCAAGAGCAATGCAATGTTCAAGAAAAGTAATGACCTGACAAGTATTATTCGAGCTCTGTTTCATCGAGACAAACAGTAGAGAAATGGTTTGCTCAATTTAAACTCGGCCGTACAAACACCGATAATGCTGAATGTTATGGTCGCACACATTCGGCAGTTGTTCCAGAAAAAAAAAAAAAAAGTCCACCAAATAGTTTTGGCCTAACGAAAAGTGAAAAAATGAAAATGAATTTTTTGAGTTTTATGTCCCACGAGTTGCGTGAGCTATCTGACACTTTAAAGATATCAGTGTGTTCACCATTTTGCATGAACATTTATCCATGAGAAAGTTCTGTTCGAAGTGGGTAAGGCGTTTGCTCACATTACACCAAAAACAACAAAGCGTCAAGGATTCAGAGTGCTATTTGGAGCTGTTTCAGTGCAATGAAAATGAGTTTCTCATGCGATAAGTAACAATGGATGAAGCATGGATGCATCACTACACTCCAGAGTCAAATCGACAGTCAGCTTATTGGACAGCAACCGGCGAAAACCGCCCAAAGCGACCAAAAACACAAAATGTCAGCTGGTAAGGTTTTAGCCTCCGCATTTTGGTATGCGCATAGCATTTTGTTCATCATTAGAATGAGAAAGGAAGAACCATCAACAGCAAATATTATATGGCGTTATTGATGCGTTTGAAGGAAGAAATTGCGAGAAAAACGACTTCAAATGAAGAAGAAAAAGTGGTCTTCCACCAAGACAATGCTCCGTGTCAGAAGTTGATCGCAACAATGTCAAAATTGCACGAACTTTCAACAAATCTTTGGAACTTTCAACAAGGAGCTTGTGTGGCTGTTTCCAACAGTGATTTTTTAAGTAAATAACAATGTGTTTTTAAATATCAAAAGTTTGAAACTATCTCATAACTTAATAATAATACCGTACATAACACACTAAAACAACAACAACTTTTAGGCAAAATTCGACTTTATTCATGAATGTGGTTTCCTTCAAGAGTGATACATTCATTCCAACGCTTCTCTAACTACCGTTTACTGACCTAGAAAAAATACTCCAGTAAAATAGATTTGGCTCCAATAAAGAAGCAATTGCTGAAACTGAAGCCTATTTTGAGGCCAAAGATAAACGTTATACATTGCTATTGGCCATTTGTTTATAATAACTCAAGAATTCAATCTCCTCGGCAAAGTAACGTTAAAAGATTACTAGAAAAAAAAATAAAGCCTAATACACAATATCAGATTTCATTAAGAAAATGACACAACCATTTGTGAAAAATTTTGTGAAAAACTAAAGAAAGAAAAATTGGAACAATCACTGCAAAATGTTCATGTTATGGTAGTTTTTCGGTTCTCTTCTTAAAATCAGCAAACAAAAAGCTAAGTTTATGTAGTTAATGTTTGTCTGTGAACTTGCCGAACACATGTTGAGTATCTTTTGAAATATCTATCCAATATTTCAGAAGCAAATCTCTGAATTGATGAGATGTTTTATTTTAATATTTCATCGATGGAACCAATTTCATCCACTGTTGAAAGCATGTTCAGATTTTTACAAAAACCAAAAATCTTTGGTTTTCAGTGAACTCAACTCAAATACGATTAAATGCTGGAACTCAAAATTCAAGTATTCTTCTATATTCGTATTTAAGAGTATTATTTACACATTTTTAAGAAATTGACATTTTAAAACCTTTATGTGTAATAACAGTTTAGCTGAAATTTCTTGAACAGTTACTGAATAAGTTGTTCCTAATAATGAAGGACGTTTTACATTCTACCCATCAGACGGAAGTATAATCATTATTTGTTTTAATTCACATATCAGATATCTTTCTGATATTAATATCTTTTGCAATTTATGAATGAAATATTTCCTAAAAGCATAGTCTTACGTTTCAGTGGTAGTTCAATTATAGTGAACATAAGTAACAGATTAAAAAGGGTACAAAAAATGATCTTAGAGGAAAATGCTGAAAGGGGAAATGGAAAGCAGCCGATTGTTGTGCAGACATAGAGTTGTGTTTGTCTTCGGTCACCACATAGCGAGGCAAACTTTCCTCTCCCGATTCGCTTGTAACTCTGAGGAAAAGCTATCAGTCGCTTCAGGCAATGAGCTTAGTGAGGTTTTGCAAAAGTGAGAGATGAAACTTGTTTGCTCAAAGACGCCACGAAACTTCACTGTTACAATGGCTTCCAGCGGGCAAACGTGTCGCACTCAATCTGTGGCAAAATTCAAAGTTCCTAGACCAGATTTGATGTTTATACAGAGCTTCAACTTCTTTTCCTACCTTCCTTGGAATAAATGCACAGAATAAGGGAAAGCCTAGAAGGGAATATGCTATTATTCGTTTATTTCGATGCCTCACATTCAATTCAAGGATTAATGTAAATCTATACTCGAGATATAACTGTGAAAAAATCAATATAGAAGTGGAAGGAATCTTTTATTTTTCTTAAACTATCTACTATTTTCTTTTCGATAAAATTGGACAAGATATGTATAAGGGTATTCCAGATTAAGGTCTAGGAAGTTCAGTAGTTCGAAGGGATGTTAAACTCGAAATATTAATCATTCAGAGTGCTAAACTGTCTGCTTAATTATGATACTGGTAATATTAAGACTATTAATCCTGAATTACTGATTTCTTTTCCCCAATATATTTTCAAATGAATTGAAATAAGTAAGTGATTGAAGTAAGTGAATTGAGTAAGTTCTGACATGAAATCTTCGAAGATAAAAGAACAAGAAATTTCTATTTTACACAGTTATCAATGTAAAGTAAAATTTCTGTTCAACGAAAATGTAAACCTTTTGCTAAAATTGATCATAGTACGGTAGGCTAGTTGCCTGCCGTACTTGAGGTTTAAATATGTTTTTTTCAACATTTTGCAATTTCATTTAGCTTCACCGCAAACACGAAAGCACAAGACAATTTAGAACTATTCGCAAGAAGAAAGTAACGGTTTATGATTTACAATTCTATGTATTAGTATTAATGAAACAGGGTTTAAAATGGGATCTGAATTACTCGTAGTATCGAGATTTGAATCTAGCACGGGACCGTTTGCTGCAGTCCAGTAACTTGTGGGAGGCAGGGAGGGTGATTACCACCATTTAAGATCCTCGCTGTTCGAGAGCGATTCACTCCAAAATAAAACTTTCTTATTCCATACGGTACGATACGAACATGAATGTGTAAATGAAGCATGGAATAGATTCACTACATAAAAAATTCTTAAATGAAACGAAAATGTAATCTTTTCTCATTTTAGTGAAATGTATAATATTAGAGTCTCTAAAAAATAATATATGTATTTCTTAAGGCTTTAAGTTGCATCAAATATTGTACCGTCAATTTAGCTAGTGAACCATGGAATGGGCTCGTTATACCATTTCCAAAAGAACTCATAATAATTTAAGATGCTGCTGCCGCTTCATCATCTGAACAAAATATATTTTCTAAAATGAAGCGTAAGTGTAATTTGAGCTCTACTTCAGTAAAACGCCAACTGGTACTGTGGTCTCTAGAAGTAATAAAAAAGTTAAAGTTCTAGATTCTATGGATCCCAAATTTCATGTTTCCTAAGGAGCCCAACTTTATAACTAACTAACTAATTAACTAACTCTATGGCCTATTGAACCGAGAAAAGCTCTCCACTGACTTCTATCCTTAGCTAATTGGATCCAGTTTCTACTTTGTATTCATATCTCTGCGGGATCCATCTTAATATTGTTCTCTCATCTGCGTCTAGGTCTTCCTAATTATTGTTTTCCGATTAATCTTCCAGTCAAGACTTTGAAAGTACCAGGAAGGTACTTTCTTCCATTCTAGCTACCTGACCTGCCCACCTAAGCCTCCTAGACTTGACGAGCCTAACAATGTTGGGTAAACCGTATAAATTATGTAGTTCCTCGTTATGAAGTTTCCGCCATTCCCCATTTCCGTTCCTCTTCGGTCCGAATATTCGTCTCAGGATCTTGTTCTCAAATACTTTCAGTCTATGTTCTTCTCTCAGACTAAGCGACCATGTTTCTCAACCATACAGAACAACAGGCATGATTATCGTTTTATATATTTTAAGCTTGAAATTCCTCGACAGAATTCGCGACGACAAGAGATTTTGATCCGAGTAGTAACACGAATTCCCTACTTTTAATCGACATTTAATTTCTTCGTGAATATGATCTTCGTCTGTTAATATTGATCCTAAATATTTGAAAGTATCCACTTTATCAAAAGTAGTATTTAATATTTTACCACATCTATAATCTGCTGTATTACGGTATCGGCGCACTTCTATGTATTTAGTTTTCTCTGCATTTACTTCTACACCCATGTTTAATAAGACCTCTGCATTTCTTTCTATTGTTCTCTTATCATCCCCTATTAAACTCACATCATCAGCATATGCCATAACCTGGTGAATACCGTTCAACTCTAGACCCTGGTTGCTATCTTTGATTTTCTTTATAGCGTATTCCAGCACAAAGTTAAATAATAATGGCGACAACGTATCTCCTTGTTGTAGGCCATTTTCAACGTGAAAGCTCGTGGACAAACATTTTTCTACCCGGACTTTACTTTGGGATTCATTTAAACATATCTTAATTAATCTAATTAGCTTTCTCGGTATTCCAAGTTCTGTAAGAACGTTGTATGTATAATGTTTCTCTCCAAACCGAGTCGTACGCCTTTCTAGAGTAAATAGTTGATGTATGATACCGGGGTATTGTATTCTCACTTTTTTTTCGAGTATTTGATGAATGGTAAATATTTCGTCGACAGTTGATCGATTTCGTCTAAATCCGCACTGATAATCTCCAATAATTTCATTTGCGTATGGGGTCAATCTTGCTAATACAATATTTGAAAGGATTTTATAGGATGTTGACAGAAGAGAAATGCACGATAATTATTACAGTCGTTTTGTCGCTTTCTTGTGAATTGGAACAATGATTGATTCTTTCCACTCTTGTGGCAATTCTTCCTTGTTCCAGATAAGGAGAATGAGTTTGTGTATTTTGTTCCACAAATTTTCGCCTCCAAATAAAATTAACTCAGCCGGAATTTTATCTGCACCCGGAGCTTTGTGTTTCTTTAATTTCTTTATAGCGGTTTCTACTTTTATTCGGTTGGGTTCTGGAATATACGGTTCTGCGATATGTATCTCCTTTTCTCCACGCACATTAGTTTTTGGCTGCGTGTTCAGCAAATCGTCAAAGAAATCTTTCCATCTATTTAAGATGCTATCTATATCAGTGAGAACTGTTCCGTCAGATTTATTTAATATATAAACACGAGGTTGATAGATTTTCTTAAATTCGCTGATCCCCTTATACATGTCCCGAATATGTTTACTTTTACTATTATCTTCAAGTTCCTTAATTTTAGATTTTAGAAAATCGCGTTTCTTTGTTCTAAAAGTTTTGGAAGGTTCCCGCCTGATATCTCCGAAATTTTGTGTATTTACTTGATTCGGATTTTGTAGCCAGCGTAGTTTTGCCAGTTTTCTTTTCTCTGCTAGTTTAATGCATTGCTGGTCGAACCATGATTAGTTCCTACGTATTTCCGCGTATCCCAATTTTTCTTTTGCTGAACTTTTAATGCTATCTCTAATTTGAATCCAAGTATCCTCAACACTAGTGCACTCCGAATCTTCTAAAGCCTAGAATCTATTCGAAACTTCAATCTGGCATTCCTCTCTTACCTGTCTCTCTTCTAATTTCTTTAAATTAAAACTCTCCGTTTTCGGACATTGAATATTACCTTTATTCAACAATAATCTCTCTCGTATTATCGCTGCTACCATTTAGTGATCAGTGTCACAATCAGCCCTCTGAACGACCGGACATCAATTACGCTAGATTGCCTTCTTCTATCTACTAAAACGTGATCAATTTGATTATGTGTTTTCCCGTCTGGTGATGTCCAAGTGTATGTATGAACGTCGCGATGTGGGAATTTTGTACTCTTCACGATTAGGTTTTTGGATGTTGCAAAGTTCACGAGTCTAATACCGTTGTCATTACTTTTCTTATGCAGACTTTCATTCCGTATAATCGGTTTGAAAATATTCTCTCGTCCTACCTTCGCATTGAAATCCCCTAATATAATTTTCATATGGTAGCGCGGGAGTTGGTTAAATATCCGTTCCACTTCTTCGTAAAAACTTTTATATCGTCATCCTTATCTTCAGTTGGAGCATGTACAGTACATTTAAAACAATAATATGATACCACCGTCCCTTAAGAATAATAAAAGAAAGTCTTGTCAATAACAAATTCAACCCGTTTAAATGCTGGTAATATTCGTTTGTGAACAAAAAACCCTGTTCCTAACTGGTGACTTCCCCGTAAAAGAACGTAAAATTTCCGGAATTCACAGATCCACTTCCTTCCCAACTTCCTGAACTCCTACTAGGTCCATCCTGTATTTCTCTAATTCACTAGTTACGGATTTTAACGCGCCTGCCTTATAAAGACTTCTAATATTCCATGTTCCAAATCTCATGTCCATTTTCTTTTCCTGAGGTCGTGCCAAGTTATCAGTCCTTGTCCGAGGCTTTTGTGAATGTTTCTGAACAAGTGCCTTTTTTTTTTTTTTTTTTTTTTTTTTTTTTTTTTACAGGATGAGGTTTTTATCCTTACCGAAATCCCGAAGCTGGAGGACCACTCCAAGTCGTCTGTCCGCGACTGCTTATTCTGTATATTCGCACCTAACCTCTATATCTAGAGGCCTTCTCCTTGATCCGCAACCTGAGGACGCGCCATGCCGTGGTGACAGAAACCCACGTTACACGGCCCAACTTTATACGGTATTTTTTTTAAAGAGTGGACTAAATATTAATACTTTCTCATCCAGGAAAGTTTTTAAGTCACCACTCCGATTTACAGCAAAAATAACTGCTGAACTATTGTATTACGAGTCTATGAAGAATTTAGCTGATCATAAATTTGAAGGAAGCCTATGTTATAAAGTTTCAATAAACTGCAATAAGGTTTTCAATAAATGTGCAAAAGGTCGTTTTACATGTATGCTAACGAAAAGGAGATTCTTAATAGTTTAAGAAATGCTAAGAAGCCACTATACTCGATGTGCAAGTCCTGTCTGTTAGTGATCACTCTTCATCTTCGTTCCCACTGAAGAAAACTACCATGAAGCGCAATGTGATCAAGTCTGTTCCAATTAAATCCGCCTCTTGACAGGTTTTCGAAACACTGTTATTGACCCAAGGATCGTTCCAAAAGAGCCATTGCTCATAAAAATCTACGGGCAGTGCATCAGGGGATTTCAGAGGAATGTCTTTAAGTTTCTTATGCCATTCGCTCCATGTACGCCACTAGTGTTCGCATTAATTATTTTTCCAAGGGGGAAGAATATCACCTTTATACGTACCCAGGTGTCACACACACACACGCACACACACACACACACACCCTCTCTGTACATACAGAGTGTTAATGAATTATACCAACAAGATTTAAGAGCTGATTCCTCACATAAAAAGGAAGTTCATATGGAACTGTGAGAAAACATGCGTAGTTTTAGAACTAGATCCATTCAAAAGTGTTGAACACATAGATTTCACCACGTATTGTTTCGAACACGAGGAACAATGGAGTGGTATTAGTGTAAAGGAAATCACACATGTAGTATCACTCAAAACTGCATATTTCACCAACGTACTATGGGTTCTCAAGCGATTCTCTTCAGAACATAATTCCCAAACATGCTACCAGCAGAATTCTCTGATATGCTATGACTTAAATATGGGTCCAAAGCAGGCAAAATATAACCTTTTCAGCACTGAACACGGAATGCGTCGTCGGGAAGTCAGAAGTGTTAAGTACTGCCAGTTCCATGGTTTCTCGTGTTTAGAATAACGTATACTGAATGTATTGTTTCATACAAGGGTGAATCAAAAAGTAAGGTGAATTGTTGATTTACAGAAAAGCGTACAGAGATACGTTGATAAAGCTTTACTATGTTTGAAGTATGGTATCACACTATTATTCGAAGAAGGAACCGTAGTTGTCTAAACATTTATTCCAACGTGGCACCAAATCATCCATGCCCTGTTCAAAGAAATGTGGTTCCAGATTTCCTAAAAAGGTACGTGTAGCCTGTTGTGGCTCTGTCAGTGTCAGGGTCTGGAAACACTGCCCACGGAGATATTGCTTCAGGGGGCCGAACAAATGGTAATCCGACGGGACTAAATCAGGGCTATACGGAGGGTGATCGAGAATTTCCCACTTGAACCCGCGGAGGTGTGTACGGGTCCGGTCGGCTGTATGTGGACGTGCGTTATCATGCTGTAACAACACGCCCTCTTGGAGTGCCCCCCGCCGTTTCTGCCGTATGGTTGCTTTCAGCCTGTCCAGGGTTTGGCAGTAGGTGTCTGCATTAATGGTCGTACCCTTTTCCAGAAATTCAACATGAATAACACCGAGACGGTCCAAAAAGTCAGTAGCCATTGTTTTCTGGGCAGATGCTATTGTCTTGCATTTCTTGGCCTGTGGTGACGATGGATATTTCCATGTCATGCTCTGACGTTTGGATTCAGGTGTCCATAGAGGTATCGGAGTTTCATCGCACGTTATGATGCGATGAAGGAATGAATTTCCTTCGTCGGCATAACGTGTGAGGTGGCTCAGGGAAATGCCCATTCGCTGGTTTTTGTGTTCGTTACTCAGAAGCTTGGGTACCTAGCGCACACACACTTTTGTGAAGCCCAGTTCGTCATGGACGATACCGCTTATGGAACCATAAGAGATATTCAATTCATTGGCAATGTCCTGCAACCGCACTCTTCTGTCTTCACGAATCATGGCATCGATGACAGCCACATTCGTGTTGGTGATGGAAGTTGATGGTCTGCCACTTCTGCCATCATCTGTGACAGTACTCCTACCACTTGCAAATGCGTTACACCACACGTACACTTGTTTCAGCGACATAACACTATCTCCGTAGAACTTCACCAATTCTCGATGAATATCACATGGTTTTGTTCCCTTGGCCCAGAAAAAACGAATGACACCGCGCACTTCCTCCTTGGTGTAATGTTCCAGTCGTTGCGCCATCTTTGAGTTGCTCTCAGCACCAGACGGGTGGACATAGAATGTTGTACAAGCCGTCACACTTCTATTACCAGATTACCTGTAACATGGAAAAGAATTAATTTGCTACACACAATACTATGGGTTTGACAGGCAATTTCACCTTACTTTTTGATTTATCCTTGTACTTACATGTGTAAAAATCGTGAAATATATCGTAGCCATGTACTATCATATATTCTAACACAAACAATTCTTGCTTGCTTGTAAATTTTATATCAAAAATGTCTAAACATTTTCAAAGACATGATGTTTCATTAGCTATTTTAATTCAAGCAAAATTCAATTAAAACCTGTTTATATTTAAACAAATTTTAATTCAAACTTTTTCGAGAATTGATACAAAACGAGACCTTCAAAATATACGAAACGAGACGAGAAACCCTTATTTCTCGTCTCGTGGGTAGCACTAAACCTAATAAAAGTCAAAACTTATAGGCTCTTATGGAGAGTCGTTCTGATGCGTGATTAGTGCAATATTAAAGAAATCGACTAACATATGTTTCCTGCAGTACGCAGGCCTTTAGTATGACGGTAATATATGTCAAAACGACTCTATATAAGGCGGATAATGTATAAAATTTTAGTTGATACTCGTCTACTTTATTTCTAAGCCTTTGTCTTTTTTTTTTCAAACTCAAAGTACTTTAAATAAATAAAAACTAAAATTAGCTTTTACTAAATTACAAGAAAGCAGGAGCCGACTGTGTTAACCGTAAAGAGGCCTTGGATGTCATTAGTCAGGGCCTGTTTGTATATAGGAAGATTATTGTCTATGATTTGAATTTTATAGCCAATAGTTTATTGTTGTTATTACTATTTGTTGTTCCTGCATATTTAGTAAATAAAAACAAATAGAACAGAAATATTAAGAGCAAACAAGTGCAGAAAGTGGTAAGAAAAACTAGGACACAGCATCAATATTGTGTTGGAAGAGACTCATTCAGAAAATCATCATCTGTCAGAAGGGGTTACACTGTATTAAATCAAAAAAATAAATAAATAAATAAATAAATAAATAAATAAATAAACTTGCAAAAGATTGTTGATTTCATTGGTCAATAGATAAAGGTTTTTGTATCAACTTTTTATCAAGCTACCACTTGTATTTTACAGATCTTCACATTTTCACATCAATAGTTCACATCTTCCTGATTAGTTTTCTTATCCTAAAGAAGAACGAAAAAGAAAAACTCTATGAAGAACAACTTGTTAGTGTAATCTAAAATCCTTAGAACTTCTGGTTCAGCCAATTACGCTAACAGAAAACGACTGACAAATCTGGAGATCAAAACAAATTTTGTCTTGCACATCCGAGGCATCATTCCCTAAGCTGACATATTACACAAACAAGTTAAAGTATCTGGTAGCTTCTACGAAATGACCTCCAGGAGTAGCTACAAATGGCTTCCTTCTGTTACTCTGACACCTGATATGTTGAAACAGCAGCTCCTCACAAAAGTCAATTTACAGGAAGATCAGCTCCGAAAGGACACGTACCATCTGTGGAACAGACGTAGCAGACAGCGGGTCGCCAACGTTTTTCCTGTGTAGAGCACTGTCATGCCCACAGGCTATTAAAACACGTATTTTTGTATGTGGCTATGGAGGTTATATTTTGAGTTTTCTTTCTTTCATTATATATTATTTATTTATTTATTTATTTATTTTAATGAGAATGGTTTGCTCAGAAGTAGTGACAAAGTATTATCTGATAAACAGTTCAAAGCCAGGGTGAGCTAACTGCCGGAAATAAAGTTTAAACTTAGCCATCATCTCATTTTGCTATTTATCACTGCGTTTTAAAAAGTGAGCAGCACGTTATGCAGACGATGTTCATATAGGCCTATATACAGGGTGAGCCATTTATCTTGAAATATTCTTGTAACTTTTAAATTAACACAGCCTAAATGAAAATGATGAAATTGTGTGCGAAGAAAATGCCAACAGAAGAAAATTGTCTGACTTACTTTTGTTTCTTTCACAGACGAAATGCTTCCTTTCGGCAGATGGAAATGTTTCTTTCAGACCTGTATTTGGGGGGCACTGGCCCCACCCCTCGGAGCTCTGAGAGTGCCCCCCGGAGCAGACCAAAATAATGGGTCTATACCATAATAATAAATAGAATAGTAGCCTATCAGTAGTGCCCCCCCCCCGGAACATTATTTCTGAAAGAAACACTCGTTGCTACAACCATGTGCTTTTCGTACAGGGAGGTAATTTAAATGAAGAAAAAAGAAACTGTCTTGTGAACAAGGGTACACCAGTAGCTCGTACACTCAAGCTGACTTTTCTTTTTCAAAATATTTCAAAGTTTCAATGGAAGGAAAAAAAGTGACACATTTTAATTGAATATTGTAAGTAATGGAAATAAATAAATAAATAATAGTATAAAAGAATATTTTAAAAATGCTTAACCACTCTTTAGTTATTTAAAAATAAAAATCTAAATACTAATTTTTATTTCTCTCAGCTTAACAAATTTCAAGGTATAGCTATCTTATTTTAACAAATTGTAACCCCGATTCTTTTTTTCTACCCGCCTTCTGTCATCTATTCTATGGAAAATATCAAAAAGCGTTGACAAAATTTCATGTCTCTAACTTAACAAATTTATAGATATGACCATCCAATCATGCGCGCCCACTTGTGGGGGCTCCGGAGCTCCGGCACCCACGCAAATAATCTTGTGGGTGTTGCGGACCCACAAAATTTTTAGTTTGGACCCGTTTCTCTTGAGTTTAAGTCAGCCGTGTTATCGACTAAGCTAGGGCAGCCCCAAATTATCCTTATAGTACCGGTATATTTTACTTTATCACAGCACAGACCTTTATGACAGTTCTCATAGAAGATTTTAACTGAAAATAAATCAATCAAATATCGAGACTTCCCTGAAAACATATAACATGTCACGCCGTAAATATGAACCCACATAAATTTTGGAAAGTCGGCGCCGTTGCATCCAATTATATACCGAATTTCTTGTTTCTAACCTTAAACGATTAAGAGATATGAACATTTTACAACAATAATTGTAAATCTTCCCCTCCCTGTTCTTCCTTCTCACCTATTTTTTTGTCTTCTAGGTCAAATAAAATACGCTGAAACACGTGTTTAATTATTTTAAATGAGAAGTAGGTACACCAAATTTCATGTTTCTATCCTCCAGAGATTCCGAGATATGGCCATTTTAAGATAATAATTGCCATCCTTCTTTCCTCCTTCCCGTCCAATTTCCAAAACTCCTTCTTTAGTGGGACCTTACATCACAAATCCCATGCCTTGTCCAAATCTCAATTTTCTAGAGTAAGAGGTTTAGTCTGGGCGTTGATAATTCTGTTAGTCAGTCAGGACTTTTTTTTACATATAGAGATATGAGCAGCTCGGGTGAACATAATGATACGTCAAATTTTCTAAATTTTGAGTAAGCTGGAAAAGAAGATAGACCATTCCCATGCACTTCAATGCAATGACATATAGCAAACAAACTTCTCCTGCGATCTGCAGGAGCGTTTCCGACATTGAACTATCTACCTACTTTTCTGTGATTTAATCTCAACCCATTCTACCTAATAACTCAATTTCACTGGGAATGGCGCTTATCATTATGTTCGCTCGAGCCATTCATTAATATATTTGTAAAAACTATATATGATGATTACCTCCCAGATGCGTAAAAGTGCCATGGGCGATGACATGACATATTTTGATATTGATAAGAGTTTTCCCACTTCCGTACGTGTTTAATAACTGACACTGTTTCTGTGCATTTTAAATAAAGTTTGAGCATAGGAGGATATGGAATTGCATGCTCAAGGAAACACGAAAAGAAGCATACATGCTTTCCATACTGTTGTAAGTTTTTTTTTCTTTCTTTCGACTCAACCATTTCACGTTGAATTCAAATTCAACCGATGTATCCCCGAAATGCGTGTCATACGAATTCACAAATCACATCAAAGAGATATAGAAGTCGGCTTTTATAAAGAGTCTTCGTCGATCTAGTATGTGGATCTTCAATGGTCTTGGTCCATGCGCAGTAGACCGTTTACCGTTGTTACCACCACCTATAAGTAATGCTTATCAGTATATAAGTATATACGATTATACGATTTACAGTTTATGACAACTTATGAATATATGAAAGTGCAACCAAATATCATCTAACATCTTTTAAAACATCAAAACTACCCTTTTTTTTTTTTTTTTTTTTTGTCAAGCTGCATATATACTTTCTTCTCTTACCTTGCAAGTTGAGATACTTTCTGTCTTAAGCACAGTCACTTGTCTTGGCTTCTAACTTGAGAAAACGAACTAATTCGATGACATGAGGATTTCGCTTGTTTAGCAGAGTATTTAATCTGTTATCCCAGTCCTCTGCGGTATTATTTGTTCTATAGCGTTTTTCATGACAGTTCCACATGCTTATTGGGACTGAAGAATTTTCTAGCTACTGGTCAATGAAATATCCATAGAACTGCTCAAGCTTAGAGGATGTCTTCTTGAATAAACAGTCAACCACTGACGACCATTTCTAACAGAAGAAAAGGTAATGACGCAAACATTCGAACCTGAAGTTTTATATTATCATTGTTTCTATAGTCTGTAACCAAGACCAAATCCTGTATCTTACGCTAAAGACACTGGTTAAAGTGAAAATTACACCCACTTATGGAAGCTGAAGGAAAAATTGTCCTAAAAGAATTATTACTGCTTCCTTGAAGCCTATCATTACAACTTCAGTATTCCAATTCAGGACGCTTACCTTCAGGACTTCAACCTTTCATATAAATGCTTTCTTTTGTTCGGGAGAAGGCTAAAAACCACTGGAATCACATGAGTTTCCTCTATTGAACTTCCAATATCTACATGAATTACAAAAATTTGGGAGAAAAGTTTGTTATAGCCCTTAAACGTGCCGTCAGGGGTGTAGCCAGCAGGTTTGTGTAGGAGGGGCCCATCGTTTTTGAGGGGGGCCAGCGACAATGTACAAAACCAAAAGAAATGTGTTGCTGCTAGTGTTTTTGAGGCCTGAAAGAAAGGAAAATTTTGGTTTCCTTCTGGAAAACTAAAAACACTATTTTAGCTTATTATTATTATTATTATTATTATTATTATTATTATTATTATTATTATTATTATTATTATTATTATTATTATTATTATTATTCTCCATAAATTATATTCAAGATAGTTTTTATTATGCTTAATCAAGAACTACTGCCCGGGACCAAACGCTATACTTTTGTGCATAACTATAAAGGTAACCAAGAAAATTCTGTCCCTTTTCGTGGAGGCCTGTGTTCAATTGGACCTCACACCGTGAATTGAATGCGAGTGGAGATAAGGCGAACGTCAGTTGTTGGTGCGGGTATATCCAACATACTACCTGGTTGTGGCAATTCAGATACACAGTGAACTTACATAAAGACAGAGGGAGCATGGGACATCCATAGAGCGTCATAAGAGCATGTATGCTGAACGATTTCAAATGGAGGTCAAACGCCGCTGTAGCGGAACGGAAGATATGCCAGGCCTTTGGTGAGGGTGTCGTGATTACGCGGACATTGCAGCGATGGTTTAACAAGTTTAAGGACGATGACGAAACACCCGAAAACACCACGTACCAGAAGACCAACACATGTACAACGAGGAACTGGGACTACAATTCAGTGTGTGAAGAAACCATTCGGCAGCATATCCATCAACTTGGGAAGCACTATAAGTTGAGTCGATGGGTCTCACATGCTTTGACTCCGGGCCAGAAGGCAACGCGGCAGTCTTGACATGTGATAAAAAGTGTGTCCTATACGAAGCTCCACGGCGCCGTCATCATTGTTTAGCATCCCATGAACCGATTTCAAAACAGTCGAAACCAGCACTGTACCAGAAGAAGGTCAATCTGTGTGTTTGGTGCATCATGCATCGGGAACTGCTACCAGCTGGTCAGAGTATCAACGCAACTGTGTAGTGTTAGCAGTTGAGCTGTGCTAAAAAAAACCTCAAAACTCTGGAGCCATCTCTTCTGAATTGCAAATGGGTCCTCGTTTACGGGACAACGCTAAGTCCCACGTGGCTAGGATGACTCAGGACTCCATTCTCCGCCTTGGATGGCAAACAATATTGCAACCACTATATTCCCCGGGTATGGCACCGTCCGATTATCACCTCTTCTATTCTTTGGACAATTACCTTAGAGGACGCCAGTTCAAATCCCTAGTAAAAGTCCAAAATGCACCTGATACCTTCTTCCTTTCACGGCCCACCAGGTTCTACTGCGATCGATTTCATGGCCTTCCAGAACGTTTTCAGAAGATCGTCGATGCTGATGGGGACTATTTTTGATCTTCCAGGTTAGGTGACATATCGATGTTCGAAGGTGGTGAGTGAAAAAGCGACAGAACTTTCTTTGCTTACCTTTATATTTAAAATGAAATGAAATGAAATCTTGAGTTTTACGTCTCACGGTTATGCCGGTTAGGTGATGAATAATGAATGAAATGGTGAAATGAAGAAAGTGGGAGGAAACTGGAGAACCCCGAGGAAACCCACGCACACGGTGTTTGTCCACCACAAAGTTCACTTGGCGGGGGCTGGGATCGAACCCGGGACCCCAAGCACCAGAGGTGAACGCTCTACCACTGAGCCACTTTATATTTAAATTTAAGACCTTGTATACTGAACATATCTACACAAGATTGATTTTCTTTGAAATTTCACTTAATTTCTTTACGGTTTCCTGACAAAAATACTTATTTATTATTCGTGACTAAAAAAACATAATTATTTTATTACACTGAGTAGAAATAAAAGAGAGAGCGAATGAAATCCAAATTGAATAAAAACATTGTTTCTCACCAAATTTTCCATCCTCTATGTCTTTTAAAACACCTGTTAAAGTATCAAATCAGTTTAATACCTTTGTTTTATGGCTATATTTGTAGTACCTTGTTAAAACGTTTGTCTTCAAACTGTCAAATATAAATCGCAATAAATTGTGTAATCTACTGTCACAAAAAAGTATCCTATTTTTCGATCGATATAAGGAAGAGATACTATATTATTATTCGATCGGTATGGAAAAACAATATTTCTCCATACTATTTTACCGTAAATTATTAATTGTCAATACAATTTGTTACTTTTAAATGAATGAAGCGAGATAATTTTACTATGATGTTTTAAAAGCTGGTCATTTGGGGGGCAAGAAACCATTTGGGGGGGCCTGGTCTCGATGCCCCCTCCTTGGCTACACCCCTGCGTGCCGTCAATAAAGAAGATCGTGCTGGCCTGCTAGGCAGTCTACAAAAGAAACTATTCAAGGATTCTTATTCGCTGTGGCTGCTACTAGAAAAGAAACCTTCAGATTCCATATCCCCCTCTGCTCAAAAACTAACAAAAATTCATAGAAATAGTGCCAGCTATTGAACCTGTACGGAATGGGAATTCTTATCTCGTTTGTAAATCATGACATTTCATTGCATCTGGCGGGAAACTAACTTTGAAAGTGTAATTGTCAAACTGGTTTTGAACTCAATTACCGTGTATATTTGTACTGTTTACATAGAGCCTGATTCACCACTTCATATATATGATTTTTTTTTTTTTTTTTTTGGAATTTGTAGAATCAAATTGTCCTGTGGGTTGCACAATTCTTTGGATAGGGGATCTGAATCTACGACAAATAACTAGTTCAAATTTTGATTTAATGACGTCATGAGCTAAATGTGAAAGTCTTGATAATTTTACGTCCCTCTGTAATTCGATTTCAATTAATAATATTACTACTAGCAAGGCCGAACCTTAGATCTTGTTCTCACAAATCTCTCAAAAGTAACAGTTCAAAGAGAAGGCGATCCACTGGTAATAGAAGATAAACATCATCCTCCCCTTCTTATTCAGTTTACAGCATTGTATTCAACCAAACTTAAAACAGTGCTTAACACAGTAGGAAAGCAGATTTTGAAAAACTTTATTGAAACCTATTAGCTGTGGATTGGGGGATGCTGCAGAATATTAAGGATGTTAATCAAGCTGTGGATCTATTTTATGAAGTATTGTATCGAATATTTGATGATTGCATTCCCCTAAAAGAGCAACTATAAAATCTACCCTACATGGTTTACCCCGAATATCATTAATAAAATTAAACGTAAAACGTATCATCGTAAAAAAAAGTCGTCTCAGTGTAGGCAACACTAAGAACCATGAAAACAATTCAGTCAACTGCGTATGGAAATTAAAGCAGAAATAATTGCTGCTTATAAAGAGTTTTTAAGCAGCACAAAAAATAAGTTAAAGAATGATCCGAAATTATTATGGTCCTTCATTAAAAATAAATCGCGTCACTTGTCTTCTAATCACATACAGTACAATGATCACGACCTTACTGATGATACGGACATAGCTAAAGCATTCGGGCAACATTTTAGTTCAGTCTATGGCTCCTTACAAGCGGACTATGACGTATCGAGCATGTCTCTAAATGATCGTTCCAGTGCTCTTCTTGATATATTTTCACTGCCTTTCATATACGAAAAAGAAATAAAAGAAGCAATAAGGAAGTTGAAATCGAAAACAGCAAGTAGCCCAGATAGGATCCCAACGTACATTGTGAAAGGCTGTTCAAATATATTCTTACAACCTCTGAATATTATATTTAATTTATCTATAAAAACATGTATCTTTCCTGAAAAATGGAAGGAGTCAGTTGTGTGTCTAATATCCAAAACGAACTCAACTAGTAACATTGAACAGTTCCGACCAATTTCTATCTTATCTGCGTTTGCCAAAGTGTATGAATATATATTGCATAAGCGAATAATGGATCATGTTAAACCTGCATTATCTGTCAGTCAACATCGATTTCTGAAGGGCAGAACTACGATCTCAAATCTAGCACTAATAGCAGACTGCATTTCGAAGGAACTTGACAAGCAAGGACAAATAGATGTCATATATACCGATTTTTCTAAAGCATTTGACGTCATTGACCATGACACTCTCTTAAACAAACTGGCATCCTTTAACTTCTTGAAATCACCTCTGCAATACTTTGCTTCCTACCTTCAAAATCGTAAACAAATTGTACTGTACCGTAATCATAAATCTCAAATCTTTCATGCAACATCTGGAGTCCCTCAAGGCTCGAATCTGGGACCTCTACTTTTCATTTTGGTGGTAAATGATCTTCCTGAGTGCTTTCAATTTTCTAGAAATCTACTCTTTGCTGATAACCTTAAAATATTCAACAGAATTAAAACAATTCAAGACTGTTTAGAACTTCAGAGTGACACAAAATCTTGAAATTTGATGTGAAAACAATAAATGTCAGTTAAATGTTCGTAAATACAGTTATTTTACATTCACTAGAAAAGAAAAATATATTCAATATAATTGTTTAATATTAGGGGAAAAACTGAAAAAGCTTGATTTTGTAAGGGATTTGGGAGTTACTTTGATTCAAAATTATCCTTTATTCAACATATTGAAACTATTTGTAAAGAAGCCTACGAAAACCTTGGATATATTTATCGAGTCAGTAAAGATTTTCAAAATGACCAAACTTTAAAACTGTGCTGTATTATGCATACGTCAGTTCGAAATTAGAATATTGTAGTAATAGCTATATGGAACCATAATATACAGAAATACTCATTCTTGATTGAGCGTACTCAAAATAAGTTTTTAAGGCTTCTTACACTTAAGAAAACAAAATTCTACCCAAAATTTGAAAGCTACATTAACCTTATTGAAAATTTTAAATTTGAAACATTAGAACTCAAGGGAAAAAATATTGACTTATTATTTTTACACAAACTCTTTTATGGCAAAATAGACTGCCCTGATCTTAACGAACAAATATGTATCCAAGTACCATCCACTAAATTGCGCGCTGATTCGAAAACTACTTTTTTTTTTTTTCTTTTGTATGACAGCGAAAACAAACGTTTTAAGCAGATCTCCTATATGGAGAGTTAGTGCAACCTACAAGAGGTTAGTTAAAGAATATTTCAACCTTTATGTACTGGCAATGGATGTAAATAGTTTTAAGAAGTCTATTAATTCTGTAAGCCGAATGTAATTATTACCAATAGTTCTATTAATCTATATAATCTGTATAACGTATATACTATGTAACATTATAATTAGGCCTGTGCCTGTTGTGTTTTATGTCAATAAATTAAATTAAATTAAATTAAACTTGTACGCAACTGGGAAGGATTTTGACATGCACGGAAATGGGAATGTACGCAAGTGGGAGGACATCTATATGATACAGCAAAAAGAGCTTACACTGGTTCCGTGATTTCTACTTTTTAGATTCATCAAGGATGCAGTCATCGACTGATCGGAAACTGGAATTTTTCTCTATTGCTTATAAATTTATCAATCTGTCAATCAAAAATTATCGTTACTTGAAAGATGTGGTTTTGATCGCAAAGCACACGGAGCCAAGTAAACTACCAATTGTAATTTTTTAAAATGAGGAATGGTTTACTCCACATTATACGGGCTTGATTAAATATTTATTTGTAAAGTAAGACACCCTCAAGACTATAATACAACTTCTGAACTTTTTCTTAAAATAACTTACGCTATGTTGTAAGGTTATGAATAAAATATTTAAGAAATATGAAGAAAATAGCTTGAATAATTTTTCAATGACCGTTAATAATAATAATAATAATAATAATAATAATAATAATAATAATAATAATAATAATAATAATAGTAATAATAATAATAATAATAATAATAATAATAATAATAATAATAATAATAATAATAATAATAATAATAGCAAACTACCCTTTGTGGAGTTTTTAAATACGTTCACCTCATTATAAAGTTATTAATGAAATATTTATATATAAAATAAGAGAAAATAAATTTGAAAGTTTTATATAATGTCTTACGAATATATGCATCTAGACCGGTTTTAAACACTAGTTTATGGTTAACTTACTAAACTTGCGTCACATATGCAGTTATTTAGTGATTGGTACTACTGAATTCGAACATAATTTTTTTAAAATACAGTTGTGAGAAGCTTGAAATTCTCTACCCTGTGTCACTGTGTTTCCCAATGTCCATAGACGAAATCGCTATGATGAATATGAATGCCTAAGTCGTGGGCGTTCACAAAATCTGTCAGTGTCTTCTCTAATTGTTTTCAAAATATTCTCACGGTCACAAGGACTAGCTCAGGAGAGTAATATTCCCGGAAGTAGGAACGAAAAAAACAGTTCTGATTGGTTGGTGTTATCCATTTCTTGCCATATTGTATTCAAATAGCAGAAATCAAGCAATTACTGCTGTCGGTCTTCGTAGCCGGGTGGGCTAACGCTATATGTTAGTAACGAAAATCTCTTTTGGCGTGAGTTTAAACCCGGCCCGAGGAAAGTTCTTTATATATATATATATATATATATATATATATATATATATATATATATATTATAACACTTTAAATTAAAATAAGATGATTATAATACTCAAAAAGTGATTTACTTACTTTTGGATAGATAAGTAGTAATAGTATTAGGAACGGGTTAGAAGCCCCGCAGGGCTTGTTTTGTTCCCCTTGTACTCCATAATATAAATTTTGCGACCAACTTAAAACAACTGGCTAGGATAACGCGTAAAACAGCTGGCTAGAATTGCGCGCGAAAAAAACGTACTTCCAGGAGCATTACTCTCCCGAGCGGGTCGTTTTTAAAGTTGATTGGAGAAATCGTTTTGACTGTGTTTTATACGTAATGCAAGTAAACCTCCTTTTGACTGTGTTAGTATCTTTATCATTTCTTTCTTTTGGCGTCAATATAGAATATGCCAAGTATAGCCAATTACGGCTTGCTTGCTTTCGTTGATAGTCACGTTGTTGTTTTTAATACTAGCCAATGAATGATTTCATGTATATTTTGCGAACTCCTCACTAGCAGTCGCGTCAGAGTTCTCGAATAGGATTTAATCGCCCATTCTTCTACAAAAGCTAATGTTAAATAAATGACGATTATTTTCTTTGCTGAAAATTAGTGACTGTTGTGGTAATGAAACTTTGTATGCAGATTAGACTTAACTACTCAATCAGTATAGAGTTACACTATGTAATTCTAGATGTCTGCATTGTAAGATATAATGTCGAACTTTCAAATCGATGTTTTCGTTAATCTATCGAAGTTTATTTTTTATTTTTAAATTTTTTTTTACTTTACTGTGCTACTCAGAGCATAAGGTATAGTACTATTTGAGAAGCTATCTTGGTCATACGTCATACCTCTTTTGGAACTCGTGATTTTCCCTTGTTAGTGTTTTTTTCTTTTAATTAAAAAACTCAACTCCATTTGTTAAATTATGTTCAATACCTAAGATGCACTCCACTTGATTAGGGAGATATATTTGTTTAGAAATACCGATAACATAAAATAACTTTCATTTAGTGCAACTTGGCACATCCTTAATGGAGTTCAATGCCTGCATTCCATATCTGAGAAATGCTCTTAAGAACATTGTTCTGTGGGGATGGATCAAATATTAATGAAATCGTTTGAACTTCTGTGGAAGGGACAGGGATTTCGTTACCTCCATAGAAGCGCATTGCTGTTAGGAGTTTCTCTACGATACAGTTATGTATTGATGGCAACGCATGTAACCCTTCTGCCAATGAATTTAAAATGAATCTCTGGGAACGGAGAGTTGTTCATGTTGTACATGAGAGATGGCACTCTTGCTGTGGTCTTGTCAATACCGTACAGCAACACGACTCTTCAATCACTGCTGAATACATCAACATCCTATGAAAACTTATTTTATTTGAATACAAGAGAAGAGGGTTGAAAATTCATCCGCATTTTAAAGAGGAAATTTCCGAAAACTAGATTTCGTAGACTTGTTTAATTATACCCATTATACCCTTTCTTTTAGCATGCTTACACCATTAACTATAATAGTTTTATTATTAACCATATTGATGCATACCAGTTCCTGAACTTAAGACAAAACTGAAGAATATTTTACAAATTCAAATCTTTCATTGAGTTTATTGCAGACGTTAGTGTTTCTTTCTCTTCACACACACTTCACTTTGTGAGCCCTCTTTCTTTTCTTTCTTTTTCTTTTTTCTATTGTTTTGAGTAATAAAGGAAAGTAAACTCTGGATTATTCGTGTGCCGATTATCCTCTTAGCAGGTTATTCGTGCACGGTTGTTAATAAAATAACTTCTTTTACAACGAACTAAGCTCAAAGCAACTTGAAGAACTTTGTTATTCTACAGCTTGTTTCTAATTAAATACACTACTTCATTAATGTTACGTTGTTAGATTAGTTTCTGTAGGTATTTCCAGCTCAGTTCGCTTATAAGTACTGGGTTTATGCTACAGTTGAGTTTCAACTGTTTCTGCTTATGATGTATAAGTATTTAAAATTTTACGATTATTCGATTATTATACGATTAGTCGATTAGTAAACTCTCGATTATTCGTGTTTCAATTTTTGGAAGTAGTTTCAATCTTTGGAACACCTTCATCGACGAAGCACATTGTACTGAGCAAAGTGGTGAGTGTAAATTCTCATATTCGTAGTTACCGAGAAAAACTTTTTATTTATATATTTTGTAACCGTAACAATTGAAGTTGTAAGATAACCGGCTAATTTATTAGGATAAAGCTGATACTGAAGCACTCAATAATTAAGCTTTTCATTATGACGCCAGTGTACTGCATGGTTAATAAGTTAACACAAAATCATCTTTAACTCTTAAAAGTTAACTGCAGTGTTGTCCATACTTGAAATATATATACCGTATTACGAATGATTCAAATTAAATTCCACAAAACGGAAAATATGGGGTATACTAAAATGCGTAGTTTTCGAAAAAAATCGGGAAAAACTCATTTTTAAAGTGCTAAAAAGTGTGTCGTTACTTGCCAATACTACTACTATTACCACTACTACTATACTACTACTAGTACTACTACTACTACTACTACTACTACTACTACTACTACTACTAATAATAATAATAATAATAATAATAATAATAATAATAATAATAATAATAATAATAATAATAATAGCTTTCAAATATTTAGGATCAATATTAGCAGACGAAAATCATATTCACGAAGAAATTAAATGTCGACTAAAAGCAGGGAATTCGTGTTACTATTCGGTTCAAAATCTCTTGTCGTCGCGAATTCTGTCGAGGAATTTGAAGCTTAAAATATATAAAACGATAATCATGCCTGTTGTTCTGTATGGTTGTGAAACATGGTCACTTACTCTGAGGGAAGAACATAGACTGAAAGTATTTGAGAATAAGATCCTGAGAAGAATATTCGGACCCAAGAGGAACGAGAATGGGGAATGGCGGAAGCTTCATAACGAGGAACTACATAGTTTATACGGTTTACCCAACATTGTTAGGGTCGTCAAGTCTAGGAGGCTTAGGTGGGCAGGTCATGTAGCTAGAATAGAAGAAAGTAGAAACGCTTTCAAAGTCTTGACTGGTAGACCCATAGGAAAACGACCATTAGGAAGACCTAGGCGCAGATGGGAGGACAATATTAAGATGGATCTCGCAGAGATAGGAATACAAAGTAGAAACTGGATGCAATTAGCTAAGGATAGAAGTCAGTGGAGAGGTTTTGTGAACGCGGCACTGAACCTCCAGGTTCCATAGGCCATAGAGTTAGTTAGTTAGTTAATAATAATAGCTAGTTTTGTCCAATTGGAACATTATTTATTTATGTACTGTAAAAACTAGATTATCACACAGTAGGTGTATTTTTTGTTCTCTTCTGTTGTAAATGATACACATATAATTTTAACAGTGGCACAAATACTCCTGTTACACATGTGGCCCCGCTTAGTGTAGTGGAATCGAACCTGGGGCGGGTAGGTGCGAACGGCCCCGGGTTCGATTCCCGGTGGGGGCACTCGGTCGAGAAAGTGTAAATAACTTTTTCAGGCCAGACATCCTGAATGAGGTTTTTCTCGGTTTCCCTTATTCACACTAGGCAAATGCTGGGGTGGTACCTAACTTACATGTTCCAGGCCGCTTCCTTCCTTCCCCAATCCTTTCTTTATTCCCTTTCCAGGGATAGTGTGCTCGCCGAGGGACGTCATTCCTCATACCTGATGGGCTAAATGGCCATAGATGCTGAAAGACCAGAAATCTAAATCCAAGTCCGAAACTCTGTTACACATATATCAGTTGCAAATAAGCAGTTTGTCTTTTGTGGGTGCTCCCTCTGTATTCATTTGTATTCCTTCTAAGAAATTGGGTGGGGTACGAACCTGGAAATGCGTTATACCATCATCATTACCAACATACGTATTCTGTCATTATTGGCAGGTCACTTGCTGCAACTGGAAAGATTGCATGGTCCACAGTCTTCCGCTAACCTCTTCGTCTTCATGTATGATTTCTCTGCTTTCATATCATCCAATAATTGTAGTCTTCTTTGTCCCCTCCCCATCTTTCCTGCCACCATACCCCCTCAGCACGTCCTTTATGACACAGTTCCTTCTTACCCAAAGTCCCAACCAGTTTTTCTTCCTTTTCTTAATAATATCTAAAATTGTTCTCTTCTCCTCCACTAGTTCTAACATACTCTCATTCGTTTTCCCCTCGACATAGTTAATTATTTCCATGTTTCTCCACATCCACATTTCGAAAGCTTCCAGTCATTGTTTTTATCAATTTTGCGCAATATCCATGTTTCCGACCCTTACAGCACAATACTCCACACGAAGCATTTTGTAAGTCTTTTACTCAACTCTTTCTTCAGGGTCCCACGAAATAGTGTTTTCTTTCTTGTAAAGGCTTCTTTCGCCATTTCTATCCTTCCTTTTATTTCATGTTCACACTTCACATCATTACTAATAATACTACGCAGATATCGAAAACTAGTCACCAGTTCTGTTTTCTCCATTCCTACTTCTATATTTGACACCGATCCCTTCGTTCCAATCCGACCAGCTTTTGTCTTTCTAACATTTATGTTCATCCCATATTCTTCACAGCCCTTCCTTTTTTTTTTCTAACATCTTAATGCCATATGATAACGTTAATAATGAATCTGAATTTATGGAATATGAAAGATAATTGAAATGTTTTGGAAAATCGATCGGACAAAAATAATTCCTGTCAGTAAATTACATTTCCTAATTTAAAAGAAAAAAAGAAACATTTGGCCATAATCGTTGTATATCTTAGCTTCCTCTGCCCAAATCCAAGTTCTAGCCCACTTGCTTTAACATAGCTAAGTGGAGCCACTAACCAGACACTTGTCGCAATGGGTATGAAGTAACTCTTCGTGCTTCGATAGCAATTAAAATGTAAATGACATTTTGCCAGCTACAAAATGACTTATCTGATAGTTGTTACTACTGTCTGTGAAATATGTCTTTGAGAATTTACTTTCAAAATAGGTAATAATTTCGAATTTCATGCAGATGATAAGGCGTTATAGAAGAAGTCTTGGACACGGTAGTACTTTATTATATTTTCCCATTAAATGGAAATAATTCAATGAATTTCCATTTTTACAAGGGGACATACTCCGCGGCAACACATTTGGAACTGATATTAGAAATGTATTAAACATACTTTTGGGGAAGAGGTATCCATAGCTTCTGGAATTAGCTCCGGGAGCTCTTTAAAATCTTACGAAGTACTGCGTGCTCCTTTACTTTAGATTTACGTAAAGATAATGGTTATAAAGGTAGTGTTCCTTAGAATAAAAAATATTCTCCTTAAATTTCTAAAAGCGGTATTACATTCGATAATCGTTGTTACATTTCTTCTCCATATTCACTCTAGTTATAAAGCGAGACTAAGCAGGGATCAGAAAAAATTGACTCCTCTAGTTCATGTTGCAAGATTGAGAAGACGAAAAGATAACCGTCTCCAATTGAAACAATGTGTCCGAGATACTTTGGAAACCGAAAATAGATGTGAATTTTGTGGAAGGTCATTTGCTAGCACCACGATGGTAAATTAATCAATTGACTACAGTGGACGTCGGATGTCACCAAGTACGTGTTGACACAATAAGATTTTGTGCCTACAATTATATATGCAAGGGTGGTGCTGAACTTTTGTCTCGCCCTGTACGTGAAATGTAGTGACAATCAGAAGCGGACTGGGAGTACAAGGGCCCACCCAGAAAATGATACTTAAGGGCCTTTATGAATACGAAGTTGGTCTGGAGTCTGAACTATTCTTTTAGGAATGAATCCTGAGCTGGAGACTTGGATAGCTAAATCCCCGCTCCCATGAAATGTATCTATAGCCAAGTATTATTTCGCTTTCTTTATTATTCACAATCCGAAAATCTTTGCAATGAATCGTACATATGCCTTCAAAGCGACGACTTTTTATATTGAAAGAGATCTGAATATGATACGATTCTATTCCAACGACCCTTCGCCCCCCGCTACTGGACCCTACTATAATTATGGTTTCTGAAAGTTTCTGAAAACTGAATCATGAAACAGAAGACAGGCCATAGAACCAATACGATGTCGTGAGAATACTCCTACTGCATTTTTTCATTTTAACTAAAAAAAAAAAAAAAAAAAAAAAGACAAACTATACAGAGAGCCCCGGTTTCGTCTAGTAGTTATAACTTCGGACTTCTGTTTACGCTGTCAAGAGTTCGATATCCGGTGGGGGTGCAACTTTTAGGCGTTCACCCAGCGTCGTATATCTGCACTCGGAGGTTTTCCAGGGTTTCCCTCAGTTACACCAGACGAATGCTGGGATGGTACATTGAATAAGGTCCTGGATCTTCCTTCCCAATCCCTTTGCACGAAGGCGTGCGTTCGGGGACGTCATTCCTCGGTCTTGAGACAGGCTTAATCCAAGATGATATAAATGCCTATTCAATTAAAGTTTCGATTTTCCCTACATATATAGCAACTTAAAATGACATTTTCTCTCACAAAACTTCATTTCCTTCCATCCATCAGTCTATAAAACGTCTGTTGCAAGTGTGAACTTCGATACATGTAATGTAATGATTGTAGTGATGTTTTTTTCCAATCTAGAGGTGAATATACATACTTTTCTCCTTATAGTTAGTTTAATGTTATTGCTTTACCACTAGCGCAAGCACACAAGTCTCATCTTGTGTCTAATTTTCCTTGCCTACTTCTTTTTATTTTTTTCTGGGGGCGAGGTGAATTTTCGAGTAACTTGGAGGATTCCACGCATATTAATCCGACACTGGTCGTGGGTACCGTCTTCCCCTTGTTATTTCTATTGAGGTACACTCATGTCCAAAATTATTGTCGCATGTCTATAAATATGTTGCTGTAGGAATATAATTTGATAACGAATTCGCCCGGTATTTCTTATAATGGTAGTATGTGTATAATTGGCAAAGACATGTATGTGGCAAATTTAATGTCAAAAGAGCAGTAAACAAGAACAATAAAACGAAAATAAAACTTTCTTGTCCATTTAGCAACATTTTGTTTTACTCATTCTTATTTTCGTATTTATAATTCTTTTCCTATGAAATTTCCCACAAATATACATTTCCTGATTATGCACATAGTATAGTAATATTGGGTGATTCTGGACAGTCGCTGAATCTGGATATCCTAAGCTTACGATAGTATTGTTCTTCACCTATTTGAAGCACCGTACCTTCCTACAGTTCAGTGCTTAGTAGGAAGTGTACAGAGTTTTATACAGTACGTAGTTTCGAGGGTGGGGGAAAGAAGAAGAAACAGGTAAGTTCATGCACGTTTTTTGACCTGATGTAACGTTTCAGTGGAATATGTTAAGGTTTTACATAGAAGTGGTTGTCAGCAAATGGTTAAGTAAGACATATATAGAAGCGAAGACCTTACTTTGCTAGTTGCATATTGGAAGAATTCTATTACTTTGATCGCGCCTGCTCAACGCGTGCACAAGACGGGCGAATCCAGACGTTTAAAGAAGGGTGAATTCGGACACATTTATTATGTTAAGGTGAATCCGGACAATGCAATTAATGAACTAAGATGATTCAGAACACTCACTCTTCTCTCCCTTTTCACTTTATGAGTGTGAAATAGTATGTGAGCTCTATTGCTTATATCTAGCGTCTATTCATTTTTGCCATAAATGGATTCCGAGGGATTACCAGAAAAATCTATAAAATTATCTTAGGATCTACCAACACAACTAAATTACAAAATGCTAATCATAAGGTGTTCAGAAATTCTATACTACTGAATGGCTACATCATCTGCTATATTCCTATTTGATCCGCAACAAATTTGGAAACATGAATTTCTTTTGTCGAATGAACAATGATCCGCAAGAAGCTGGAAACAATTCCTCTTCTGTGTCGTCAGACTCATCCCCAAACACGTCTCAATAGCCTTCAGAGTCATCAGTAAAACAGTTCCTATCTTTTCCTGCTGTTACTTCTCGCAAACCCACATCCTTAAGGTCAGGCGTTGCTAAAAGATTGAGAACCACGAAACAAAAGATTAACCTCCTCAAACACAATCGAAGGTATGGATGAAAACAACTGTGGATTTTGTGGGAAGAATGATTATGCATCAAACATATACCGTTCCTGGGTGTCGTATACTGTGTGTAGATCTGGTTTCATGAAAGATGTGTGGGAGGTGATAAGGAACTGTATTTTATCTGTGCACAAATGCTAGTGTCACGAGGAAACCGATTGAAGTGTGACTAGAAGTTGTGGACGAGTTTACGCTCAGCCGAAGTGTTTTTGTGTACAATTAAACCCATTAGAGGGGAAAACCCTCGATCTCAACCGTTCCGGAGATATAAAGGAATAAGGGGAAGGCTGGTGCTCCGATATTTTACGAATTTTTCAATATGTAGCGATGTTACAAGTAAATGAGACTTCTAAAAATGAAGAATTTCTTCATCCACGAAACTTTAGTAGTGCATCGCCTTAGACATGACGACTACAAAAACGAAGAGTCGCTAAAAATTCTAGGGGAAGAGTGTTTTGGAGGAAAGTGAAAATGACGGGAGTTCCATTGTTGTTTGAAATAGGCGTGTAAGGTGTCTATGTATAGGTTTTTTGGTACGCTGAATCGAATAAAAACATCATCAGGTCAAACAGGATGAAAAATGTTTAAAAAAAAAAGATGTCGTCTGAACTTACCAAACATTTATAATTTCTACAATTATTAACCGATTGGACCTTTTGCACAGAATATGGCCGTGATCACATTTTCTCATTTTCTACGAACTGAAGACATGATATATTAGCAATTAATATCATACAATTTTGTTCTTCGTGTCAATAGTGCTTGTTATTCCTTACAGCTCCTTCTTTTTCCGGCCCCGGGTAAAAACCACGCCACTCACCTCAACATTCAACACCATTTTATTCGTTCTGGTGCATCTTTCGCAACGTTTAAATACAACTTTCACACACATTCACTCGCAACGTAGCCGAAAATCCACGAAATATCACAGCAACAGCTTTCTCCTTACCCCTCTATATCTCCGGAACGGTTGAGATCGAGGATATTTCCCCTCTTACGGAATTCATTGTTCACAAAATCACTTCGATTGCGCATAAAGTTGTCCATAATTTCGAGTCACACTTGAATCGTTTTCCTCGTCAGTGCACTAATAATCTAGTTGTTACTAGCAAAAATTAGTAGTACAATGTAGTTCTAATGGAAACAAATGTGATTACTATGTTTAATGATTAAACGCTATAGTGATAGTTACACTACTGTGCATTTAGCTTACAATTTTAACAGTAATTACTACAGAAATTGCTATGTTAGTCATCATCATCATCATAGGTATTCTGCCTTTATTGGCAGGTCACTTGCCGCAGCTGAGAAGCTTCCATGCTCCACGGTCCTCCGCTAACTTTTCGTCTTCGCGTATGATCTTTCTGTTTTAATATCATCCATTAATTGTAGTCTCCTTCGCCCCCTCCCTCTCTTTCCCGCCACCATACCCTCTAGGACGTCCCTCATGATACAATCTCTTCTTAGGCAATGTCCCAACCAGTTTCTCTTCCTCTTACTAACAATATCTAAAAGTGTTCTTTTCTCACCCACCATTTCTAACACTCTCTCATTCGTTTTCCGCTCGACCCAACTAACTCTTTCCATTCTTCTCCACACCCACATTTCGAAGGCTTCCAGTCGATTTTCGTCACCTTTACGTAATGTCCACGTTTCCGCCCCATACAGTACAACACTCCACACGAAGCATTTTATGAGTCTTTTTCTCAATTCTTTGTTCAAGGTCCCACAAAACAGACTTTTCTTTCTTTTAAAGGCTTCTTTCGCCATTCCTATCCTTGCTTTTATTTCACGTTCGCATTTCATGGCATTACTAAGAATACTACCCAGGTATCGAAAACTATGTTAGTAATTTGTCGGTGGGTCAGTGGGTGAAGTGGGTTAACTTTTTTGAGTGGATCAGTGGGTCGTGGGTCAATAGCATGTGACCCACTGTGACCCACCACGGGGCACCACCTACCGTGACCCACTGCGACCCACCACCCACCGTGACCCACTACGACCCACCGACTCAGTCTGACTTACCGACTCTGCTCACTGCATTGTAGACAGTATCTTCTGAAGACTGGTGAATTTGTCTGCGTTTCACTTTCCCTTCCTTTTCCATTTGTTTCTGTCTACTTACCTGAGGTGAGTATATCTAAGTAAAAAAAAGCACTTTAGGCACTTTTGGATATTGATATTTGTAATTGCAATAATAGCAATAGGATTTATACTATTACTTGGCTTTCGAGATCTGTGAGTTTTTAGAGGAGCTAAATACTGAAAAAAATTGAATCACTGTAATATATAAATTATTATATAAAAAATCCAATGTAACTATGTGTGGCTGATCATCGCGGCCAAATTGCAAAGTCAAATGAAATGATTTTTGGTATATAATTAGGTCTTAATCCAAACTGGGCTGTTATATTGCTTTCATTATAATACATATCCTAAGGAGGTAGTGAGGGGAGCTGAAATTCAGTATATTAACTCTTTATTGAAAATAAACAGAATGGGTCCTAGCATTTTTTTAAATTCTCCTTTATGGGGGAAGGGGGAGCACTTTCTGGAAAATTAGTAGTGAGTTGGTTTGTAAAATGATCGAAAACGATCGATATTAGTTAAGAAAAGTGCAGAAATAAAAAATACAGTGCTTCGCTTCATATATCCATTGCTTTGTACTATAATAATTGAAGAAGCGCTATGTTAATTATGTGGAGCGCTTACAGCACAGGGTAATCAACCCATAAAGTTGTGAGAAAAATAGACATAAAATTTGCATCCATTGCTGGCTGGATATATCTTTGTGTTAAAAATGTGAAGGAAATAGTAAAATAAATCAATAAAACAAATGTGGTTGATACTTCCTTCAATATAGCTAATTGAATCTTATCACATAACATTTGTCATAAGAATTGGACACTGAAGAAACTAGGGAAAATTTGATAAGAAAAATTGAAAATTTTGTGCCCGCCGAGGGAAAGTTTGGAGTAAATCGGTTGATTGACAATATTTTAGTTCCTCATCGTTATTATCTAGTATAGCCCAGTCTGCAAATCACATTCTTCTATCTGAGTCATCCTCCGTTAGATATTGCTGCAGTTTGAGTTTGTATGAATTCCACTTGTTTGTGTGCAACACACGGAGTATCGATCTCTGAATTACACCTAGGGGCGTACGCAGGGGGTTTGGATACCCCCGAAATCCCGACCTTTTTGTGAATTGCGACTTTTAGGGTCAATTTTAGAAATTTTCATATAATTTAGCCTCAAATTGTATTTGGACCACCCCCGAAACGCTTTAGACCTCTTCCGAAATAAATTACTACGTACGTCCCTGCCTGAAACTGTAAGCTAAACGTCTGGTACTGGGTTTCGGGCTTTCCACCAGGGATGCTACAACTGCCGTTGTTGTTGTCTCATTCGTTGCAGTCCTCGGGCATTAACTGCCTTGTTTGTCGTGTACAGATCTGGAAACTTGAAATTTTTGCAAAATGCATGACATTGTGGTATGTGCAATGTTGTCCCTCTTTGGATGTCGGGCGTTGAAGTCATCAGCGATGGTTCTGGCATTGCGTTACACACTGATGAGAACAACTTCAATCCTTTCTTAGTAGATGAGAGCCATGTTACAGAATCTGAAAAGACAAATCAAAACCTATTACACAATGCAACATGTAATGTTTACTTCACAAAATTTCATTACTGATTAAACTTCAGATTCGGATTTCTGATTAAAAGTTAGCCTAATATCATGTGTCGCATGCCCGCTTCCTATTTGAAATATTGGACCTGAATTCAAAATTGTCTGATTTCAAGATGGCCACTAATGGCCACCATGATGCCAAATAGCACCGTCTGGTGCTGGTGCATGCCCACCCCAATTACCTACATTCAAAGTTTCGTCATTATTTTTCAAGCACACTGAGAAAAAAAAATGTAGGTGGCATACTTAAAAACGTAGGTTACATTCGTAATTCCTGTAGTTTCTGGACTTAACGTACAACCGTATATAACATCCTGCAGCAAACGTATAGCTGAAGAAGTATGTATTATACAAACTGTCTGCATAAGTGCAATGACGTCATTCATATGACGTCATCTTCAGTAACAAGTATATACGGAGGTGATATCTAGCTTTGTGACGTCAGGATCGTATGTAGCATGTGGGTTAATAGTGACGACACACACTGACTATCAGGACGGAGCATAATTTCAAGAAGTATGCAATATACGTTCTGTGCGTGTGTTTCTTGCGTTCAACCCCGAGACAGCATCTATATTGTACTTGTGCCCCGTACGTACGACTAGATACAGTATACGTATTGTACGTATGTATTATACAGATTTTCCTTATGTCGCACACAGCTTGTCCCGATACAGCATACAGAATATCCGTATGCACCATACAGATTGCACATATGTAGCTTACAGACTGTCTGCATGCAGGATATAGATTATACGTATGTCGCGTACAGGTTGGCCATATGTAATGTATGGATTGGATGTATGTAGCTTATAGATTGTCCATATGAAATATACGGATTTTACCTGTATCGCATACGTATTGCCTTGTTGTAATATATGAATTGGACATATTCAGGATCTAGATTGTACGTATAGTGCACCATTATTGAAGTGCTGCAACATACTGAGAAATGCATGATACATTCTTACTGTAATGTTGTCACATTGTTTTTCTCTGTATGGAAACAAAAATAGCTTAAAATATGGTTGATCTCCATTGTGCCAATAATAATAAAATTAACATTGCTACACTTTTCAAATCTTAGTTTAGAGCAATGAAACTGTCCAAAGAAATGTATTAACCTGCAGGGTGTCCTGTAAGTTTGAGCTTCCTGCTAATTCGTTGGAAAGCTACTGCAAAGCCAAGTGTTGAAAAGTGACACAAGCGTTAATTTTAAAATTATGGGCACAAAGAAGGTTAACCATATGTTAAACTATTTTCGTTTTCATACAGAGTAAATCAATATGTGATATATTACTGTAAGAATTTATCGTATGGTTTGCAGTTATTTGCACCACTTCAATAATAATGCAAAATGCACAGTCATATACAATCCTATATTCAAACTCAAACCACAAGAGGCCTGAATAGAATTTTCCAGAAATAACTTCTGTGTACATTTTAATTAACAGGTATGTTTTTTTATTATTCAATGTCGTAATAATTAAAAGTATGCTGATAGCCGAAAACGTGTTCACTCACAAGATGATTCCTACTCAGTACTCGCCATTAAAAATGCAACACCAAGAAGGAGACTGGGTAGCTGCACCAAAGTTCCCAGGCAGATACCTAATAGTAAGTGCAGAATATTCTTAAACGTCCGCTATATTCGCTGTGTGACAACGTGGTGACAGCGGAGGCGTTGTGCAGCCATCGACTAAACATATTTATCCTTCCCTGCTTTAGACATTCTGCAAATTTGGACTTTCCTGGATGCATCCTTCTTAGTGCAACATTTTAAGCAACGAGCAGTTTAACAGTCTCATACATTGCTTAAAGAAAGAGCAATGATTCTCAGAATTACTCGGAACATATATATACAATAATTTAAAACGGTTATTTCAATCTTTGCAATTCAGAGCACGAAAAGAAGTATAGCTAAAGGAACACTGATTTTAGCCAGATAGTAACTAGTAAACTCAATCACACTCAGTACCATTAGTTGCTTGGTGTTATCCGTAAGTCAGAGATCATGGTATCTCATTTCGTGTAGATTTTTGCATTTGTTTAATGCTAAAAATGTATTTTATCGCTAATTGAACCCAGTACCATATATATACCGACAGGACCTACCTTAGTCACAAGGTGACATGAGTGATACACTAAACTATTCGATTAACACCTGCGGCCTTGTCAACACTAGTTAAAGTTACAAAGTGATCAAGTAAATACGGAACATAGTTCATACAAAGTATAGCGATGTATGAAGTCTGCGTTTCATATGACTTGGATAAAGGATACATCTGAAATAGCAACAAAGAAATATATAATGTTTTCTCTGGATAATTTGGATTAGTCCAGAATTCGAACACGTATACGTTGGTAAGTCCAGCTTTTTTTTCTTTCTTTCTTCGGATTCCCAATAAAACAACACCTTCGCTAGACATGTTCAGTATACACATTGCCTTACATACAGAACAATACATTAGTTATTAATACATGTCTTAAATAATAGTGCTTCGTATAGAATTTTACTTCATCCAATCGTAATAGCACAAAGATAAAAAATATTGCGAGGGATAATGTTCTTAT
This sequence comes from Thermobia domestica, assembly GCF_964235325.1. NCBI lineage: Eukaryota > Metazoa > Arthropoda > Insecta > Zygentoma > Lepismatidae > Thermobia > Thermobia domestica. The sequence continues at coordinate 151,888,674 of NC_137469.1, forward strand.
TACAGAGAAAAAGAGTTGAAATGACTTAACACTAACAAACATTTTCTTTAAACAGAGATAATATTTTATTCTAATTTATGGGAGAAAGAAATAATTTGTAGTGCAGTATCTTTATTAGGGTTATATATTCGTACAAAAGAATGTAAATACAATTGGGTCTGTCTTCAGAAAGGACGTACTTTTAGCCACAACCTACACTGCTTCTTTTCACTGTCTTTCCAAGCAGAATCCTGGTTTTGTTTTGATGCACGAAATACCTGAAACAAAAATCAGAAAATATTTAAAATATTAAATTCAGTGTGCTTAACTTGGTTGTACTTAACAATACAAAGTATCTTAACATTTTTGAGATTAAATGGACAAAATCTATTCGGTCAGGTATGGACTTTTGGGTTGCACGTAGAAAAACTATGAAGGATACATCTGATGCTGAACTATTGATGCTGAACAACTCAAAACGTATTACTATTCAAAAGTAAGTGGGTACCCCAATGGGGTACCTAATGTCTGTATTTTTTTAGATATGTGGAAATGTATGTCTCTAAAATGTAAGGAACTGACATTTGTTTACCTAAAACCTCAACTCGGTAAGCCTTAGGGATATTGAGATATGGGAAAATAAAGAGCGACACCATAGAAGTGTGGAGTTTGTGTACTAGGTGGTGCAGTTTCGGAAACGTAATTACGAGGGCTTACGACACCTCAAAAGTAGTTTCAATTAAATACACTACACACACGCTCTCATGGGGGTTTTCGGGTACCATGATATTCGCAGAACTCTCATTTCTAAATATTCTAAAATATGTCTTAATAACGTTTTAAAGAACGTTAGAGGTGTGTGTTTACCGAAACCGCAAGTCGATACGCCTAACAGTTACCGAAATATGGTGAAATAAAAAGCGACACCATAGGTACGTGGAGCTTGCATATTAGACAATACAATTTAGAAAATTAATTAAAATATGACTATCAAGATATTGTCAAATAAAGGGAGGATCCATATAGTTATGGGGTTTTCGTGTTAGGTGGTAAAATTTCCGAAACCGGTCATGTAAAGTTAATAAGCATCAGTAGCAATTTCATCTTAAAATAATTAGGTATTTCCATGGAGTTTAAGAACATCATGTGGTCTACCAAGATTAAATTTTAAAAGCTTTGTAAAATATATTTTGACATTTGTAAAGAGTATTAGAAATATGTATTTACCTAAAACTTCCAGCTAGTACATCTAGCAGCTAGAGAGACACCATACAATAAAAGCGTATTAGATCTTGAAATTTCAGAAAACAATTATTGATCCTAACAAAAGTTAAATAAGATGGTACTTATATGGGTTAAGTGAGTACCTCAGACTCGTCAGTACAATTTCGATCGAAAGATTAATTCAACTCTAAATTTTCTTTGGACAATTCCAAGCGTTCATCGGGCTCTGAAATAAAGTGAACATTTTTTGTCAATATCTAATATAGCAAGCGAGATATAAGGAATTATGCATTTTATGACGTCGTAAAAATAGAGACCCACATGGATTTGTACTTTTGAGTATTTGCTGTAAGAAGAAGAAATTTCAGAAAACAACCGTATATACCTTAATAGGCAATTAAATGGGCGAGGGCACGATGGCTTAGTGGTAGAGTGCTTACCTCTGGTGTATTTGGTTCTTGGTTCGATCCACGGTCAAGTCAGTTTGTAGTGCACATCGTATTCGTTGGTTTTCTCGGGGTACTCTCTTTCCTCCCACCTTTGCATTCCATCAATTCTGTCAACAACATTCACTTGCTTTAATCATAATCTCCCTGAGACTAAAATGCATAATCGTGGGTCGCTACACTGAAATATTTCCTTTTATTTAATTTTAAAATTAAATAGGGAGTTAAGTATGATCGTATCTCTACAGGTTAAGTGAATACTCCAATAGTTTCTGCAAAAAAGCTTTGTTAAATACCCTACCACTAAGCTACTGTGTCCCCGCCCACTGAATTGTCTATTAAGGTATATACAGTAGTTTTCTGATTTTTTTTTCTAATAGGAAAGACCCAAAAGTACAAATCCGTAAAGATCTCTATTTTTACGTCATAAAATATATAATTCCTTATATCTTGGTTACTATCTTAGATATTGACAGCGAATTTTCATTCTTTTGCACAGCAGCTCGATGAACCTTTGGAATTGCCTGAAGAAAACCTAGGACTGAACTAATCTTTCGATCGAAATTGTACTGAGGTACTCATTTAACCCATAGAAGTACCATCTTATTTAATTTTGTTGCCACCAATAATTATTTCCGAAATTTCAAGATCTCGTACGCTTTTATTTCACAGTGTTTCTCCAGATGTTAGATGTACTAGCTGGAAGTTTTGGGTAAACACATATTTCAAATACTGTTTACAAATGTCAGATTATATTTTCAAAAGCTTTTAAAATTTAATTTTGGTAGACTCCATGATGTTCTAACACTCCATGAAGATATCTAATTACTTTAAGATGAAATTGCTACTGGTGTTTATTAACTTTCCATGACCGATTTCGGAAGTTTTAGCATCTAACACGAAAACCCCTTAACTGTGTTGGTCCTCTCTTTATTTGACAACATCTTGATAGCCGTTAGTCATATTTTAATTCAATTTCCGAATTGTAGCGTCAAGTATGCAAGCCCCACATACCTATAGTTTATTTTCCCATACCTCGGTATCCATAAGGCTTACCGAGTTGCAGTTTTCAGTAAAAAAAAAAAAATCAGTTCTTTACATTTTAGAGACATGTATTTCCATATATCTAAAACGCAGAAATTAAGTACCGCATTGGAGCCCCATTGGAGTACTTACTCACTTTTGCATAGCAGGGTAAAAACGCCAGTGGTTCTCACTTTAAGGTTGAAAACATACTATTTTGTCTCTTCTCTGAGCATCGTGAATCTGTCGGAGCTGTACCATAGTTGGAAAGACTCACTGATCCTTCCTATAATGACCATGTAGTTAGAATTAAAAAAGGAGTAGCCGTTGAAGGAAAAAAAATATTTTAAAATCCTTGCACCAGTAGTCGTCACCTTAAAATCAAAATGTTCCAGTAGTAGTAAGGATTTTCTACCAGTGTTCGTCACTCAAATAACTTGACATAATTTATTCAAAAACGCACTGTGTATCAGTTTAGGGTTAAGAATACAATATAAAGTAGTAAGCTTAATAACTTTGCATCACTTTTAGCACTCAAGAAATAAAATAAAAACGTTTTTACATACTTTTTAAAGCAATTTCAGGGAGAAAAATGTTAACTGAATTCAAAAGTTAACTGTATATCACTTCCACGTTAAGAGTACAATATTAAATACTAGGTTTAATAACTATACGTCACTTTAAACTCTCAAGAATGAAAATAAACGTTTGTACATACATTTTAAAAACAATCTGAGAAACAAAATAAGTTAACTGAATTCAAAATTTAATTATACATCCCCTTAAGCTTGAGAATACACTATAAAATACAGAGATTAATAAAAAATGAAATCTTTAAGTTTAACGTCCCACGATTAAGCCGGTTAGGCTAAAGGAGACGGTGATAATGAGAAATGAGTGAAATGGTTGAATGAAGAAAGTGGGAGGAAACGGGAGAACCCCGAGAAAACCCACGAGCACGGTGTTTGTCCACTACAAAGTCCACACGGCGCGAGTTGGGATCGAACCAGGAACCCCAAGCACCGTAGGTGAACGCTCTACCACTGAGCCACCGCGCCCCACTGAGATTAATAACATTGCATTACTGAAGAATGAAAACAAAAATGTTTTAGCTACCTATATTGTATTTACATGTTACCGGTATTTCTCATTAACTTTTTTTTTTGATACCTCATGATCAAGTGTAGGGATGCGCAAGAGAAAAGATTTGAGATTGTCTCCTCTCGAAAAGGTGCCACGAAAGTTATGTCTCGTCTCGAAAACTGGATCCGTTTCTATTGGAAGAGCTCTGTTTCGTCTCGAATTTCGTAACAAAAATTCTGTCTCGTCTTGTCTCGTGCGCATCCCTAATCAGGTCCATAGCCAAAAACTTCATTTCGGAGGGGGTTCGATAGGGCTTTGGGATATCCGAATTTAGATATAGATAATCGATATTGACAAACTATCGAAACTTGTTCGAAATATCGAAAAATACAGCAATATCGAAATATAAACAATATCAAAAATCGAAAATATAGAAATATGAAAGAGATCAAAAATATGGATATATCGATCAAAAATGGATATATGATCTTGGAATACGATTTGGTGGAATAATGAGGGAGAAAAATAATCATTGATTAAATATTAAATTGAAAAGAAATAAGAGCCTGACGCTCAAATACTTATCTATCCGGCACCCATCTTGATCCCCATAAAATATCATGAAGTGCTTGATTGATTCTAAACCCAATAATAGTAATAGTAATTTAACAATAAACACAGAATATATAATTTACGCACCTTGAAATGTAGAAATTAATGATTGTAATCTCCAGCTTTCCAATAGACGTTTGATTTCTCCAAATGAAGATTCGGATATCTTGTTTCTTCTCAAGCAATAATGGGTTACAATAATCAGTTGCAGTCCAAAGCCAAGTCACTAAGTTAAGCATGAAAATAAAGAATTCATTAGTTAGATGCATACAAAATCCTACGCACATAAATCCGAATCTACTTGTATTAAATTGTAAATTTAAACAAACTAAATTATACTACTTTGGAAAGCGTCTCCAAATATAATGTTTTCATTCTAAAGTGAAGGAATTTTTAAAATCGGATGACCCGTTTGCGCTGTACACTCGCTATGCGTCCAATGTGAAATGAAAATGCAACATTGCCATTTACCTGTACCCACAACGTAAGTGAGTGAAGTTACTGTCTTTTACGCTAACATGTCGATGGCCAGCCCCCGTTTCAAACAGTAACTTCATTCACTTATGTTGTGGGTCCAGGTAAATGACAACGTTGCATTTTCATTTAAAATTGGGTGCGTAAAGAGTATACAGCACAAACATCTCGTCCGATTTTTTTAAAAAGTGTTCACTTTAGATTGAAAACGTCATATTTCGAGATGTTTTTTCTCTTACATTTTGTTGTAACTCTGATAATAACAGAGTTACCCTATGTCAGGGAACGTTTGAGACATCCTGTATACATCATAAGAAGTTCCTTTCTAAATTCTACACGGATGTGGTTTCATTGAATGTGAGGTGGGTGATACACATTAGGCCTTTTGGGAGTAAGTCACACGGACGACCGTAATTTTGTGTTCAAAATGTTTATGAACTGATGGGATATGTGATACATATGGCCACGGACTAGAATTTTCTCAGTATGTCAAATATGCAATCAGATTTCATGCAGCTTAATTTGGTGGAAAGCTATTGCCAATTGAGCGTTACATTTACCTCTTTCTTGCAGATGTTGAACCATGCCGTTAGCACGTGAGAAATGGATCGAAATAATCAAACTGTGGGGCGGGAGGAGTATATGTGCAGTGGTTGCCGATTGCAGAGTCATCCACAATGTGACTCTGTATCACATGTTTCAGTGTCACAGTAATTAACTAAATTTGAGAAGACGGGGACATTCGTGAACATACATCGTAGCGGTTCAAACTCGCGGAACCTTTCTCCTTCCCCATTTTGAACCGGTACATGAAAATGCCGTTTTCTCCATGTTTGCCTGCGCCGATTTTGAAAATTCCTTCACTAATCAATTTCTCTCGTCGACTACTACAAGAATCAGTTAAAATCTCGCGGGCCCTTTTTTCTTCCCCATTTTGAACTGATACATGAAAATGCGATTTTCTTCATGCTTGCCTGCGCCATTTTGACAATTCTTCACTAGTCGATTTCTCTCGTCGAGTACTACAAGAATCAGTTAAAATCTCGCGGACCCTTTTTTCTTCCCCATTTTGAACTGATACATGAAAATGCAATTTTCTTCATGCTTGCCTGCGCCGATTTTGACAATTCTTCACTAGTCGATTTCTCTCGTCGAGTATTACAAGAATCAGTTAAAATCTCGCGGTTCTTTTTCATTCCCCATTTTGAACCGGAACATAAAAATGAGATTTTCTCCATGTTTGCCTGCGCCGATTTTGAACATTCCTTCACTAGTCGATTTCTCTCGTCGAGTACTACAAGAATCAGTTAAAATCTCGCGGGCCCTTTTTTCTTCCCCATTTTGAACTGGTACATGAAAATGCGATTTTCTTCATGCTTGCCTGCGCCGATTTTGACAATTCCTTCACTAGTAGATTTCTCTCGTCGAGTATTACAAGAATCAGTTAAAATCTTGCGGCCCTTTTTTCTTCCCCATTTTGAACCGGAACATGAAAATGAGATTTTCTCTATGTTTGCCTGCGCCGATTTTGAAAATTCCTTCACTAATCGATTTCTCTCGACGAGTACTACAAGAATCAGTTAAAATCTCGCGGGCCCTTTATTCTTCCCCATTTTGAACCGGTACATGAAAATGCGATTTTTTTCATGCTTGCCTGCGCCGATTTTGAAAATTCCTTCACTAGTCGATTTCCCTCGACGAGTACTACAAAAATCAATTAAAATCTCGCGGTCGTCTTTTCTTCCCCATTTTGAACCGATACATGAAAATGCGATTTTCTGCATGTTTACCTGCGCCGATTTTGAAAATTCTTTCAGTAATTTATTTCTGTTGTCGAGTACTATAAGAATCAGTTAAAATCTCGCGGGCCCTTTTTTCTTCCCCAAGCCAATATTTTTGTATATTTTGAATGTATTCAAGTATGGAACAAAAGTATTATATAATTCTCTTAGTAGGTTTCTCAACTTAATATTTTTCAACTTAAATTTTATTTATTTTAATTATTTATTTTCTTGTGACTCCATATTTAATTGCAATCGTTCATTGGGGAGAAGGGTGGCGATTCTCAAATATATAAATATAGTATTCTTAAAATTTATGTGTTCTCGTACTATTAGTTTCTTCCACTAGACCTGGAAATTGCAAAATTAATACCTGGAAAACCTGGAAAATTCAGGGAAATTGAGTTCCATATTTATGTATGAACACTGCTATTTACAAGTTTTTTTCGAATAGGGAGAACTGTACAAAAGGGTGTTTTGGGAATGATATAACAATAGGTTTCTGGGAGTGTTGTTCGAAATGAAATCTTTAAGTTTTACGTTCCACTATTATGCTGGCTAGGATAAAGATAACGGGGTGTTGTTCGGTGGGGGTCAATGTTGCCAATTTTGGGTAAAGTCGCTAAATAAGGGGAATTCGACCTCAACGATAGCGTAGGTTGACCATAAAATTTTCAGTTAAAAACGGGACAGGTTCTTGCAACCCTAGACTTTTAGATCTACCTTTGTTCTTATCAGTGCCTTGATATCAGATTTCCTCCTCTCTCTCTTTGTTACAGAGCGGGTACTTATGAAAAAGGAAAGACACGTTGAAATTTGTTCAACACACAACCAACTGCTAAAACCTCTGCTGCCTTTCGAGCAGTACTGCGAACTATAGAGTATGTTTAATATAGTGAATTTCAGTTCAATTTTTGCCTCTTTGTTATTATTAATTAATAATACTTTTAAAAGGAGTAAAGATACTGGGTTTGTTATTTACTTCTTTCATTTACATAAAACGGGACGAATACTACTTTTTTCCATCTACTGACGGGACGGCCGGGACACGCCCCTGAAACGGGACTGTCCCGGTCAAAACGGGACGTATGGTCGCCCTACGATAGCGACAAAAAATATTTTTTCCGATTGGAGACTTTTTTGGGTGATTTTTAAATGACGATTTACCTACTTACACATTTAGCGACTTTTTCCTCCAAACAAAATGTTCATCTGTAGAGAAGCATTATTAGTTCAAAACAGTTTTTACGTTCTTTTTTTCTGTTTGTTTGTTTTAATCAGCGCAACTGATGAAGAGTTTGGAAATACAGCATACTCACTGCCCCACAATCCTGCATTGTTATGTTACCCTTGCCCTCTAACGAAGAACAACTACAAACTTGATGTCCTTTAGTTCGCAGAGTTTCCGTTGAGAAACACACGTAATACATCATTACCGATAGCAACAAGATTAGATATAGATGCGTGAATAAAGGCGAAGAAGATGTTTGTTATATTTGTCCTTTGGGGTCTTTTAATTATTCTGCACTTTTTCTTTTACAAAAAAATTGCTTAACGTAAGTACTGTAGTGTTAATTATTTCGGAACTATTTTGACCACAATATGAACAAAAGTACCCGAAACAACCTGAAATGATCCCTGAATTAAAGGATTGGTTGCGCCCTATTTACAAAGATGTGAGTAGAACCAGCGGCGCAAATCTGTCTTCAACATTGGGGGAGGGGGGGTAAGACCGTTACCATACTTTTTTTTTGGCGATGTCCAAAATACTTATGAAGTTGAAAAACGATGTTGTGGAGGATCAGAGTTGTCTTCAGCGTTGGGAGGCTGCAGATTTGAGGCTTATTCTGGGGGACATCTATTTTATCTCACGTTCCTTTGTAGCAATCGGACAAAAATAATCAAATTTCTCCCAAAAAACACATTTCAAATCGGATTATTGGGGAGAAGTCCCCCTCAATTCCAAGATTGGAGGGGACATGTATCCGTCATCCCCCCGGATTTGCGCCAGTGAGTAGAACATATTGTTTAGTTTACATCTACAACTTTAAAACAATGCTTATAGACAATGAATTTCTCGATTATTTTTTATAGCGACTTTTCACCCAAAATTGGAGTCGTCATCTCTCGTTTCGCAAACTTATTGCCAACATTTTGGAAACTAGTTGCGAAAAGAGCTACAATGGATGAGTCGAGTTATTTCGTCGCTTCCGCTGTGAACCTAAGTACAAGATTCCAAAGAGATTAAGAAAAAATGAAATGAAACCTTTGAGTTTTACGTCCCACAGTTATGCCGGTTAGGCTAAAGGAGACGCTGATGATAAGCAATGAATGAAATGGTGGAATGAAGAAAGTGGAAGGAAACGGGAGAACCCCGAGGAAACCCACGCACACGGTGTTTGTAAATCAGAAAGTTCATTTGACGGGGCTGGGATCGAACCCGGGACCCCAAGTACCGGAGGTGAACGCTCTACCACTGAGCCACCGCAGCTCTTAAGAGATTAAGAGTCACAAACATAGTCACTTTCAATTTTGTAATATATATAGGTCTATATATTGCATCACTGACTAATAACTAAAATCCTTGGATTGTATATATAAAAGTCGCCCCCTGCCCGTAAAAAGCTTCATTCGAACTCGGAATCGAACAATTGCATCTGTAAAACAGTGCTGAGTTGATTTTAACGTTCCTTTCAGCAGCAAGGCTGTATGAGACGTGGACCTACAGATTAACGTGGAGTCCGAACCACATAAGCTCCGGCCGGGAATCGAAAAAATGAAATGAAATCTTTGAGTTTTATGTCCCACGGTTATGCCGGTTAGGCTAATGGAGACGGTGATGAGTAATGAATTAAATAGTGGAATGAAGAAAGTGGGAGGAAACGGGAGAACCCCGAGAAAACCCACGCACACGGTGTTTGTCTACCACAAGGTTCACTTGGCGGGGCTGGGATCGAACTCGGGACCCCAAGCACCAGAGGTGAACCTTCTACCACTGAGCCACCGCGGCCCCCGACCGGGAATCGAACCCGGGTGTCCCACGCCAAAGGCGTGTTCACTAACCACTTAGCCACGAGGGAGTTCATCTGTAAGGCAGTGTAAGCAAACAAAAAAAAACGCACACTGGATGTTTGCGCAACTGAGTATCGAAACATTCTCAATGGAGTATGAGAAATAGTTAACGCCAATCAAAGTGTGCTTTTGCTTATTCATTACTTCGTTAATACTTAATTCCTTCTAGAAATAGTGAAACTATACTATGAAGAAACACTAATAAACTAATAACAATTACGTTGTATTTCTTACCACACCACGAAAGTAATATACCATTTTTACCACCCATAGAATTTGAACCTAGTACTATACTGCATTAGTCACGCCGTAACGAAAGATGAAATTCAAACACCTGGCACTCGTACCTGTTGAAGCTGTGTTGTAGCTACCTGTATATCACGCGGCCTGCGTTGATACTCCTCAACATAAATACCTCACAGCCCAAAGCTAGGAAACATCACAGACAGAAGACAGGGGCACAAGCAGTGCCTGACACTTCACGAGCTCAAACCCGCCAAGACTCAACTCAACATGACCTTCAATTACGTTCTAGAAACCAAACCAATGCTAAGGCACAAACTTACCAACTTCCTATATGAAAACACCAGAAAAAAAATCTAACTTTTTTTGTTTCAAAGTGATGACATAACAATAATACTAAAAAGGTTTTAATTTTCAGTAACCCAAACATTAATTAATTAGGGAACATAACAAAGCAAAAATAAATAAAAATAAAAATAAATTAAATTAAAAAATAAAAATCTGACAAGTAAACTCTCCCTGACTACGTTTTTTTTTTTTTTTAAATTTCAGTGAGGCTGTAAAATATGTCAATATCTTCGTAAAATATATATATTTCAATGTAAACAAGTTCTTGAAACAAAAGAAAGCTTTGTAGTAGAGCGCTTACCTCTGACGCGTTAGGTCCCTGGTTCGATTCCTGCTCCCAACAACTAGCCTTTTGGTGAACACTGTAGGTGTGGTTATTCTTAAGACTTTCCAGTTTCCTTACATTTTCTTGATTCCACCATTATCATGTATCTCATTGTCACCTTCTCTCTTACATTGATGTATCCTCGTCGCCATAAGTGCCTTTACATCGCAGTGACGGGTATGTGACCGCGCAGTACTCCAAGGAAGGGATGGTTGTATAAGAATTTGTGATTAATTTTGAAGAGTTTTTATTTTGACTAGGGAATTAACATAGGTGAAGGGAGTAAAGACACAGATTTGAAGCATTAGTTCACTGTTATTGAAGCATCAGTGCACGAAAAGATTCGTATTCTCAGTTTTTCTATTTATTGTTTTATATGTTAAGTTAAACACCACAATATGTATCACTGATATCGCAGATCGTATTATTTTTTAAAATCGTGTTTATAACCTATTGTCAAAACATTCATCTCCAGACATGATGTAGAGAGAAGAGAAAGAGATACGACATCTGTAATATATGTATATGTGATTCACTAAGTAACTGTAGAAATTAATTAAAGGACACATAAGAGAGCGAAAAGGAGCTCTAGAAGTCTGAACTTTTTAGAAACGTCCTAGATAGGTGAAAATATAGTTAAAAATTGCAAGAGGTATCATGTAAATTACCTCTCTTTTCTTATATTCTAGTATACTTTTTCTTTCACATCCAAACATCTCTATTCAGAATTACGAGATAAAGTCGAAGAGAGAAACATTTCCATTTCAAGAATTATATCAGGAAAAAAATCTTTTGACTTAGACTAGATTCGAACTCGCAACCCTTGAATCCACGGCTCAACGCTCTACCAATTCAGCTAACAACTACTGTTAGAAAAGCCAGATTTCTACACCTATCGGTTGCTGAATGGTGTGTATTAACCAAGTTTGCCGAGATAATTGCTTCATATAGCTATAATAATAATAATAATAATAATAATAATAATAATAATAATAATAATAATAATAAAGCAGAAGAAGAACAGAATCTAAAAAGTCACATATGTTAAAAGTTTGACGTGCAGAGTAAATCCTAATATGAGATTTTATTAATTATATATAATAAATGTAAGCGTGGTTTATTCGTGCGTGCTACTCAAACTGCGCAACTCACTACCTAGTCCCATAAGGGTTGTACGCGTATGGTACAGTAGCCTTGCGTCCTCCAACCGTGAAGAATGTTTCTGTTTGAACCTATGCGTGTCCTAAGAGGAAGGAGGAGATTGAAAGAAAGAAAAGTGGTTTAGAAATTATGCAAACGTAGAATATGTCACGAGGTGAGGTGATATAGAATTCAGCGTGTCTTTCAGCTACTACTGTATACAAGACGTGCATCTACGACTTAACGTGGAACCCGAACCGCACGACTCCTGACGGGAATCGAAACCCGTATCACCTCTAGTTCTATCATGGGAGACACAGGAACATGTAAAAATAATCGAAAATTTCTTCTATCTTTCTGATAAAGAAAACAAAGTTGATACCAGATATAAATAACGAAAAAACATATGAATTTAAATGTAAAATTTGAGTCCAAAATACCCACTTATAAACAACTGCTGAATTTTAGAAAATAAAGACATGTAAATTGAAGTTATGTGATTAACTTGGAGCTTCAAAAACCAACACCCAGAAACCGCCGTGTAAAGTCTAACTGATGCAAATTTTTTTATTGCATAACTTGCTTTCGGCTAGGCGGGGAGTCCGCCCCCAGACGCTTGCATTTGCTCTTTCTCCGACCTCTCACTTCTCATATACCTAACACCTCTGATCTTAAGTGGTTTCGAGATATGGCTATCTTATGGATTTTGGAATATGGCCATTCTATTTTACCAATTACAATTTAAACCTTTTTTTTCTAAGGAAAAATGAAAAAACGCAGAAACATGTCTTTAATTGTTTTACTTGAAAAACCTAAACACCATTTTTCATTCCCGGCGGGAGCTCATGTATTTCGAATTCCACGTTAATCAGTAGGTTAACGTTTCATATAGCTTCGCTACTGAATGGGACATTATACTCAAAATCAACTCAACCAATTTTCATGTCAATAACCTTAACGATTTTCGAGTTATGACCATCCAATTATAACAATTGTAACTTTACCCTATTTCAGGGGTGTAGCCAGCAGGTTTATGTAGGGGGGGCGTCGTTTTTGAAGGGGGGCCAGCTACAAAGCCAAAAGAAATTATGTTGCAACTAGTGTTTTTGAGGCCTGAAAAAAACGGCAAATTTTTGTTTTCTTCCGGGAAACTAAAAACACTGGTTTCTAGCTTATTATTATTATTATTATTATTATTATTATTATTATTATTATTATTATTATTCGCATACTTTTGAATAAGCACGGCGAAATTACTGCATAATATGTTTTTATTTCTGTAATTTTTAGTAGATTGTATGTTGTTTCCTTTAAGAGTGGGCACTAATTTCTCTCCAGGTCATTGAATAAATGAATTTCGTTGTGCACTTAGGTGCAAATAAACTTACAGGAAGAAGCTTGATCGTTCTGAACATCAAGGTTGAAGTAACTAATATTTATCGTTCAGATTCAGCTGGCGAGATAGTGTAGCGGTAACGTAACGGAGTTACGATCAATAAAGCTGTCCAGCATGGGTTCAAATCTTGTTCAGGCCAAAGCTCCATTTTTTACAAAGTGATAGTGAAGAATCGATTTCTCATATTAGACGTGCAATGCTTAAGAATGTGGAAGCAAACAACTTTATCATGATAGAGACGATTTACGAATGCTGGTTGGGAAAGGGCAAGAGATTTACCAGGACATTCGAAACACTTCATTAATCTGCAGTAAACACTTTTCGTGTTATCGTTCTCAGAAAGAAATATTACAGTATTTGTTGGACAAAGTTTGGGTAAGGCAATCGGTGGTGCAGTGGTAAAGTAACAGACTTCCAAGCGGAAAATCGGGGTTCGATTCCCCGTCGGGTAGTATAACTTTTTCGCATAAAATAAATGCTGCAAACAGAGATTTATCTTCTGTTGGAGAACTTACAAAGCATCCCTGGTGAGAATTGGAATAAACAGTGTGTGCGTTCTTCATCATACACTGTAATGATAAATATGTTTGATATTTATATTCGTCTCTCTCTCTATCTCTTTCTTGACGTTTCCCTATCCTGTCTCTGCATCTTTCACTTCTCTCACCTCTCTCTCTCTCTCACACACACACTTGATGTGCGTGTGCATGTTCCAAAGTTAAAACGGAGCAAGAGACCGATAGACCTGGTCTGGAAAATGTAATTAACTGGCAACTTCAGCGTCGAGTTTTTGTGCTCTGGGGATAACATCTCCAGTCCTGGTCATCTCTGAAAGAAATACTGTTTAAATGCAAGGGAATAAGCAAAATAACTTTTTTATCATCTGGGTTACCGAGTCTCAGTCGAATTACCGGGTCACTATAGCTTTGAATCCTCGACCAAGTGGTGGTCCATAAGCTAACCAACATCATCCGACAGACACTATGATCCGTTTGAGCTCTAGCGTGTTCATTCTATCTGTGCAAATTACAACGTTATATCCACAAGAGAAGAAAGTGATGCTGGATGTTCGGAACAGATAAATCTTCGGAAAAGACTAGAAAATAGCAAACTCATTGGTTATTTAAAAACAAAATTTTATTTATACTAGTTCCACACAAATTTGTTTCCATCCTATAATTCAATGTAATTTATTCATGTTGAAATTTGTAACATGCAATTTCTGCTACATCTATAAGGAACATCCAATTTTCCATTTGAACATTTGTACTTTTTCATTATGATACGGTTTGGACTTTTAATATAGGATATTTCTGATAAAAAAATACCAGTAAAATAGCACTCATTCAATTTTATATTTCTTTCTTTCTTCCTTTTTCTTTTCGTTTTTTTCTTTTTTTGTTCACTTTGCATTAGTAGTCTGGAATGGAAGATGTAACCTACGCTACCTACTGGGTTTATTAGAATGTGGTTTGCATCAGTACGTCCAATGAACACTACTGAATTTACAACTGAACCACGCGAAAACAAAGCATGTGTTAAACTTTTGACATTATCTTAGATGTGTCTCTGAGATCTACAGTTCTACTGGAAATTGAGTATGCTATCCTTTATGAAAAGACATCCTCTATATATCAGAATAGTCCTGAGAAAAATATATAAAAACAAACGTTATTTCTATATGACTGTTGGATTTCTGGTAACGGAACTTTATAATGTTAGGTTGTTTTCTTACTAAGTATAAAATTCCACATTTTTATCTGTTTTCCCTGTTCTTTTTTTCTCTCTTCTCTTCTCTTCTCTCTCACTGCCTCATTTCTGAACCTCTGTGTAATATACATCCATTGGTTTCAATTTTTCATTGTATGTGTTTCAGTTTCTCCCTAAATCAACTTATGAATCTTGTTTCGTCTCGGTTTTGTTATTTCATTTTATTGATACTAATACATGTGTAGTTTGAAATTAGAATTGCGTTCATGTTGTTAGGTAATTTTAGCATAGGAGAGAAGAAAGGAGGAGAGAGAGGGGGTCTCTTTATCAGACGTGATTATAGGATAAGAAGGTGTATATTGGGTGGCCTAGATGCACGGTGTTATGTGTCGCAATTTTTTTGATGCGGAGTGTACCATACGCGTACAACCCTTATGGGACTAGGTAGTGAGTTGCGCAGTTTGAGTAGCACGCACGAATAAACCACGCTTACATTTAATATATATAATTAATAAAATCTCATATTAGGACTTACTCTGCACGTCAAACTTTTAACATATGTGACTTTTTAGATTCTGTTCTTCTTCTGCTTTATTATTATTATTATTATTATTATTATTATTATTATTATTATTATTATTATAATTATTATTATTATTATAGCTATATGAAGCAATTATCTCGGCAAACTTGGTTAATACACACCATTCAGCAATCGGTAGTTGTAGAAATCTGGTTTTTCCAACAGTAGTTGTTAGCTCCATCGGTAGAGCGCTGAGCCATGAATTCAAGGGTTGCGAGTTCGAATCTAGTCTAAGTCAAAAGATTATTTTCCTGATATAATTCTTGAAATGGAAATGTTTCTCTCTTCACCTTTATCTCGTAATTCTGAATAGAGATGTTTGGATGTGAAAGAAAAAGTATACTAGAATATAAGAAAAGAGTGTTAATTTACATGATACCTTTTGTAATTTTTAACTATATTTTCACTTATCTAGGACGTTTCTAAAAAGTTCAGACTTCTAGAGCTCCTTTTCGCTCTCTTATATGTCCTTTAACTAATTTCTACAGTTACTTAGTGAATCACATATACATATATTACAGATGTCGTATCTCTTTCTCTTCTCTCTACATCATGTCTGGAGATGAATGTTTTGACAATAGGTTACAAATACGATTTTAAAAAATAATACGATCTGCGATATCAGTGATACATATTGTGGTGTTTAACTTAACATATAAAACAATAAATAGAAAAACTGAGAATACGAATCTTTTCGTGCACTGGTGCTTCAATAACAGTGAACTGATGCTTCAAATCTGTGTCTTTACTCCCTTCACCTATGTTAATTCCCTAGTCAAAATAAAAACTCTTCAAAATTAATCACAAATTCTTATACAACCATCCCTTCCTTGGAGTACTGCGCGGTCACATACCCGTCACTGCGATGTAAAGGCACTTATGGCGACGAGGATACAATCATGGGGCGTTAAACTAAAAGCAAAAAAAAAAAAAAAAATCTTGCAAATATCCTAGTAAAAATGAGTTTTCTAGACTATACAAGTGGCCCCGCGTAGGGTAGTCGCTAGCGCTCTCGCCTTCGATGCGAACGGTTCCGGGTTCGATCCCGGGGGAGAACTCGGTCGAAAAAGTATCAAAAGATTTTAAGTCCAGCCATCCTGAATGAGGTTTCCTTGGGTTTTCCTCATTCACAGCAGGCAAGTGCCGGAGCGGTACCTAACATATAGGTCCCAGGCCGTTTTCTTCCTTCCCCAATCCTTTCTTCCCTTCCTTTCCCCGGATAGTGTACTCGCCGAGGAAAGTCATCCCTCATATGTGATGGGGTAACAAGGCCATTGATGCCGAAAGCCCAGAAATCTAAATCCTAAATCTTCACTACACAAGGAAATTTTCGCGCTGAAAACGGTTTATTAGCAATTATGTTAAGCAGTCCTGTAGTAACTCTGCACCAAGTAATAAATCGTCACATATAAAACGGAATGAATAAACACATAACATTCATTTTGCTACCTTGAAACGTAAAATGTTTCAAAACATTAATATTCAAAGATTTCTCAAAATTCAGATTCACCCATTCCATTCTCCTCAATCATTAACGAGTTACAATAGTAAGAATTGTCATAAACTACATTACTTAGTTAGTACTATATTAAAGCAAGTTACACTAAAAGAATATATAATTAATGGAATATTTAACTAAAATAATAGTTAACTATTGTACTTACCCAGGCTTTTGTTTCCTTCCTGTCTTCTTTTCCGTTTGTAAACAACCTCGTTTCGCAAGCAAAAGACGGTAGTTCAATGACGTCAGCCATGGCGAAAGAAAGAGTGTCTATAGGCGGTCAGGATCTCACACACATATGGACGTATATAATATATAGCTGACGTATGAAACATACGTATGCGTATGTAATATACAGAAGATTGTTAGATGTCAGATATCCTGCAGCAGCATAATGTAACATCTAAGCGGGTAAAAGGCAATACCTGTGTAGCATATGGATAAAGTACGCTCCGTACAGATTTCCTTAGTAAACATAACGAATCCTTGTATTTGTACAATATACCGCCGTCCGGATAATGGATTTTTCTCAGTGCAGTTTCAAAAATACAAGGGTGGTGCTGGTCTTTTGTTTCACCCTGTACATACATAAATTAGAACTCAATATTGCGAATTCCTTGAAACTAATCGACTTCATCGCGAATGACACTATAGAAAATTTCCATTTACTCTTCTATAAAGATTTTACGGAAGTCTTGTTTCAATTGGGGCCCCATTCCGTGTGATGTCGTGTAATTTGCAGATTGCAACGTAACGCATCGAATCGAAAAAAAAAATCACTCCTAAATCGATTATCGCAAATTAAAACGTAAATTTTGTATTTCGTTGGTCCAAAACACTACGGAATGCGGCTATTTATCAGCTTTTCTCTATAACTGGATGACCTGCATATTACTTTTCCTGTACAATCCTGAGTTTCCATTTAAAATTTATTTACAAAGGATTATTTCAGGTTCCAGTGTTAAAGAAAATTTAAACTTGGCATTTTTGGCAGAGGACCAACGTCCCTTAATCTCGTCCCCCTCCTCCTCCTTTCACTTCAATAGGGGACAATAGTTCCGCCACCGATTACAACACGAATCTCTTTCCCCTTTGTTGTTCTTTGCTTCTTGTAGCTCATCTTTCTCAAAACTTTTCGTGCTGGAAAGCAGGAGCAAGGCGTGACTTATATAAGTTAAACAGGACTATAAATTGTAGTGAAGAAGGTTTCTTGGATATTTCGAAGTTAACTTTGTTTGTCTTTGATGTTTCAAATTACTTCTTAGTAGAGCTATAGTATGGGGGGTAGCAAAATAACAACACAAGCTTCTTCGAAACATTGAAACATGTGCATACCTAATTCATTGAAGATGTATTACTAAGCTCGCAGTGTCAAGAAAGTAACCAGATCATTATTATTTACCAGATGAACCGGTAATGGCAAGAGGAACACTTTATTATTCATATTCACTGGCGTTCTGGCATGTAAAATTTGGGAGGACATGAAAGAAAGTGATTTAAATGGTACTACCTAGCCCTACCTGTTTATTATCTTCTTTTCCATTTGTTATCTTTCTGCTTACCTTCACGGACCCCGTAATGAATATCAAGAACTCTGTTATAATCGTTTCACAACCTAAATATTATCTTCAAAATAAATATTATTATTATTATTATTTATATCTTATTCTAAGATCCAGAAACAATCCTATTCTTTGGGAACACAACCAATAAAAAATAATTTTACATTATAACCTACGTCGAAATTATTCGTTTTTGATAAATCATAGTGTATAGTTTCTATATGGTATTCCGATCATCCCCATTATTTTCATCTGAAATCGGTCAAGGATTAGAGCACAAACGGGGATCAGCTTATCCAAACTATGGACTTTTCGTCTATAAATTAGCGATGCTGTCTGTGTAGAAACAAACGAGTTTTATATATATATATATATATATATATATATATATATATATATATATATATATATATATATATATATATTCATCCTTTATTCTTCAAAACTTAAAATCCCAACTAACACGTAATTCTAAAACGTGAAAAACATTTCTTTTGAACAAGAGTTACCCAGAACACATTCATAAATTCCTGAGTGGAAGCATAATTTACTCCCACAGAACAGTGGTAGCTTTAGCAAGCCGGGTAGTCACGGTCCTACCCAGATACAATAAAGAGTAAATATATTTTCCACTATTTATATTAATAGTAGATAATTATTTAACAAATAGTATATCAACCACTACTGTAAAAATTTTCTACTGTCATTAATCAATCAAATGTGTATAAGTGAGGGAGCGGGCCTACCCGAAATTAAGATCTTAAAGCGGCTCCTGCCACAGAATTGAATGGCTGGAAGCCTAAGCAGTAAGGTTTGTGGGGAAAATCTCAAACAGCATACACATCACGTTATGTCAAAGATGAATAATTTTTGCGAGCTGTTGAGAAACATTTTTTACATCGAAGAAGGGACAAGAGAGAGAAGTCAAAATCCTTATCTCATTGACGTCTGATTTTAAACGCAACTGATAGGAAGTATGAAAAAATAGTGTCTTATTGAATCAATACCAAATATTTTTTTTTAATTGTTATTGTAAAGGACATACTTAATCCTTATTGCCGGTAAATTTAACCCCAACATTCTTGATTGATTTTACCCCAAATAGTGAGAATTGTAAGAAACACTCAATCGCCTCTCTATCAAAATCGAATAAGTTCAAGAAAATTATCGTGTAACATATTTCCTAAATCAAGGGGGGAGCAGAATAAATTCACTCCCTCGTTCTCAATAAATTTTAAACCTCAATATATAGTAGTGGGAATAATTCGCGAACATCAGAAGAAATATATACATATATATATATATATATATATATATATATATATATATATATATATATATATATATATATATATATATATATATATATATATATATATATACTGCAATACACGAAAATCGAATATTATTTTTTGAAACCTATAGTGGATCTTTCTAAAAAATTATCCGAAAAGGAGAAAGCACCCCTTTGTTCTTCATTGATTTGAACTCCATACAGCGAAGATGATTGGGAACTCTTAAACAAAATATATGTAATATTGCATCAACATCGAATGATTTTGGTGCAAGTTAGCAAGGAAGATTATTTTCTTACCTTAATATTTAAATAAGGAATCTTCGAAGTTTTTGGGAACTTATCCCTCTGATCCAATTTCCCTTGACAGATTCAAAACTCATCCAACAGAAAATATTGAAATATCCCAAAGGAAAATATATTGCCTACTGCGTTTAATCAAAATTAAATAATTTTTATTTCGTTTATAGGGGAAAATAGTTTTGTATTTATATTTATAAATTTGTGTTATTATTCGGTTCAAAATCTCTTGTCGTCGCGAATTCTGTCGAGGAATTTGAAGCTTAAAATATACAAAACGATAATCATGCCTGTTGTTCTGTATGGTTGCGAAACATGGTCGAGGGAAGAGCATAGACTGAAAATACTTGATAACAAGATTCTGAGACGAATATTCGGACCCAAGAGGAACGAGAATGGTGAATGGCGGAAATTTCATAACGAGGAACTACATAAGTTATATGGTTTACCCAACATTGTTAGGGTCGTCAAGTCTAGGAGGCTTAGGTGGGCGGGTCATGTAGCTAGGATGGAAGAAAGTAGAAACGCTTTCAAAGTCTTGACTGGAAGACCAATCAGAAAACGACCATTAGGAAGACCTAGGCGCAGATGGGAGGACAATATTAAGATGGAGATTATTATTACAATATTAATATTAAGATGTATACAGAGATTGGAGATTATTATTACAATATTAATATTAAGATGTATACAGAGATTGGAATACAAAGTAGAAACTGGATGCAGTCAGCTAAGGATAGAAGTCAGTGGAGAGCTTTTGTGAACGCGGCATTGAACCTCCGGGTTCCATAGGCCATAGAGTTAGTTATAAATTTGCGATTTGGAGGCCCTAACAGCACAAGATGTGCTAGGCATGTGCCATTTAGGTGTCCCAGCTACTTTCTAGTGACCCGACACTTGTCACATATGATATTCATGTACTAAGTATGTACTTCAGCTACCTACAGTTTTAGGTACTTGTTACACTTAATTGATATTTGCAACTATACCACAAATATAGCATTTATATACCTGGCTCAGTTTCGCACTCTAACAGTAATTTGTTTTTATGTCGTCACTTGGGACCTATATCTGTCATGTTCTAGGTACATCCTTTAGGTGCATACTGTTTCAGATACTCTAACAGCGCAAGATGTGCTAGGCATGCGCCATTTAGGTATTCTAAATTCATCTTCCACATTTGATGCATTTGTTGCTTCTTTTGCTAAGCGATTGTATACTAGAAGCAACAAACACATCAACTTTATTAGATGGCAACTGTCGCCGACCTTTTGAAAGTGAATATGGAAGAACCATAAAATAAAGTAAATAGAAACTCGTCATTTTGTTATAAAATTAAATGGCGAGCAGATTTTATCTGATCCCAAACGATTATCGTCCCAGAGGTTAAAGGAGCACTCTGATTAGCCAAATTCAAAAGACCTGAACAATTTATCCGTCAACAAGCGACGTTCTCTTCATCGCCTCCGTGGCCAAGCCAGTAGACCACGCGGCTAGTAATCCAAAGGTCGGCTGTTCGCGCTTATCCTGGGGTACATTTTTTTTTACTTGTTTAAAGTGCTTTTTAGACTCATCTTAATGTAAACACATTACGCATAATTGCGAGAAATTTTGGCGAGTAACATATTTTTGGGGAGTAATTTTGTGATTCATTGACGCTTACGGCATAGGGAACATATCTATAACATGCTAGGTACGTTTCCCAGGTACATGTCAGGCATATGCCTAGGGGCGGACATAGACTATCACTTGCCATCCATGTGATTTCTCTCTCAGAGGTACATAAGGCATATACTGGACACATTCCCATCTACCTGAGGGAACATGATAGGCATGTGACTGGTATGTAATTGTGCTGTTAGGGGCTTACTCCTATTCTTAATTCATTGCAATCCCAAAAATAATTACTGCGCAAGTTCGAAGAAAGATACATACAAAGTTTTATTGCATCAAAATCCAATAATTATACAATCGAGGAAAATGAATTTCTTATATTATTTAAATAAGTAAACTTGAAACTTTGCGGGACTTTGCTTTCTTTTACCCAGTTATACATGACCGAGTGGTTCAGCCACAACCAATGCAGTACCGAAGAAAATGTACACTATGTTTCATCAAAATCGAATAATTTTTACGTGGTTTATACTGGAAAATTGTATTCCATGTACAACCAGTGACAAAAGTATTTGAGCCGCAGACTACTATAACTCTATTAGATCAGATTCAGTACTTTTTCTGGTATCACAAACGCCTATAAAGATGCAACCAAATTTACACGTAACATTTCAAACAGTTTCTGCTGTGCAATTGGTGCACAAAAATTTATCCACTTTAAGATTAACCTATGTTGTAAAAAAGAGCGTGTTGTCCAATGAGTCTCAAATATCGAACACATTATAGCTCGTTGTGTATAGTGTACGATTTTTCCACATGCAGGATATGAGAAAAAAAAAAAAAGAAAAACACTGATCACACACGTGCTGTTTTCAGTTTGCTGTGGAGACCAATGATGATCATCATAATAATGAAATCAGATTTCCGAACGAATTTAGGCATCAAAGATCATACTCTGTTGAGACAGCTTGGAAATCGATGTGCAACGCTACAAGTTCTGTTCATGGACAGTAAACACTGTCAAAAATTCGGTAGAACTAAGTTGTTCATCATTGTCTCCCCAACAAGCTAAAACCAGTATTATCAATATATTTCACCTGTAAATGATAAATAAACATTTCGTTTGGTCAGTGCTTAGTTAAATTTGATTCTGTTAGTTCAGCAATACAATAAATCTTCTTAAGCGTGAATTAGCAATATGGACGAACAGTCTTTCAGAATATCCTAAATATGACATGCTGAGGGAATTATTTGCACCATTAGGCAATAAACACAATATATAATGCATTACGCTAACCATATTGATCAAATTTAATGGTTCCATATAAATGTATAAATGTTTCATATACATTTAATAACAATAAAATTAATATCATATTTCTTTTTATTGGTTGGTTAAAAACTTATAGTGGCGTCAATATAATGTCAGATCTAAAACAAATTCCAACAAAAGGTCTGAACGGATTTTGTTTCCACCAAGCATACAGATTAACAGAAAAAAACTTTACCAAAATCCGACAACGTAGTTGGTTTTTCCAAGATGGCCGCTGATAACCTTAAAAATAAACGGAGTTTGTATGACTCCCTTTATTTATACTCTTAGAAAAAAATATTTTTCAATCATACTTGCTAGTATCATCTCTACAAGGTGCCCTGATCGACAGAAGGAAAGTCTACCATAATCTGGGAATCGGAAGTGGCTTTTATCAAGTTGGCCGCCGCTAACCTCGAAAATCAGTGCAATTTCTAATGTTCCTTATTTTTAAATTTAGAACAACTACTTTTCCACAGTCTTGGGAAGTAACGTAACGCAAGTAACGCGTTACTTTTTAAGTAATGATTCCTAGTAACGCCTTACATTTTTCAAAAATAATTGTAACGGCAAGGCGTTACAAAATTTTAAGTAACGTAGACCTGCCTGGTTTGCGTTACTTTTTTGCGTTACATTTCGGATGAGTAACTGTTTCTTTTTTTTTTCGGAAACATGTTTCTTTCCTGCAGTAAATTTCTCAAAACGGAGCAATGGAGTATGAGTTGTCAGTCATCGACACATAGAGAAACAAATAAGATCTTAGTGACACTTGCTATTTTTAGATGGTGAGTATAACCTCAGGGAAATCACGTGTACTGATTACAAGCACCTGGAAGATTTTGTCATAGATTTTGACAGCTCTTAATCAATATATTCAGTGAGTGAACTGCGAGTGCAATGGTGGTATAGTTTACTTTGGTTAGTGTTGTTTTTATAATGATGGAGAATGAAAATATTTTACCGTTTTTTCATTTGAAAAAAAAAACTTTTCTGTAAAAACTGAAGATGATGGTGGACAGAATTTAAAAGTAGTGTCTGAAGTGCCCCAGCGGGAAATGTTTATCAACAGCCAGAATTTCGTCCATAAATTTCAGGAAGAATCTAGAGTTCTTTTTTTTTTTTTTTTAAATCAAATTTCTAGAGTAGACCGAAACAGCATCAACACAAACGTTTGAGTTTAAGCTATTGTTCAAATGTTAATTTGTTTACGTTCTTCAATACTTTATTCTTGTATAGTGCTATTCTATTTATATTTATTGAGACTTTAGAAGTTATAATTTCTTCGGGAAAAATGTTTCAATTGCAACAAAATAAAAAAAAAAAAAAAGGAGACAAGATTTCATTTTCTCAAGAGGATAAATGAAGAAATGTATATTGAGTGTAGGTGAAGTAGGACAAGAAAATCGTTGATTGGCTATCGTGACAATGATATAGTGATTTTCTACGATATACTCTTCAACTTAAATAAGTAGGTTTTAAGTTAGTCAGCGAAACGTCAAAACTTCGATGTAAAAAGTATTGTAAACTGTTTAATAGGATATGATTATCCTTATAAATCAATAAAGAATTACGGTTAATATAAATTTTTGCATAAAAATTCATGTTACCAATAATGTGCAAATTCTCATTGGTTATCATTAATTAACCTAAAGCACACCTGTTGGACTAATTTTACGACAACAGTGTTGCCAGGGACCGCGTTTCGATTAAAAAAAAAAACACCCATTTTACGGACTTGCATTAAGGTTCCTGTGAACTCCCCCTTGTCCGAGCACTTCGCCTTTTCACCACCAGATGCTCACTTTTTCATTTAGCAATCACTGCTGGCACCTCTACTGGGAAGAACTGAAAGATCGTACCGCTCAGTTTGAATGTGTCCAGGATATCCACACCTGAAGTGGGCGGGGAGAAGAATCCAACAGTTTTTTTTTTTACTTTTTTTCGTGCACCTGCAGTCAGTCAGAGTCTATTTATACAAGCCGTGTTGTTCAGCCGCAGGGCAAAACATCAACATAAATCTTTTCTTTTTGCAGGTAGGAATAGAGTTTTTGTACGAAAAACGGAAATTAGGTTGCAGAGAACATCATTCGCATCGCGTTGACAAATTATCTTTCGTCCGTTTATCACATGAAACTCTTTTCTTTCTTTTTTTTATTATTACCAGAATATGAGATTAAAAAAAACCTAAATGGTTCTTTGTATACAGAAAACAAACAAACAATACTAATATTTTCTTACATATCAGTATTATATGATTTTTTTTCTGAAGTGTATGATGCATGAAAAATGGACAGAATGAATTTTGACTTTTCTATTTGTCTCTATCCTTCTAAGTAGAGAGAATGATGTGGCGCAACTAAAGGGCCCGCAACATTGAGAGGCCCAGAACAGAAAGAGGCCCATTTCAGTTTCGAAGTTAAACTTTATAATGTTAGGATGTTAAAAATTATGTGATGTTCCAACTATATCTCATTTTTACCTATGAAGACGGTAACATATGAGCGATTATTTAGTAAATTAAATGCCAACAACACTTTTACTGACCAGCGAAAACATTACGACCACTCGCTACTTTTTGAACGAAATCATCGGGCTGAGATAAGAGCTACAAGGCATAACACAACCGCGCGCCAAACACGACAAGAATCTCAGTCGATTAGTCAGTGTGGTGCTTGTGCCTTGAATGGGGAAGGACGACGATATATCAGGGTGACTAAATGGCTGGGAGCTTCATTTCGGAAACAACGCGATTTGTCGAGTTTTCGCGATCTTCCGTGCTTATGTATTTCAAAGATGGGGAAAGGACAGTGAAACCAGCATCGAACCAAACAACAAAAAGTGGGACGACCACACCTCATTAAAAATGTCGATGTCGTAGACTCTCGAATTTGGTATAGCAGAATAGACGAAAACTATAGCACAATATAATAATAATAATAATAATAATAATAATAATAATAATAATAATAATAATAATAATAATAATAATAATAATAATAATAATGTGCTTTTTTTTTGCATATGAGCAAGTTGTGACTCACTAGATAGAACATAGAAAGTCAAAACTGTTCTATATATATGCGCAACAGTCCCTTGTGATCTGAGCCTGCAGCGGGCTTATATTAGTAGTAAGCACAACCACACCCAACGTCGCCGGCTGTCTAGATTGAAGTCCGCTATCTTTTAGTTTCCCAACTTTTCTCTCGAAATTTGGTCAACACAGAAATAGTTTTGTATTTATATTTATAAATTTGTGTTATTATTCGGTTCAAAATCTCTTGTCGTCGCGAATTCTGTCGAGGAATTTGAAGCTTAAAATATACAAAACGATAATCATGCCTGTTGTTCTGTATGGTTGCGAAACATGGTCGAGGGAAGAGCATAGACTGAAAGTACTTGATAACAAGATTCTGAGACGAATATTCGGACCCAAGAGGAACGAGAATGGTGAATGGCGGAAATTTCATAACGAGGAACTACATAAGTTATATGGTTTACCCAACATTGTTAGGGTCGTCAAGTCTAGGAGGCTTAGGTGGGCGGGTCATGTAGTTAGGATGGAAGAAAGTAGAAACGCTTTCAAAGTCTTGACTGGAAGACCAATCAGAAAATGACCATTAGGAAGACCTAGGCGCAGATGGGAGGACAATATTAAGATGGAGATTATTATTACAATATTAATATTAAGATGTATACAGAGATTGGAATACAAAGTAGAAACTGGATGCAGTCAGCTAAGGATAGAAGTCAGTGGAGAGCTTTTGTGAACGCGGCATTGAACCTCCGGGTTCCATAGGCCATAGAGTTAGTTATAAATTTGCGATTTGGAGGCCCTAACAGCACAAGATGTGCTAGGCATGTGCCATTTAGGTGTCCCAGCTACTTTCTAGTGACCCGACACTTGTCACATATGATATTCATGTACTAAGTATGTACTTCAGCTACCTACAGTTTTAGGTACTTGTTACACTTAATTGATATTTGCAACTATACCACAAATATAGCATTTATATACCTGGCTCAGTTTCGCACTCTAACAGTAATTTGTTTTTATGTCGTCACTTGGGACCTATATCTGTCATGTTCTAGGTACATCCTTTAGGTGCATACTGTTTCAGATACTCTAACAGCGCAAGATGTGCTAGGCATGCGCCATTTAGGTATTCTAAATTCATCTTCCACATTTGATGCATTTGTTGCTTCTTTTGCTAAGCGATTGTTTACTAGAAGCAACAAACACATCAACTTTATTAGATGGCAACTGTCGCCGACCTTTTGAAAGTGA
The DNA here is from genome assembly GCF_964235325.1 of Thermobia domestica. Classification (NCBI taxonomy): domain Eukaryota; kingdom Metazoa; phylum Arthropoda; class Insecta; order Zygentoma; family Lepismatidae; genus Thermobia; species Thermobia domestica. Next base: position 151,915,981 of record NC_137469.1, read on the forward strand.
ATATGGAAGAACCATAAAATAAAGTAAATAGAAACTCGTCATTTTGTTATAAAATTAAATGGCGAGCAGATTTTATCTGATCCCAAACGATTATCGTCCCAGAGGTTAAAGGAGCACTCTGATTAGCCAAATTCAAAAGACCTGAACAATTTATCCGTCAACAAGCGACGTTCTCTTCATCGCCTCCGTGGCCAAGCCAGTAGACCACGCGGCTAGTAATCCAAAGGTCGGCTGTTCGCGCTTATCCTGGGGTACATTTTTTTTTTACTTGTTTAAAGTGCTTTTTAGACTCATCTTAATGTAAACACATTACGCATAATTGCGAGAAATTTTGGCGAGTAACATATTTTTGGGGAGTAATTTTGTGATTCATTGACGCTTACGGCATAGGGAACATATCTATAACATGCTAGGTACGTTTCCCAGGTACATGTCAGGCATATGCCTAGGGGCGGACATAGACTATCACTTGCCATCCATGTGATTTCTCTCTCAGAGGAACATAAGGCATATACTGGACACATTCCCATCTACCTGAGGGAACATGATAGGCATGTGACTGGTATGTAATTGTGCTGTTAGGGGCTTACTCCTATTCTTAATTCATTGCAATCCCAAAAATAATTACTGCGCAAGTTCGAAGAAAGATACATACAAAGTTTTATTGCATCAAAATCCAATAATTATACAATCGAGGAAAATGAATTTCTTATATTATTTAAATAAGTAAACTTGAAACTTTGCGGGACTTTGCTTTCTTTTACCCAGTTATACATGACCGAGTGGTTCAGCCACAACCAATGCAGTACCGAAGAAAATGTACACTATGTTTCATCAAAATCGAATAATTTTTACGTGGTTTATACTGGAAAATTGTATTCCATGTACAACCAGTGACAAAAGTATTTGAGCCGCAGACTGCTATAACTCTATTAGATCAGATTCAGTACTTTTTCTGGTATCACAAACGCCTATAAAGATGCAACCAAATTTACACGTAACATTTCAAACAGTTTCTGCTGTGCAATTGGTGCACAAAAATTTATCCACTTTAAGATTAACCTATGTTGTAAAAAAGAGCGTGTTGTCCAATGAGTCTCAAATATCGAACACATTATAGCTCGTTGTGTATAGTGTACGATTTTTCCACATGCAGGATATGAGAAAAAAAAAGAAAAACACTGATCACACACGTGCTGTTTTCAGTTTGCTGTGGAGACCAATGATGATCATCATAATAATGAAATCAGATTTCCGAACGAATTTAGGCATCAAAGATCATACTCTGTTGAGACAGCTTGGAAATCGATGTGCAACGCTACAAGTTCTGTTCATGGACAGTAAACATTGTCAAAAATTCGGTAGAACTAAGTTGTTCATCATTGTCTCCCCAACAAGCTAAAACCAGTATTATCAATATATTTCACCTGTAAATGATAAATAAACATTTCGTTTGGTCAGTGCTTAGTTAAATTTGATTCTGTTAGTTCAGCAATACAATAAATCTTCTTAAGCGTGAATTAGCAATATGGACGAACAGTCTTTCAGAATATCCTAAATATGACATGCTGAGGGAATTATTTGCACCATTAGGCAATAAACACAATATATAATGCATTACGCTAACCATATTGATCAAATTTAATGGTTCCATATAAATGTATAAATGTTTCATATACATTTAATAACAATAAAATTAATATTATATTTCTTTTTATTGGTTGGTTAAAAACTTATAGTGGCGTCAATATAATGTCAGATCTAAAACAAATTCCAACAAAAGGTCTGAACGGATTTTGTTTCCACCAAGCATACAGATTAACAGAAAAAAACTTTACCAAAATCCGACAACGTAGTTGGTTTTTCCAAGATGGCCGCTGATAACCTTAAAAATAAACGGAGTTTGTATGACTCCCTTTATTTATACTCTTAGAAAAAAATATTTTTCAATCATACTTGCTAGTATCATCTCTACAAGGTGCCCTGATCGACAGAAGGAAAGTCTACCATAATCTGGGAATCGGAAGTGGCTTTTATCAAGTTGGCCGCCGCTAACCTCGAAAATCAGTGCAATTTCTAATGTTCCTTATTTTTAATTTTAGAACAACTACTTTTCCACAGTCTTGGGAAGTAACGTAACGCAAGTAACGCGTTACTTTTTAAGTAATGATTCCTAGTAACGCCTTACATTTTTCAAAAATAATTGTAACGGCAAGGCGTTACAAATTTTTAAGTAACGTAGACCTGCCTGGTTTGCGTTACTTTTTTGCGTTACATTTCGGATGAGTAACTGTTTCTTTTTTTTTTTTTTTTCGGAAACGTTTCTTTCCTGCAGTAAATTTCTCAAAACGGAGCAATGGAGTATGAGTTGTCAGTCATCGACACATAGAGAAACAAATAAGATCTTAGTGACACTTGCTATTTTTAGATGGTGAGTATAACCTCAGGGAAATCACGTGTACTGATTACAAGCACCTGGAAGATTTTGTCATAGATTTTGACAGCTCTTAATCAATATATTCAGTGAGTGAACTGCGAGTGCAATGGTGGTATAGTTTACTTTGGTTAGTGTTGTTTTTATAATGATGGAGAATGAAAATATTTTACCGTTTGTTCATTTGAAAAAAAAAAAAAAAAAAAAAACTTTTCTGTAAAAACTGAAGATGATGGTGGACAGAATTTAAAAGTAGTGTCTGAAGTGCCCCAGCGGGAAATGTTTATCAACAGCCAGAATTTCGTCCATAAATTTCAGGAAGAATCTAGAGTTCTTTTTTTTTTCTTTTTTAAAATCAAATTTCTAGAGTAGACCGAAACAGCATCAACACAAACGTTTGAGTTTAAGCTATTGTTCAAATGTTAATTTGTTTACGTTCTTCAATACTTTATTCTTGTATAGTGCTATTCTATTTATATTTATTGAGACTTTAGAAGTTATAATTTCTTCGGGAAAAATGTTTCAATTGCAACAAAATAAAAAAAAAAGAGACAAGATTTCATTTTCTCAAGAGGATAAATGAAGAAATGTATATTGAGTGTAGGTGAAGTAGGACAAGAAAATCGTTGATTGGCTATCGTGACAATGATATAGTGATTTTCTACGATATACTCTTCAACTTAAATAAGTAGGTTTTAAGTTAGTCAGCGAAACGTCGAAACTTCGATGTAAAAAATATTGTAAACTGTTTAATAGGATATGATTATCCTTATAAATCAATAAAGAATTACGGTTAATATAAATTTTTGCATAAAAATTCATGTTACCAATAATGTGCAAATTCTCATTGGTTATCATTAATTAACCTAAAGCACACCTGTTGGACTAATTTTACGACAACAGTGTTGCCAGGGATCGCGTTTCGATTAAAAAAAAAAACACCCATTTTACGGACTTGCATTAAGGTTCCTGTGAACTCCCCCTTGTCCGAGCACTTCGCCTTTTCGCCACCAGATGCTCACTTTTTCATTTAGCAATCACTGCTGGCACCTCTACTGGGAAGAACTGAAAGATCGTACCGCTCAGTTTGAATGTGTCCAGGATATCCACACCTGAAGTGGGCGGGGAGAAGAATCCAACAGTTTTTTTTTTTACTTTTTTTCGTGCACCTGCAGTCAGTCAGAGTCTTTTTATACAAGCCGTGTTGTTCAGCCGCAGGGCAAAACATCAACCATTGATGACTAACATAAATCTTTTCTTTTTGCAGGTAGGAATAGAGTTTTTGTACGAAAAACGGGAATTAGGTTGCAGAGAACATCATTCGCATCGCGTTGACAAATTATCTTTCGTCCGTTTATCACATGAAACTCTTTTCTTTCTTTTTTTTATTATTACCAGAATATGAGATAAAAAAAAACCTAAATGGTTCTTTGTATACAGAAAACAAACAAACAATACTAATATTTTCTTACATATCAGTATTATATGATTTTTTTTTCTGAAGTGTATGATGCATGAAAAATGGACAGAATGAATTTTGACTTTTCTATTTGTCTCTATCCTTCTAAGTAGAGAGAATGATGTGGCGCAACTAAAGGGCCCGCAACATTGAGAGGCCCAGAACAGAAAGAGGCCCATTTCAGTTTCGAAGTTAAACTTTATAATGTTAGGATGTTAAAAATTATGTGATGTTCCAACTATATCTCATTTTTACCTATGAAGACGGTAACATATGAGCGATTATTTAGTAAATTAAATGCCAACAACACTTTTACTGACCAGCGAAAACATTACGACCACTCGCTACTTTTTGAACGAAATCATCGGGCTGAGATAAGAGCTACAAGGCATAACACAACCGCGCGCCAAACACGACAAGAATCTCAGTCGATTAGTCAGTGTGGTGCTTGTGCCTTGAATGGGGAAGGACGACGATATATCAGGGTGACTAAATGGCTGGGAGCTTCATTTCGGAAACAACGCGATTTGTCGAGTTTTCGCGATCTTCCGTGCTTATGTATTTCAAAGATGGGGAAAGGACAGTGAAACCAGCATCGAACCAAACAACAAAAAGTGGGACGACCACACCTCATTAAAAATGTCGATGTCGTAGACTCTCGAATTTGGTATAGCAGAATAGACGAAAACTATAGCACAATATAATAATAATAATAATAATAATAATAATAATAATAATAATAATAATAATAATAATAATAATAATAATAATAATAATGTGCTTTTTTTTTGCATATGAGCAAGTTGTGACTCACTAGATAGAACATAGAAAGTCAAAACTGTTCTATATATATGCGCAACAGTCCCTTGTGATCTGAGCCTGCAGCGGGCTTATATTAGTAGTAAGCACAACCACACCCAACGTCGCCGGCTGTCTAGATTGAAGTCCGCTATCTTTTAGTTTCCCAACTTTTCTCTCGAAATTTGGTCAACACAGAAATAGTTTTGTATTTATATTTATAAATTTGTGTTATTATTCGGTTCAAAATCTCTTGTCGTCGCGAATTCTGTCGAGGAATTTGAAGCTTAAAATATACAAAACGATAATCATGCCTGTTGTTCTGTATGGTTGCGAAACATGGTCGAGGGAAGAGCATAGACTGAAAGTACTTGATAACAAGATTCTGAGACGAATATTCGGACCCAAGAGGAACGAGAATGGTGAATGGCGGAAATTTCATAACGAGGAACTACATAAGTTATATGGTTTACCCAACATTGTTAGGGTCGTCAAGTCTAGGAGGCTTAGGTGGGCGGGTCATGTAGTTAGGATGGAAGAAAGTAGAAACGCTTTCAAAGTCTTGACTGGAAGACCAATCAGAAAATGACCATTAGGAAGACCTAGGCGCAGATGGGAGGACAATATTAAGATGGAGATTATTATTACAATATTAATATTAAGATGTATACAGAGATTGGAATACAAAGTAGAAACTGGATGCAGTCAGCTAAGGATAGAAGTCAGTGGAGAGCTTTTGTGAACGCGGCATTGAACCTCCGGGTTCCATAGGCCATAGAGTTAGTTATAAATTTGCGATTTGGAGGCCCTAACAGCACAAGATGTGCTAGGCATGTGCCATTTAGGTGTCCCAGCTACTTTCTAGTGACCCGACACTTGTCACATATGATATTCATGTACTAAGTATGTACTTCAGCTACCTACAGTTTTAGGTACTTGTTACACTTAATTGATATTTGCAACTATACCACAAATATAGCATTTATATACCTGGCTCAGTTTCGCACTCTAACAGTAATTTGTTTTTATGTCGTCACTTGGGACCTATATCTGTCATGTTCTAGGTACATCCTTTAGGTGCATACTGTTTCAGATACTCTAACAGCGCAAGATGTGCTAGGCATGCGCCATTTAGGTATTCTAAATTCATCTTCCACATTTGATGCATTTGTTGCTTCTTTTGCTAAGCGATTGTTTACTAGAAGCAACAAACACATCAACTTTATTAGATGGCAACTGTCGCCGACCTTTTGAAAGTGAATATGGAAGAACCATAAAATAAAGTAAATAGAAACTCGTCATTTTGTTATAAAATTAAATGGCGAGCAGATTTTATCTGATCCCAAACGATTATCGTCCCAGAGGTTAAAGGAGCACTCTGATTAGCCAAATTCAAAAGACCTGAACAATTTATCCGTCAACAAGCGACGTTCTCTTCATCGCCTCCGTGGCCAAGCCAGTAGACCACGCGGCTAGTAATCCAAAGGTCGGCTGTTCGCGCTTATCCTGGGGTACATTTTTTTTTTACTTGTTTAAAGTGCTTTTTAGACTCATCTTAATGTAAACACATTACGCATAATTGCGAGAAATTTTGGCGAGTAACATATTTTTGGGGAGTAATTTTGTGATTCATTGACGCTTACGGCATAGGGAACATATCTATAACATGCTAGGTACGTTTCCCAGGTACATGTCAGGCATATGCCTAGGGGCGGACATAGACTATCACTTGCCATCCATGTGATTTCTCTCTCAGAGGTACATAAGGCATATACTGGACACATTCCCATCTACCTGAGGGAACATGATAGGCATGTGACTGGTATGTAATTGTGCTGTTAGGGGCTTACTCCTATTCTTAATTCATTGCAATCCCAAAAATAATTACTGCGCAAGTTCGAAGAAAGATACATACAAAGTTTTATTGCATCAAAATCCAATAATTATACAATCGAGGAAAATGAATTTCTTATATTATTTAAATAAGTAAACTTGAAACTTTGCGGGACTTTGCTTTCTTTTACCCAGTTATACATGACCGAGTGGTTCAGCCACAACCAATGCAGTACCGAAGAAAATGTACACTATGTTTCATCAAAATCGAATAATTTTTACGTGGTTTATACTGGAAAATGGTATTCCATGTACAACCAGTGACAAAAGTATTTGAGCCGCAGACTGCTATAACTCTATTAGATCAGATTCAGTACTTTTTCTGGTATCACAAACGCCTATAAAGATGCAACCAAATTTACACGTAACATTTCAAACAGTTTCTGCTGTGCAATTGGTGCACAAAAATTTATCCACTTTAAGATTAACCTATGTTGTAAAAAAGAGCGTGTTGTCCAATGAGTCTCAAATATCGAACACATTATAGCTCGTTGTGTATAGTGTACGATTTTTCCACATGCAGGATATGAGAAAAAAAAAAGAAAAACACTGATCACACACGTGCTGTTTTCAGTTTGCTGTGGAGACCAATGATGATCATCATAATAATGAAATCAGATTTCCGAACGAATTTAGGCATCAAAGATCATACTCTGTTGAGACAGCTTGGAAATCGATGTGCAACGCTACAAGTTCTGTTCATGGACAGTAAACATTGTCAAAAATTCGGTAGAACTAAGTTGTTCATCATTGTCTCCCCAACAAGCTAAAACCAGTATTATCAATATATTTCACCTGTAAATGATAAATAAACATTTCGTTTGGTCAGTGCTTAGTTAAATTTGATTCTGTTAGTTCAGCAATACAATAAATCTTCTTAAGCGTGAATTAGCAATATGGACGAACAGTCTTTCAGAATATCCTAAATATGACATGCTGAGGGAATTATTTGCACCATTAGGCAATAAACACAATATATAATGCATTACGCTAACCATATTGATCAAATTTAATGGTTCCATATAAATGTATAAATGTTTCATATACATTTAATAACAATAAAATTAATATCATATTTCTTTTTATTGGTTGGTTAAAAACTTATAGTGGCGTCAATATAATGTCAGATCTAAAACAAATTCCAACAAAAGGTCTGAACGGATTTTGTTTCCACCAAGCATACAGATTAACAGAAAAAAACTTTACCAAAATCCGACAACGTAGTTGGTTTTTCCAAGATGGCCGCTGATAACCTTAAAAATAAACGGAGTTTGTATGACTCCCTTTATTTATACTCTTAGAAAAAAATATTTTTCAATCATACTTGCTAGTATCATCTCTACAAGGTGCCCTGATCGACAGAAGGAAAGTCTACCATAATCTGGGAATCGGAAGTGGCTTTTATCAAGTTGGCCGCCGCTAACCTCGAAAATCAGTGCAATTTCTAATGTTCCTTATTTTTAATTTTAGAACAACTACTTTTCCACAGTCTTGGGAAGTAACGTAACGCAAGTAACGCGTTACTTTTTAAGTAATGATTCCTAGTAACGCCTTACATTTTTCAAAAATAATTGTAACGGCAAGGCGTTACAAATTTTTAAGTAACGTAGACCTGCCTGGTTTGCGTTACTTTTTTGCGTTACATTTCGGATGAGTAACTGTTTCTTTTTTTTTTTTTTTCGGAAACATGTTTCTTTCCTGCAGTAAATTTCTCAAAACGGAGCAATGGAGTATGAGTTGTCAGTCATCGACACATAGAGAAACAAATAAGATCTTAGTGACACTTGCTATTTTTAGATGGTGAGTATAACCTCAGGGAAATCACGTGTACTGATTACAAGCACCTGGAAGATTTTGTCATAGATTTTGACAGCTCTTAATCAATATATTCAGTGAGTGAACTGCGAGTGCAATGGTGGTATAGTTTACTTTGGTTAGTGTTGTTTTTATAATGATGGAGAATGAAAATATTTTACCGTTTGTTCATTTGAAAAAAAAAAACTTTTCTGTAAAAACTGAAGATGATGGTGGACAGAATTTAAAAGTAGTGTCTGAAGTGCCCCAGCGGGAAATGTTTATCAACAGCCAGAATTTCGTCCATAAATTTCAGGAAGAATCTAGAGTTCTTTTTTTTTTCTTTTTTAAAATCAAATTTCTAGAGTAGACCGAAACAGCATCAACACAAACGTTTGAGTTTAAGCTATTGTTCAAATGTTAATTTGTTTACGTTCTTCAATACTTTATTCTTGTATAGTGCTATTCTATTTATATTTATTGAGACTTTAGAAGTTATAATTTCTTCGGGAAAAATGTTTCAATTGCAACAAAATAAAAAAAAAAAAAGAGACAAGATTTCATTTTCTCAAGAGGATAAATGAAGAAATGTATATTGAGTGTAGGTGAAGTAGGACAAGAAATACGTTGATTGGCTATCGTGACAATGATATAGTGATTTTCTACGATATACTCTTCAACTTAAATAAGTAGGTTTTAAGTTAGTCAGCGAAACGTCGAAACTTCGATGTAAAAAATATTGTAAACTGTTTAATAGGATATGATTATCCTTATAAATCAATAAAGAATTACGGTTAATATAAATTTTTGCATAAAAATTCATGTTACCAATAATGTGCAAATTCTCATTGGTTATCATTAATTAACCTAAAGCACACCTGTTGGACTAATTTTACGACAACAGTGTTGCCAGGGACCGCGTTTCGATTAAAAAAAAAACACCCATTTTACGGACTTGCATTAAGGTTCCTGTGAACTCCCCCTTGTCCGAGCACTTCGCCTTTTCGCCACCAGATGCTCACTTTTTCATTTAGCAATCACTGCTGGCACCTCTACTGGGAAGAACTGAAAGATCGTACCGCTCAGTTTGAATGTGTCCAGGATATCCACACCTGAAGTGGGCGGGGAGAAGAATCCAACAGTTTTTTTTTTTACTTTTTTTCGTGCACTTGCAGTCAGTCAGAGTCTTTTTATACAAGCCGTGTTGTTCAGCCGCAGGGCAAAACATCAACCATTGATGACTAACATAAATCTTTTCTTTTTGCAGGTAGGAATAGAGTTTTTGTACGAAAAACGGGAATTAGGTTGCAGAGAACATCATTCGCATCGCGTTGACAAATTATCTTTCGTCCGTTTATCACATGAAACTCTTTTCTTTCTTTTTTTTATTATTACCAGAATATGAGATAAAAAAAAAAACCTAAATGGTTCTTTGTATACAGAAAACAAACAAACAATACTAATATTTTCTTACATATCAGTATTATATGATTTTTTTTTCTGAAGTGTATGATGCATGAAAAATGGACAGAATGAATTTTGACTTTTCTATTTGTCTCTATCCTTCTAAGTAGAGAGAATGATGTGGCGCAACTAAAGGGCCCGCAACATTGAGAGGCCCAGAACAGAAAGAGGCCCATTTCAGTTTCGAAGTTAAACTTTATAATGTTAGGATGTTAAAAATTATGTGATGTTCCAACTATATCTCATTTTTACCTATGAAGACGGTAACATATGAGCGATTATTTAGTAAATTAAATGCCAACAACACTTTTACTGACCAGCGAAAACATTACGACCACTCGCTACTTTTTGAACGAAATCATCGGGCTGAGATAAGAGCTACAAGGCATAACACAACCGCGCGCCAAACACGACAAGAATCTCAGTCGATTTGTCAGTGTGGTGCTTGTGCCTTGAATGGGGAAGGACGACGATATATCAGGGTGACTAAATGGCTGGGAGCTTCATTTCGGAAACAACGCGATTTGTCGAGTTTTCGCGATCTTCCGTGCTTATGTATTTCAAAGATGGGGAAAGGACAGTGAAACCAGCATCGAACCAAACAACAAAAAGTGGGACGACCACACCTCATTAAAAATGTCGATGTCGTAGACTCTCGAATTTGGTATAGCAGAATAGACGAAAACTATAGCACAATATAATAATAATAATAATAATAATAATAATAATAATAATAATAATAATAATAATAATAATAATAATAATAATAATAATAATAATAATGTGCTTTTTTTTTGCATATGAGCAAGTTGTGACTCACTAGATAGAACATAGAAAGTCAAAACTGTTCTATATATATGCGCAACAGTCCCTTGTGATCTGAGCCTGCAGCGGGCTTATATTAGTAGTAAGCACAACCACACCCAACGTCGCCGGCTGTCTAGATTGAAGTCCGCTATCTTTTAGTTTCCCAACTTTTCTCTCGAAATTTGGTCAACACAGAAATAGTTTTGTATTTATATTTATAAATTTGTGTTATTATTCGGTTCAAAATCTCTTGTCGTCGCGAATTCTGTCGAGGAATTTGAAGCTTAAAATATACAAAACGATAATCATGCCTGTTGTTCTGTATGGTTGCGAAACATGGTCGAGGGAAGAGCATAGACTGAAAGTACTTGATAACAAGATTCTGAGACGAATATTCGGACCCAAGAGGAACGAGAATGGTGAATGGCGGAAATTTCATAACGAGGAACTACATAAGTTATATGGTTTACCCAACATTGTTAGGGTCGTCAAGTCTAGGAGGCTTAGGTGGGCGGGTCATGTAGCTAGGATGGAAGAAAGTAGAAACGGTTTCAAAGTCTTGACTGGAAGACCAATCAGAAAATGACCATTAGGAAGACCTAGGCGCAGATGGGAGGACAATATTAAGATGGAGATTATTATTACAATATTAATATTAAGATGTATACAGAGATTGGAATACAAAGTAGAAACTGGATGCAGTCAGCTAAGGATAGAAGTCAGTGGAGAGCTTTTGTGAACGCGGCATTGAACCTCCGGGTTCCATAGGCCATAGAGTTAGTTATAAATTTGCGATTTGGAGGCCCTAACAGCACAAGATGTGCTAGGCATGTGCCATTTAGGTGTCCCAGCTACTTTCTAGTGACCCGACACTTGTCACATATGATATTCATGTACTAAGTATGTACTTCAGCTACCTACAGTTTTAGGTACTTGTTACACTTAATTGATATTTGCAACTATACCACAAATATAGCATTTATATACCTGGCTCAGTTTCGCACTCTAACAGTAATTTGTTTTTATGTCGTCACTTGGGACCTATATCTGTCATGTTCTAGGTACATCCTTTAGGTGCATACTGTTTCAGATACTCTAACAGCACAAGATGTGCTAGGCATGCGCCATTTAGGTATTCTAAATTCATCTTCCACATTTGATGCATTTGTTGCTTCTTTTGCTAAGCGATTGTATACTAGAAGCAACAAACACATCAACTTTATTAGATGGCAACTGTCGCCGACCTTTTGAAAATGAATATGGAAGAACCATAAAATAAAGTAAATAGAAACTCGTCATTTTGTTATAAAATTAAATGGCGAGCAGATTTTATCTGATCCCAAACGATTATCGTCCCAGAGGTTAAAGGAGCACTCTGATTAGCCAAATTCAAAAGACCTGAACAATTTATCCGTCAACAAGCGACGTTCTCTTCATCGCCTCCGTGGCCAAGCCAGTAGACCACGCGGCTAGTAATCCAAAGGTCGGCTGTTCGCGCTTATCCTGGGGTACATTTTGTTTTTTTTACTTGTTTAAAGTGCTTTTTAGACTCATCTTAATGTAAACACATTACGCATAATTGCGAGAAATTTTGGCGAGTAACATATTTTTGGGGAGTAATTTTGTGATTCATTGACGCTTACGGCATAGGGAACATATCTATAACATGCTAGGTACGTTTCCCAGGTACATGTCAGGCATATGCCTAGGGGCGGACATAGACTATCACTTGCCATCCATGTGATTTCTCTCTCAGAGGTACATAAGGCATATACTGGACACATTCCCATCTACCTGAGGGAACATGATAGGCATGTGACTGGTATGTAATTGTGCTGTTAGGGGCTTACTCCTATTCTTAATTCATTGCAATCCCAAAAATAATTACTGCGCAAGTTCGAAGAAAGATACATACAAAGTTTTATTGCATCAAAATCCAATAATTATACAATCGAGGAAAATGAATTTCTTATATTATTTAAATAAGTAAACTTGAAACTTTGCGGGACTTTGCTTTCTTTTACCCAGTTATACATGACCGAGTGGTTCAGCCACAACCAATGCAGTACCGAAGAAAATGTACACTATGTTTCATCAAAATCGAATAATTTTTACGTGGTTTATACTGGAAAATTGTATTCCATGTACAACCAGTGACAAAAGTATTTGAGCCGCAGACTGCTATAACTCTATTAGATCAGATTCAGTACTTTTTCTGGTATCACAAACGCCTATAAAGATGCAACCAAATTTACACGTAACATTTCAAACAGTTTCTGCTGTGCAATTGGTGCACAAAAATTTATCCACTTTAAGATTAACCTATGTTGTAAAAAAGAGCGTGTTGTCCAATGAGTCTCAAATATCGAACACATTATAGCTCGTTGTGTATAGTGTACGATTTTTCCACATGCAGGATATGAGAAAAAAAAAAGAAAAACACTGATCACACACGTGCTGTTTTCAGTTTGCTGTGGAGACCAATGATGATCATCATAATAATGAAATCAGATTTCCGAACGAATTTAGGCATCAAAGATCATACTCTGTTGAGACAGCTTGGAAATCGATGTGCAACGCTACAAGTTCTGTTCATGGACAGTAAACATTGTCAAAAATTCGGTAGAACTAAGTTGTTCATCATTGTCTCCCCAACAAGCTAAAACCAGTATTATCAATATATTTCACCTGTAAATGATAAATAAACATTTCGTTTGGTCAGTGCTTAGTTAAATTTGATTCTGTTAGTTCAGCAATACAATAAATCTTCTTAAGCGTGAATTAGCAATATGGACGAACAGTCTTTCAGAATATCCTAAATATGACATGCTGAGGGAATTATTTGCACCATTAGGCAATAAACACAATATATAATGCATTACGCTAACCATATTGATCAAATTTAATGGTTCCATATAAATGTATAAATGTTTCATATACATTTAATAACAATAAAATTAATATCATATTTCTTTTTATTGGTTGGTTAAAAACTTATAGTGGCGTCAATATAATGTCAGATCTAAAACAAATTCCAACAAAAGGTCTGAACGGATTTTGTTTCCACCAAGCATACAGATTAACAGAAAAAAACTTTACCAAAATACGACAACGTAGTTGGTTTTTCCAAGATGGCCGCTGATAACCTTAAAAATAAACGGAGTTTGTATGACTCCCTTTATTTATACTCTTAGAAAAAAATATTTTTCAATCATACTTGCTAGTATCATCTCTACAAGGTGCCCTGATCGACAGAAGGAAAGTCTACCATAATCTGGGAATCGGAAGTGGCTTTTATCAAGTTGGCCGCCGCTAACCTCGAAAATCAGTGCAATTTCTAATGTTCCTTATTTTTAAATTTAGAACAACTACTTTTCCACAGTCTTGGGAAGTAACGTAACGCAAGTAACGCGTTACTTTTTAAGTAATGATTCCTAGTAACGCCTTACATTTTTCAAAAATAATTGTAACGGCAAGGCGTTACAAAATTTTAAGTAACGTAGACCTGCCTGGTTTGCGTTACTTTTTTGCGTTACATTTCGGATGAGTAACTGTTTCTTTTTTTTTTTTCGGAAACATGTTTCTTTCCTGCAGTAAATTTCTCAAAACGGAGCAATGGAGTATGAGTTGTCAGTCATCGACACATAGAGAAACAAATATGATCTTAGTGACACTTGCTATTTTTAGATGGTGAGTATAACCTCAGGGAAATCACGTGTACTGATTACAAGCACCTGGAAGATTTTGTCATAGATTTTGACAGCTCTTAATCAATATATTCAGTGAGTGAACTGCGAGTGCAATGGTGGTATAGTTTACTTTGGTTAGTGTTGTTTTTATAATGATGGAGAATGAAAATATTTTACCGTTTGTTCATTTGAAAAAAAAAATTTTCTGTAAAAACTGAAGATGATGGTGGACAGAATTTAAAAGTAGTGTCTGAAGTGCCCCAGCGGGAAATGTTTATCAACAGCCAGAATTTCGTCCATAAATTTCAGGAAGAATCTAGAGTTCTTTTTTTTTTCTTTTTTAAAATCAAATTTCTAGAGTAGACCGAAACAGCATCAACACAAACGTTTGAGTTTAAGCTATTGTTCAAATGTTAATTTGTTTACGTTCTTCAATACTTTATTCTTGTATAGTGCTATTCTATTTATATTTATTGAGACTTTAGAAGTTATAATTTCTTCGGGAAAAATGTTTCAATTGCAATAAAATAAAAAAAAAAAAAAAGGAGACAAGATTTCATTTTCTCAAGAGGATAAATGAAGAAATGTATATTGAGTGTAGGTGAAGTAGGACAAGAAATACGTTGATTGGCTATCGTGACAATGATATAGTGATTTTCTACGATATACTCTTCAACTTAAATAAGTAGGTTTTAAGTTAGTCAGCGAAACGTCGAAACTTCGATGTAAAAAATATTGTAAACTGTTTAATAGGATATGATTATCCTTATAAATCAATAAAGAATTACGGTTAATGTAAATTTTTGCATAAAAATTCATGTTACCAATAATGTGCAAATTCTCAATGGTTATCATTAATTAACCTAAAGCACACCTGTTGGACTAATTTTACGACAACAGTGTTGCCAGGGACCGCGTTTCGATTAAAAAAAAAACACCCATTTTACGGACTTGCATTAAGGTTCCTGTGAACTCCCCCTTGTCCGAGCACTTCGCCTTTTCGCCACCAGATGCTCACTTTTTCATTTAGCAATCACTGCTGGCACCTCTACTGGGAAGAACTGAAAGATCGTACCGCTCAGTTTGAATGTGTCCAGGATATCCACACCTGAAGTGGGCGGGGAGAAGAATCCAACAGTTTTTTTTTTACTTTTTTTCGTGCACCTGCAGTCAGTCAGAGTCTTTTTATACAAGCCGTGTTGTTCAGCCGCAGGGCAAAACATCAACCATTGATGACTAACATAAATCTTTTCTTTTTGCAGGTAGGAATAGAGTTTTTGTACGAAAAACGGGAATTAGGTTGCAGAGAACATCATTCGCATCGCGTTGACAAATTATCTTTCGTCCGTTTATCACATGAAACTCTTTTCTTTCTTTTTTTTATTATTACCAGAATATGAGATAAAAAAAAAAACCTAAATGGTTCTTTGTATACAGAAAACAAACAAACAATACTAATATTTTCTTACATATCAGTATTATATGATTTTTTTTTCTGAAGTGTATGATGCATGAAAAATGGACAGAATGAATTTTGACTTTTCTATTTGTCTCTATCCTTCTAAGTAGAGAGAATGATGTGGCGCAACTAAAGGGCCCGCAACATTGAGAGGCCCAGAACAGAAAGAGGCCCATTTCAGTTTCGAAGTTAAACTTTATAATGTTAGGATGTTAAAAATTATGTGATGTTCCAACTATATCTCATTTTTACCTATGAAGACGGTAACATATGAGCGATTATTTAGTAAATTAAATGCCAACAACACTTTTACTGACCAGCGAAAACATTACGACCACTCGCTACTTTTTGAACGAAATCATCGGGCTGAGATAAGAGCTACAAGGCATAACACAACCGCGCGCCAAACACGACAAGAATCTCAGTCGATTAGTCAGTGTGGTGCTTGTGCCTTGAATGGGGAAGGACGACGATATATCAGGGTGACTAAATGGCTGGGAGCTTCATTTCGGAAACAACGCGATTTGTCGAGTTTTCGCGATCTTCCGTGCTTATGTATTTCAAAGATGGGGAAAGGACAGTGAAACCAGCATCGAACCAAACAACAAAAAGTGGGACGACCACACCTCATTAAAAATGTCGATGTCGTAGACTCTCGAATTTGGTATAGCAGAATAGACGAAAACTATAGCACAATATAATAATAATAATAATAATAATAATAATAATAATAATAATAATAATAATAATAATAATATAATAATAATAATAATAATAATAATAATAATGTGCTTTTTTTTTTGCATATGAGCAAGTTGTGACTCACTAGATAGAACATAGAAAGTCAAAACTGTTCTATATATATGCGCAACAGTCCCTTGTGATCTGAGCCTGCAGCGGGCTTATATTAGTAGTAAGCACAACCACACCCAACGTCGCCGGCTGTCTAGATTGAAGTCCGCTATCTTTTAGTTTCCCAACTTTTCTCTCGAAATTTGGTCAACACAGAAATAGTTTTGTATTTATATTTATAAATTTGTGTTATTATTCGGTTCAAAATCTCTTGTCGTCGCGAATTCTGTCGAGGAATTTGAAGCTTAAAATATACAAAACGATAATCATGCCTGTTGTTCTGTATGGTTGCGAAACATGGTCGAGGGAAGAGCATAGACTGAAAGTACTTGATAACAAGATTCTGAGACGAATATTCGGACCCAAGAGGAACGAGAATGGTGAATGGCGGAAATTTCATAACGAGGAACTACATAAGTTATATGGTTTACCCAACATTGTTAGGGTCGTCAAGTCTAGGAGGCTTAGGTGGGCGGGTCATGTAGCTAGGATGGAAGAAAGTAGAAACGGTTTCAAAGTCTTGACTGGAAGACCAATCAGAAAATGACCATTAGGAAGACCTAGGCGCAGATGGGAGGACAATATTAAGATGGAGATTATTATTACAATATTAATATTAAGATGTATACAGAGATTGGAATACAAAGTAGAAACTGGATGCAGTCAGCTAAGGATAGAAGTCAGTGGAGAGCTTTTGTGAACGCGGCATTGAACCTCCGGGTTCCATAGGCCATAGAGTTAGTTATAAATTTGCGATTTGGAGGCCCTAACAGCACAAGATGTGCTAGGCATGTGCCATTTAGGTGTCCCAGCTACTTTCTAGTGACCCGACACTTGTCACATATGATATTCATGTACTAAGTATGTACTTCAGCTACCTACAGTTTTAGGTACTTGTTACACTTAATTGATATTTGCAACTATACCACAAATATAGCATTTATATACCTGGCTCAGTTTCGCACTCTAACAGTAATTTGTTTTTATGTCGTCACTTGGGACCTATATCTGTCATGTTCTAGGTACATCCTTTAGGTGCATACTGTTTCAGATACTCTAACAGCGCAAGATGTGCTAGGCATGCGCCATTTAGGTATTCTAAATTCATCTTCCACATTTGATGCATTTGTTGCTTCTTTTGCTAAGCGATTGTATACTAGAAGCAACAAACACATCAACTTTATTAGATGGCAACTGTCGCCGACCTTTTGAAAATGAATATGGAAGAACCATAAAATAAAGTAAATAGAAACTCGTCATTTTGTTATAAAATTAAATGGCGAGCAGATTTTATCTGATCCCAAACGATTATCGTCCCAGAGGTTAAAGGAGCACTCTGATTAGCCAAATTCAAAAGACCTGAACAATTTATCCGTCAACAAGCGACGTTCTCTTCATCGCCTCCGTGGCCAAGCCAGTAGACCACGCGGCTAGTAATCCAAAGGTCGGCTGTTCGCGCTTATCCTGGGGTACATTTTGTTTTTTTTACTTGTTTAAAGTGCTTTTTAGACTCATCTTAATGTAAACACATTACGCATAATTGCGAGAAATTTTGGCGAGTAACATATTTTTGGGGAGTAATTTTGTGATTCATTGACGCTTACGGCATAGGGAACATATCTATAACATGCTAGGTACGTTTCCCAGGTACATGTCAGGCATATGCCTAGGGGCGGACATAGACTATCACTTGCCATCCATGTGATTTCTCTCTCAGAGGTACATAAGGCATATACTGGACACATTCCCATCTACCTGAGGGAACATGATAGGCATGTGACTGGTATGTAATTGTGCTGTTAGGGGCTTACTCCTATTCTTAATTCATTGCAATCCCAAAAATAATTACTGCGCAAGTTCGAAGAAAGATACATACAAAGTTTTATTGCATCAAAATCCAATAATTATACAATCGAGGAAAATGAATTTCTTATATTATTTAAATAAGTAAACTTGAAACTTTGCGGGACTTTGCTTTCTTTTACCCAGTTATACATGACCGAGTGGTTCAGCCACAACCAATGCAGTACCGAAGAAAATGTACACTATGTTTCATCAAAATCGAATAATTTTTACGTGGTTTATACTGGAAAATTGTATTCCATGTACAACCAGTGACAAAAGTATTTGAGCCGCAGACTGCTATAACTCTATTAGATCAGATTCAGTACTTTTTCTGGTATCACAAACGCCTATAAAGATGCAACCAAATTTACACGTAACATTTCAAACAGTTTCTGCTGTGCAATTGGTGCACAAAAATTTATCCACTTTAAGATTAACCTATGTTGTAAAAAAGAGCGTGTTGTCCAATGAGTCTCAAATATCGAACACATTATAGCTCGTTGTGTATAGTGTACGATTTTTCCACATGCAGGATATGAGAAAAAAAAAAAAAGAAAAACACTGATCACACACGTGCTGTTTTCAGTTTGCTGTGGAGACCAATGATGATCATCATAATAATGAAATCAGATTTCCGAA